>NC_059202.1:25974188-26331688 GCF_020615455.1 Coregonus clupeaformis
GTCTCTGTCTCTCTCTGTCTCTGTCTCTGTCTCGCTCTCTGTCTCTCTCTGTCTCGCTCTGTCTATCTGTCTCTCTCTCTGTCTCGCTCTGTCTCTCTGTCTGTCTCTCGCTCTCTCTCGCTCTGTCTCTGTCTCGCTCTCTGTCTCGCTCTCTGTCTCGCTCTCTGTCTCGCTCTCTGTCTCGCTCTCTGTCTCTCGCTCTGTCTCTCGCTCTGTCTCTCTCTCTGTCTCACTCTGTCTCTCTCTCTGTCTCTCTCTGTTTCGCTCTCTGTCTCGCTCTCTGTCTCGCTCTCTGTCTCTCTCTCTGTCTGTCGCTCTCTCTGTCTCGCTCTCTGTCTCGCTCTCTGTCTCGCTCTCTGTCTCGCTCTGTCTCGCTCTCTGTCTCGCTCTCTGTCTCTCTCTCTGTCTCTCTCTCTGTCTCGCTCTCTCTCGCTCTCTCTCTCGCTCTCTGTCTCGCTCTCTGTCTCGCTCTCTTTCTCGCTCTCTGTCTCGCTCTGTCTCGCTCTCTGTCTCGCTCTCTGTCTCGCTCTCTGTCTCGCTCTCTGTCTCGCTCTCTGTCTCGCTCTCTGTCTCTCTCTCTCTCCCTCTCTGTCTCTCTCTCTCTCACTGTCTCGCTCTCTGTTTCGCTCTCTGTCTCGCTCTGTCTCGCTCTCTGTCTCTCTCTGTCTCTCTCTGTCTCGCTCTCTGCCGAGGTATGTATAGTTTTTTGTGTGCTCTAGGGCAACGGTGTCTACATTGAATTTGTATTCGTGGTCCTGGCAATGGACCTTTTTTGGAACACCATTATTTATGTCTTACTGAGATTTTCTGTCAGGGCCCAGGTCTGACAGAATCTGTGCAGAAGATCTAGGTGCTGCTATAGGCCATCCTTGGTTGGGGACAGAAGCACCAGATCATTAGCAAACAGTAAACATTTGACTTCAGTTTCTAGTAAGGTGAGGCCGGGTGCTGCAGACTGTTCTAGTGCCCTATATGTTGAAGAGGGTGGGGCTTAAACTGCATCCCTGTCTCACCCCACGGCCCTGTGGAAAGAAATGTGTTTTTTTGACAATTTTAACCGCACACTTGTTGTTTGTGTACATGGATTTTATAATGTCGTATGTTTTCCCCCCAACCCCACATTCCATCAATTTCTATAGCAGACCTTCATGCCAAATTGAGAGAAAGCATAAGAAAGACTTTGCCTTTGTTTTGTTTTTTTGTTTGTCAATTAGGGTGTGCAGAGTGAATACGTGGTTTGTCATACGGTAATTTGGTAAAAAGCCCATTTGACATTTGCTCAGTACATTGTTTTCACTGAGGAAATGAACTAGTCTGCTGTTAATGATAATGCAGAGGATTTTCCCAAGGTTGCTGTTGACGCATATCCTACGGTAGTTATTGGTGTCAAATTTGTCTCCACTTTTGTGGATTGGGGTGATCAGTCCTTGGTTCCAAATATTGGGGATGATGCCAGAGCTAAGAGATTATGTTAAAGAGTTTAAGTATAGCCAATTGGAATTTGTGGTCTGTATATTTTATCATTTCATTGAGGATACCATCAACACCACAGGCCTTTTTGGGTTGGAGGGTTTGTATTTTGTCCTGTAGTTCATTCAATGTAATTGGAGAATCCAGTGGGTTCTGGTAGTCTTTAATAGTTGATTCTAAGATTTGCATTTGATATTGTATATGGTTTTGCTATTTGTTCTTTGTTAGTGGGTTACCCATACATCTCCATTTTGGATAGATAGCTCTTCGTGTTGTTGTTTGTTTAGTGTTTTCCAATTTTCCCAGAAGTGGTTAGAGTCTATGGATTCTTCAGTTACATTGAGCTGATTTCTGACATGCTGTTCCTTCTTTTTCCATAGTGTATTTCTGTATTGTTTTAGTGATTCACCATAGTGAAGGCGTAGGCACAGGTTTTATGTGAGGGTCTCTGTTTTTGGTTGGATAGGTTTCTCAATTTCTTTCTTAGGTTTTTGCATTCTTCATCAAACCATTTGTCATTGTTGTTACTTTTCTTCGATTTTCTGTTAGAGATTTTTAGATTTAATAGGGAAGCTGTGAGGTCAAATATACTGTTTAGGTTTTATACTGCCAAGTTTACAACTTCCCTATTACAGTGGAACGTTTTGTCCAGGAAGTTGAATTTGTTGTTGCCTAATTGTTTTTTGGTAGGTTTCAACACTACTTTCTTTCCATCTATAGCATTTCTTAATATTATTCAGTTCCTTTGGCTTTGATGCCTCATGATTTGAGTATTGCTCTGTTCAAGTAGACTGTGATTTTGCTGTGGTCTGATAGGGGTGTCAGTGGGCTGACTGTGAACGCTCTGAGAGACTCTGGGTTGAGGTCAGTGATAAAGTAGTCTACAGTACTACTGCCAAGAGATGAGCTATAGGTGTACCTACCATGGGAGTCCCCTCGAAGCCTACCATTGACTATGTACATACCCAGCAAGCGACAAAGCTGCAGGAGTTGTGACCCGTTTTTGTTGGTTATGTTGTCGTAGTTGTGCCTAGGGGGGCATATGGGGGAGGGAATGCTGTCACCTCCAGGTAGGTGTTTGTCCCCATGTGTGCTGAGGGTGTCAGGTTCTTGTCCAGTTCTGGCATTTAGGTCGCCACAGACTAGTACATGTCCTTGGGTCTGGAAATGATTGATTTCCCCCTCCAGGATGGAGAAGCTGTCTTCGTTAAAGTATGGGGATTCTAGTGGGGGGATATAGGTAGCACAATACTGGTCTCTGTCTCTCTCTCTCTCTCTCTCTCTCTCTCTCTCTCTCTCTCTCTCTCTCTCTCTCTCTCTCTCTCTCTCTCTGTCTCTCTCTCTCTCTCTCTCTCTCTCTCTCTCTCTCTGTGTCTCTCTCTCTCTCTCTGTGTGTCTCTCTCTCTCTGTGTGTTAGTGCATGCACGTGTGTGCAAGGTGTGTTTGCAGTGCAAGGTGTGTTTGCAGTGCAAGTTGTGTGTGTGCAGTGCAAGTTGTGTGGTGTGTGTGCAGTGCAAGGTAGGTGTGTGCGCAGTGCATGTTGTGTGTGTGTGCACCGGTGCTTCTAACTGTGTGTTTCTCTGCAATGCTACATCAAAACCTCATCTCACACATGCTGACTCTGTTTGACTCCATCTCATTTTGACACGCTGCATGGGAAAGTTTGTTAGTAGACTGTGTCCACAAACACCCTCCTCTCTCTCTCTCTCTCTCTCTCTCTCTCTCTCTGTCTCTCTCTCTCTCTGTCTCTCTCTCTCTCTCTCTCTGTCTCTCGCTCTCTCTCTCTCTCTCTCTCTGTCTCTCTCTCTCTCTCTCTGTCTGTCTCTCTCTCTGTCTCTCTCTCTCTCTCTCGCTCACTCTTTCTTGTTCTCTCTCTGACTCCCTGACACCCTAGCGCCATCTAGAGCCCTTTGAAAAAGAGACGGATGAAGGGAGAGCGGGATGGCAAGAGAGAGGGAGGGAGGGAGAGAGAAAGAAAGAGAGCCTTCTCCCGGTTATTTATAGAGCTGGGAGGATATTTTTAGCGCAGTGTTGCCATGTGAACGGGCTGTCGGAGCGATGGAGGAGACGGGTGTTCCCATGCGGAGCTGACTACTCATCTACTCTCTCTCCTTCCTTCTCCCCCACTCTCTTGCTGTCCCTCCCTCTCTCACTTGTCTTTCCCTTTCTCTCCCTCGCTGTCTTTGTCAGTCTGTCATTCTCTTGCTCTCTCTCTCGCTCTCTTTCTTTCTCTGTCAAACTCTCCCTCTCTCCTTCTGTCTTTCTCCCACTCTGTTACTCTTCACCCCTTCTCCCTTACTCCTTCTTAATCTATTCATTTCTCTATCTCCTTTTCTCACTGTCAGTCATTCATTCATCCATCTGCCTGTCACTGTGGCCATGATGGAGCCCCACCCGTCTGAGAGAGGGACAGTCTGTTTCTCTTCTCCTCTCTCCATCTGTCTCTGTCTTTCTCTTGCTCTCTCTTTTTTCTCTCTCTCTCTCTCGCTCTCTTTCTCTCTCTCTCTCTCTCTTGGCCCACTCCCTCCATCTAGCTCTGTCTTTCTTCAAGATGATTGTCACTCAGTACTGTGGGTCGAGGTGTCTTTGCAACCTCAGGGGTGGGCGTGTTTCCATAACGTTCCCTAAGGAACGTAGAGGAGAGTCCTTATTATCATCAACGGACCGTTTGCGTTGCAGCATGTGAAAATCATGAAATCATATGAAATCAGACAATATGAAATCATGAATGGATGTTTGAAGTTACATAGATGGTATAGGCCTCCTGTAGCTCAGCATGGCACTTGCAACGCCAGGGTTGTGGGTTCGATTCCCACGGGGGGCCAGTATGAAAAATGTATGCACTCACTAACTGTAAGTCGCTCTGGATAAGAGCGTCTGCTAAATGACTAAAATGTACATGTAAATGTATAGTACAAATACATTGATTGCACCGGCACCAGAAGTATCATTATGTCATTGTTTTTTCTTAGCTCTCAACACGAAAGCTGTACAGTAGTTTCATAAGTCTTTATTAGAAGGAGTCTTTCATTTAGAAGATCATTTTTACCTTGCCTTACCAATCTATTACAAGAAAAAAATAGACATTTCCTACATGGTTTATTGGCATTACGTTTACAAGGTAAAGCAGTCGATATGAAGACAGTTGATGAGATGAAACGCTTGATTCTTTCCACTGTATGACATATGTGTTTAGGTGATGGCTACAGAGCTGTGTGTGTGTGTGGGGGGGGGGTTAAGACCAATCTATATGTCCTGTGACCATTGGCAGTCATCTTAAATGTGTTCTTCTCTCCCCTAGGGCCTGAACATCATCTTCAACGTGGCTCTGGCCCTCCTCAAGGTGTGATTGGCTTCCTTTACTTTGATTTATATACTGGGGGTACTGTTTCAATTACAGACAAATTCTGTTATGGTATTGGACGATTCACAGTCAACACAGAGGCCTAGACTTCGACCTGCCTTTTAGATCGCTATGAATCAGATTATATTAAAAGGCTTTTTGACCTCAACGGTCTTGAGGTAGAAGTTGGCCCTAACCACAGATCCAGAATCAGATGACCCAACCCTGAAATCCGAACCTTTCTGAAGAAAACGTCAAAAAATTATGTTTCTGTGCTTTTTAACCAGACTCAAGATACAGACCACCATCCTCTCTTACTTATGAACCTTTTCACTGATTAAAAAAGTCACTGTGGGGGATTCTGCAGTGTTGAGTAAATCCATGGGAAGAGCATCTCTGCTGTCAGAGGATGTATGATGTTATGTGTAGTACCTGGTGGAGGACTGTGTTGTAAGAAAGTGGAATATTTTGCCTATGTCTCCCTCTGCTGCCCATTGATTTATTTGATTTAACCAAGGTCTCTTTCACATACACTATACACATCAATACACAGTCATAGAAATCTAACACATTCTTCAGTAAAAAGGTAATCAATCAGCCTTTTGAATTGTCCTACAGGCACCAATTTATCACATTTTTTGAGAGTAAGATGCCAAAAAAACTAAAAAGCAGATTTAGCTAACTTAGTGGAGATCGATGGGATCTCCAGAGTTAGCCGTCCCTGAGACTGGGTCTGGTATCTTGTACTGCGGGGGGAGACGAACAGACACTCAGTGTTGGTCCAGATCAGGGTCAGGGTCATCTATCATACGGAAAATAATAGATTGAAACAGGGAGGGACTACCTGGAGTTGTCTAATAACAACCACTCTGAAGCCATGTCATTTTTTTTATACTATTGTTTATTTCATTACATTTTACTGATACTTAAAAATGTTTGCGCTTTGTTCACCTTCAACGATAGTTTGCCAAGGAAATGGATGAATGCTGTGAAATACGATAAAACAGAAAAATCTGGAAATGTAATGAGAGATTAGGGAAATACTATATTGTTGGCAGATCTGATTACGATGGTATCAATCTACTTGTGTTGATGCCAGGTGTTGGGATGGGGATGCTATTGCAGATCCGTCAGCATCACACAGGGATTATATATATGGCGATTACATTTATGTTTCAGAACAGGCAATATTTCACTGTGATGTTTGGTTGATGCGGCATAATGTTGTTCTACAAGCTTTCAGGGATGCATGAGGCTGTGCTATTATAGTGTGCTCTTCAACTCTTTATCTTACTCAATATTATTTTCAATATGTATCAGATACTGTAATTGCAGTGCTATTGCTGACATATTAATAGGCTAATCAATTAGTCTTGGACCCCAAACTATTTGTTACCGTTCTGCATTGAGAGACAAAATCCCATAACCCCCTACCATTGGGAGTTTTCATTTTGGACTAGGTAAAAAAAAAGTAAATAAAATGTTGGTGATAAAGTGCTGAATTCTTTGCAGTTCAGGTTGTAGGCCTATGCATTGTTATAAAATGTTGACAAAAGACTGAATTTGCATACTACTCACTGGGAGAAATTGTCATGCACTGTAAATGTAACTTTTCGCTGGCATTTTATTTTGAATAATGTTGAGTCACTGCGAGGGGAAATGGGTTACAGTGAGGATGACAGGGTCATCAGAAACCTACTGTATCATTCTCCGTACCACACGTCAGACCCTTGGATGGAGGGAGAGATGGAGAAAGAGATGGAGAGGCGGGTGTCTTTACTATTAATGAGAGATAAAGAGAATGTGAGAGAGAGATGAAGAGAGAGACATTAGTGGGTAGAAACCATGTGTGACGTGAACCCAGGTGAACTAGCAGCTCCTGGGAGGGCTATGGTGATGGCTCCTTCTATTTGAACCAATACTTTGTTTCTACACACTGTCTCCTCGCTGATGATACCCATTGCTGTCTATTGTTAGATTTAAAAAAGCCTCCAGCTACAACAGAATAGTGCTTTCATGCTATTAAAGCATATCTTGTGTGTGTCTCCGATTGGCCAGGCATGACAGCATTCTTCCCGGAGGCTCCCTCTCCCCTTCCATCTCCCCCACCCCCTCTATACCTCGGTCTCTCTCCCCCTCCCTCTCCCTCTGGGCACTTACCCGCCCCTGCCGGTCTACCGTAGTCCATCAGGAGTGCACGGCAGCAGCAGTAACATTTTAGCTGTTATCAGTTAGCTATTAGCTGAGGTGTAGAAAAGGGGGAGGGGGTCTTACATTTTTTCAGGGATGTCTACCGCAAGCTCATCGACCCGCAGATCTGTCTCTCATACCCTTCCCGTCTCCTTCTCCTCCTCTTGTCTTCTAGCACCTCTCTGCCTCAGCCTCTGTCACATGCTCTTTCGCTATCTCTCCCTACATGTTTTGTGTGCGCATGCTCTGCCGTCCTTCCGCCCAGCCCCAGACCAGACCTCTGCATCGGAGCAGCGGTGTTAGCCAATAGCATCGCAGACCTTTTTAGCTGAGCGAGTGCTGAAGGAGAGAGGGGAAGGGAGAGAACGGAAGAGGAAGGTGGGAGCACCTGTGTGGTTTCTCTCCACATGCCTCCACTAGCTGTTGCCAGACCATACCCAGACCTGTGGCTCCAGAGGTCCCCTGCTCCCCCGTTTGGCCGAGGGTTTGGACCAGCAGAATCTGACATTGCAAAAGGACCCTCCTGCAAAGGACCTGGAAGGAAACCTTTACCTTGACTGGAAGGATTTCTATCCTGGATGTGTTTCCTTATGGAAGTCTGCTGGAGGTCTTAGATTTAGGAGTCCTTTTTAAAGCCTTTGTGGATGTTTCTTCCTAAGTGAACTCTGCTTCTGAGGGTGTTGGCTTTTTCAATGCTCCTTTATGGGAGCAAATAATTTCCTGCCAGAGAGAGAGAAACACACACACACTCTCAGGCTTGTGTGTCCAGTGTCCTGCTAAAGCTCACTGTCAGAGCCTTTCCTCCTCTGCCTCTCCCTGATCTCTAACACCACCATGTCTGTTTCCTCTCTTGGACTCTGAGTCACCATCGTCTGTAAAGTCTGTTCAGCTGTAAACAACACAACGCCAAGACGACACTGTTTGGGATGGAAGCAGCTTCAGCCTAAGGCGGCGTGGCTAATAGACATAATCACTTCAGTCTCTTCCTCCCCTCAGCTTCCGAAGTGTGTTACATCAGAAAGGACCGCTTCGGACGTAAAGGGACTACATCATTTGGAAGGGAGGGATGTTTGTGGACACATTTTCTGAAGCAAACTCAATCTGCCGTGACCTGTACGTCTATATGGTTACCTCTAGGCTGAAGAGTATCATTGAAGTCTTGGGCTCGGTTGTGAAAATAGGGATTCTCTCTCTTTGAAGAAGGGAGGGGGATAAAAAGTGGAAGACTCATTACCTGTCATCTGCTTAAACCGCCTAGCCACGTGCCTGTCTGTTTTGTTGCTAGGCAACGGCGTGCTCCCGTTTTTGGATTTCTTTGGGGGGGGAAAAGCAGATGAGTATCCTTTTACAACCGTGACTGCACTGTATTGTTCTGGCTCACCGTATCTACATTATGCCGAATGCACTGGTCAGTTGTGATGAAGTGAAGATAGTGTTGTCAGGCCTAGGGGCTGTATCAGCTCTCTGACAATGGAGCTTACTGAATGAACCCAACGAACTCACTGATTCTCTACGGTGCTCAAACCCACTGGATCCTGTCTACCTGTGGAAATCTATTTATGGTGTATTTTTGCAGAGTTTGTATTATCGGGGGACGACAGGCTTGGCCAGTCTATCGAGAGTAGCTCTGATCCAATACCTCATTGTGTGTGTCACTACCCGATGCGGAACTATACACCTATTCTTTCCCACAAAAGGTAATCGCTGCCATTCGTTAAGACCTAGCTTGAATTGCTGAATTGCCAAACAGCCAAAGAAAGAAATCTCTGCTGGACTCTGACCTCAATTCTTGGCCGGATTGACCGACATTGACGCAGACTTAGCTCGGACATAGCTGGGACTGCACGCTGGAGTCGCCCTGCACCCTGGACACCCTGGCCCCAGAGCTGGAGCCTCTCTCTTCTCCGCCCTCCTCTCCCTCCTTTTCCCCTTCCACCCAACCATCACCCCCAGTCCCTGCCATGCCCACCCAGCTACCAGCGGCACTGCGGAGGGGCAGCTGGGGGGCAGAGGAAGGGGGTTCAGCGGAGGAGAAAGCTGGGGAGACAGACTCTGTCTGTAAGGTGATGGGGCTCCTGGGGATGGGCCATCGTCTCTTCGTCCCCAAACTACTGCCGGTGAGAGATTTACATTTAAGTAATTTAGCAGACGCTCTTATCCAGAGCGACTTACAAATTGGTGCATTCAACTTACAGTGGGGAAAAAATTATTTAGTCAGCCACCAATTGTGCAAGTTCTCCCACTTAAAAAGATGAGAGAGGCCTGTAATTTTCATCATAGGTACACATCAACTATGACAGACAAAATGAGAATTTTCTTTCCAGACAATCACATTGTAGGATTTGTAATGAATTTATTTGCAAATTATGGTGGAAAATAAGTATTTGGTCAATAACAAAAGTTTCTCAATACTTTGTTATATACCCTTTGTTGGCAATGACACAGGTCAAACGTTTTCTGTAAGTCTTCACAAGGTTTTCACACACTGTTGCTGGTATTTTGGCCCATTCCTCCATGCAGATCTCCTCTAGAGCAGTGATGTTTTGGGGCTGTCGCTGGGCAACACGGACTTTCAACTCCCTCCAAAGATTTTCTATGGGGTTGAGATCTGGAGACTGGCTAGGCCACTCCAGGACCATGAAATGCTTCTACGAAGCCACTCCTTCGTTGCCGGGCGGTGTGTTTGGGATCATTGTCATGCTGAAAGACCCAGCCACGTTTCATCTTCAATGCCCTTGCTGATGGAAGGAGGTTTTCACTCAAAATCTCACGATACATGGCCCCATTCATTCTTTCCTTTACACGGATCAGTCGTCCTGGTCCCTTTGCAGAAAAACAGCCCCAAAGCATGATGTTTCCACCCCCATGCTTCACAGTAGGTATGGTGTTCTTTGGATGCAACTCAGCATTCTTTGTCCTCCAAACACGACAAGTTTAGTTTTTACCAAAAAGTTATATTTTGGTTTCATCTGACCATATGACATTCTCCCGCTCTAGCAAACTTCAGACGGGCCTGGACATGTACTGGCTTAAGCAGGGGGACACGTCTGGCACTGCAGGATTTGAGTCCCTGGCGGCGTAGTGTGTTACTGATAGTAGGCTTTGTTACTTTGGTCTCAGCTCTCTGCAGGTCATTCACTAGGTCCCCCCGTGTGGTTCTGGGATTTTTGCTCACCGTTCTTGTGATCATTTTGACCCCACGGGGTGAGATCTTGCGTGGAGCCCCAGATCGAGGGAGATTATCAGTGGTCTTGTATGTCTTCCATTTCCTAATAATTGCTCCCACAGTTGATTTCTTCAAACCAAGCTGCTTACCTATTGCAGATTCAGTCTTCCCAGCCTGGTGCAGGTCTACAATTTTGTTTCTGGTGTCCTTTGACAGCTCTTTGGTCTTGGCCATAGTGGAGTTTGGAGTGTGACTGTTTGAGGTTGTGGACAGGTGTCTTTTATACTGATAACAAGTTCAATCAGGTGCCATTAATACAGGTAACGAGTGGAGGACAGAGGAGCCTCTTAAAGAAGAAGTTACAGGTCTGTGAGAGCCAGAAATATTGCTTGTTTGTAGGTGACCAAATACTTATTTTCCACCATAATTTGCAAATAAATTCATTAAAAATCCTACAATGTGATTTTCTGGAATTGTTTTCTCTCAATTTGTCTGTCATAGTTGACATGTACCTATGATGAAAATTACAGGCCTCTCTCATCTTTTTAAGTCGGAGAACTTGCACAATTGGTGGCTGACTAAATACTTTTTTTCCCCACTGTAGGATAGCCAGTGGGACAACCACCCTTTTTTTTTTTTGGGGGGGTAGAAGGATTACTGTTATACTTTTCCAGGTATTCCTTAGAGAGGTAGGGTTTCAAGTGTCTCCGGAAGGTGGTCAGTGACTCCGCTGTCGTGGGGGAGCTTGTTCCACCATTGGGGTGCCAGAGCAGCGAATAGCTTTGACTGGGCTGAGCGGGAACTGTGCTTCCGTAGAGGTAGAGGGGCTAGCAGGCCAGAGGTGGATGAACGTAGTGCCCTCGTTTGGGTGTAGGGTCTGATCAGAGCCTGAAGTTTAGGAGGTGCTGTTCCCCTCACAGCTCTGTAGGCAAGCACCATGGTTTTGTAGTAGATGAGAGCTTCAACTGGAAGCCAGTGGAGTGTGCGGAGGAGCTGGGTGACATGAGAGAACTTGGAAAGGTTGAACACCAGACGGGCTGCAGCGTTCTGGATAAGTTGTAGGGGTTTAATGTACTGGATAGGGACTGGGGTTGGGGCAGGGACTGGGATAGGGACTGGGATAGGGACTGGGATAGGGACTGGGATAGGGACTGGGGGCTGGGACAGGATAGGCCTTAGGCCAGTGTTGGGCAATCTTACCCTGCGAGGGCCACTGAGGGCCAACAACATACTTTTGTAATGTAGCTATATTGTTGAATAGCTTGGGCTGTTAATTGAGTGTTTTGTGTGAATCATTATTTTGACGATGCATCATTATGCCATTGGGTGGTGCTATTACTGTTAGGCCTGTTACCATGGTACACAACCCGTTTTAACCACCCATCTCCCTTGAAATGACACTAACAGATATCTTTGTTAATGTGAAGGGAATTTCCAGGTAAGTAGTCGTTGATAAAAATCAATCAGAGATAAATCAGGTTTATTACAAGTTGCAACGGGGAGACACTGCCAGAACAGAAGCAGATAAAATGTCTAACGGGCCTCTTGGAGAAGGCCCTTCTATATTAATCACACAGCGCTGAAGGTACTGTAAACACCAGCACGAGGCGTGTAGGAACATCGGCTGCAACAGAATCGCAGTATCACAGATACATTATCAGTGTGCCCTTGGCTCAGTCTGGTGTCAAACTGTAACCATAACATTCAACACTGGTAGACATTTGATACTGGCAGTTAAACAGGTCAAAGGTAGGAACATCAGTACTTAGTCTCCAGCAATCTGTTGTAACTAACTTTTTTCACTAAACAAAAACGACTTTATTAAATATGTTACTTAAAACATGGTTAAGTCCTGTTTCCCTTCCCTCCAGGGAAAGCATCTGTCTGCGTCTTCCCGCACATACCATCATGTTTATTACATATCAATCCATATCAACAGTAAATAAAATAGACTTTACTATACAAAGTTGGACATTAGTATTTTATTTAACCAGGTAAGCCAGTTGAGAACAATTTCTCATTTACAACTGCGACCTGGCCAAGATAAAGCAAAGCAGTGCGATTAAAAACAACAACACAGAGTTACATATGGGGTAAAACAAAACATAAAGTCAATAATAAAACAGAAAATATATATATACAGTGTGTGCAGATGTAGCAAGTTATGGAGGAAAGGCAATAAATAGGCTATAGTGCAAAATAATTACAATTAGTATTAACACTGGAATGATAGATGTGCAAGAGATGATGTGCAAATAGAGATACTGGGGTGCAAATGAACAAAATAAATAACAATATGGGGATGAGGTAGTTGGGTGGGCTAATTTCAGATGGGCTGTGTACAGGTGCAGTGATCGGTAAGGTGCTCTGACAACTGATGCTTAAAGTTAGTGAGGGAGATAAGAGTCTCCAGCTTCAGAGATTTTTGCAATTCGTTCCAGTCATTGGCAGCAGAAAACTGGAAGGAATGGCGGCCAAAGGAGGTGTTGGCTTTGGGGATGACCAGTGAGATATACCTGCTGGAGGTGTTGCTATGGTGACCAATGAGCTAAGATAAGGCGGGGATTTGCCTAGCAGTGATTTATAGATGACCTGGAGCCAGTGGGTTTGGCGACGAATATGTAGTGAGGGCCAGCCAACGAGAGCGTACAGGTCACAATGGTGGGTAGTATATGGGGCTTTGGTGACAAAACGGATGGCACTGTGATAGACTACATCCAATTTGCTGAGTAGAGTGTTGGAGGCTATTTTGTAAATGACATCGCCGAAGTCAAGGATCGGTAGGATAGTCAGTTTTACGAGGGCATGTTTGGCAGCATGAGTGAAGGAGGCTTTGTTGCGAAATAGAAAGCCGATTCTAGATTTAACTTTGGATTGGAGATTCTTAATGTGAGTCTGGAAGGAGAGTTTACAGTCTAACCAGACACCTAGGTATTTGTAGTTGTCCACATACTCTAGGTTAGACCCGTCGAGAGTAGTGATTCTAGTCGGGTGGGCGGGTGCCAGCAGCGTTCGATTGAAGAGCATGCATTTAGTTTTACTAGTGTTTAAGAGCAGTTGGAGGCTACTGAAGGAGTGTTGTATGGCATTGAAGCTCGTTTGGAGGTTTGTTAACACAGTGTCCAATGAAGGGCCAGATGTATACAAAATGGTGTCGTCTGCGTAGAGTTGGATCTGAGAGTCACCAGCAGCAAGAGCGACATCATTGATATACACGGAGAAAAGTGTCGGCCCAAGAATTGAACCCTGTGGCACCCCCATAGAGACTGCCATAGGTCCAGACAACAGGCCCTCCGATTTGACACATTGAACTCTATCTGAGAAGTAGTTGGTGAACCAGGCGAGGCAGTCACTTGAGAAACCAAGGCTATTTAGTCTGCCAATAAGAATGCGGTGGTTGACAGAGTCGAAAGCCTTGGCCAGGTTGATGAAGACGGCTGCACAGTACTGTCTATTATCGATCGCGGTTATAATATCGTTTAGGACCTTGAGCGTGGCTGAGGTGCACCCATGACCAGCTCGGAAACCGGATTGCATAGCGGAGAAGGTACGGTGGGATTCGAAATGGTCGGTGATCTGTTTGTTAACTTGGCTTTCAAAAACTTTCAAAAGGCAGGGCAGGATGGATATAGGTCTGTAACAGTTTGGATCTAGAGTGTCACCCCCTTTGAAGAGGGGGATGACCGCGGCAGCTTTCCAATCTCTGGGGATCTCAGACGTTACGAAAGAGAGATTGAACAGGCTAGTAATAGGGGTTAAGACAATTTCGGCAGCTAGTTTTAGAAGGAAAGCGTCCAGATTGTCTAGCCCAGATGATTTGTAGGGGTCCAGATTTTGCAGCTCTTTCAGAACATCAGCTGTCTGAATTTGCGTGAAGGAGAAGCGGTGGGGGCATTGGCAAGTTGCAGCGGAGGGTGCAGAGCTGGTGGCCGGGGTAGTGGTAGCCAGGTGGAAAACATGGCCAGCCGTAGCAAAATGCTTGTTAAAATTCTTGATTATTGTAGATTTATCGGTGGTGACAGTGTTTCCTAGCCTCAGTGCAGTGGGCAGCTGGGAGGAAGTGCTCTTATTCTCCATGGACTTTACAGTGTCCCAAAACTTTTTGGAGTTAGTGCTACAGGATGCAAATTTCTGTTTGAAAAAGTTAGCCTTTGCTTTCCTAACTGCTTGTGTATATTGGTTCCTAACTTCCCTGAAAAGTTGCATATCGCGGGGGCTATTTGATGCTAATGCAGTACGCCACAGGATGTTTTTGTGCTGGTCAAGGGCAGTCAAGTCTGAGGAGAACCAGGGGCTATATCTGTTCTTAGTTCTGTATTTTTTGAATGGGGCATGTTTATTTAAGATTGAGAGGAAATTACTTTTAAAGAACAACCAGGCATCCTCTACTGACGGAATGAGATCTATATCCATCCAGCATATCCCAATTTAGGTCTCCAAGCAGTACGAACGGGGGGCAATCAATTCACATATGGTGTCCGGGGCACAGCTGGGGGCTGAGGGGGGTCTGTAGCAAGCGGCAACAGTGAGAGACTTATTTCTGGAAAGGTGGATTTTTAGAAGTAGATGCTCAAACTGTTTGGGCACAGACCTGGATAGTATGATAGAGCTCTGCAGGCTATCTCTACAGTAGATTGCAACTCCACCCCCTTTGGCATTTCTATCTAGACGGAAAATGTTGTAGTTGGGGATGGACATTTCAGAATTTTTGGTGGCCTTCCTAAGCCAGGATTCAGACACTGCTAGAACATCAGGGTTGGCGGAGTGTGCTAACGCAGTGAATAACTCAAACTTAGGAAGGAGGCTTCTGATATTAACGTGCAGAAAACCAAGGCTTTTACGGTTACAGAAGTCAACAAATGATAGCTCCTGGGGAGTAGGAGTGATACTGGGGGCTGCAGGGCCTGGGTTAGCCTCTACATCACCAGAGGAACAGAGGAGGACTAGAATAAGGATACGGCTAAAGGCTTTAAGAACTGGTCTTCTAGTGCGTTGGGTACAGAGAATAAAGGGGGCAGATTTCTGGGCGTTCTAGAAAAGATTCAGGGCATTATGTACAGACAAGGATAGGAAGGATATGAGTACAGTGGAGGTAAACCTAAGCGTTGGGTAACAATGAAAGAGATAGCATCACTGGAGGCACAAATTGAGCCGGTCTAGGCGTGTATGGGGGGTGGAACAAAGGAACTATTTGAGGCAGTTTGAGAGGGACTTGGGGTTCTACAGGGAAATTGTATAAGAAGAACTAACTGGAACAGCAATAGGCAAGGCATATTGACATGGGAGAGAGGCATAAAGCAATCACAGGTGTTATTAGAGAGAGCTAAGACAACAACTGGTAATGGCGATAAAGTTTGGGCTGAGGCTAAACAGAATAAACAGGACAGGGTACATTTTACATTTACATTTTAGTCATTTAGCAGACGCTCTTATCCAGAGCGACTTACAGGTGCAATTAGGGTTAAGTGCCTTGCTCAAGGGCACATCGACAGATTTTTCACCTAGTCAGCTCGGGGATTAGAACCAGCGACCTTTCGGTTACTGGCACAACGCTCTTAACCTCTAAGCTACCTGCCGCCACACGGGTACCGTGTAAAGGAACAGTCCAGAAGGCATCAGCTGTGCAGCTGAGTGATCATAAGGTCCAGTGAACAGCAATATGTGATTCTGAGAGCAGTTCAAATTGGTGCTTCAGCATAGCGAGCAGGAAGCACGGTTGTAGTTGGCGTGTGCTAGCGGGCCGGGGCTAGCAGATGGATCTTCGTGGTCGTCGCAACGGGAAGCCTGTTGAAACCACAGACGATTACGTCGGCAGACCAGTCGTGATGGATCGGCAGGGCTCCGTGTCGACTCTAGGAGGTCCCGTCCGGTTGACAGAGAGGTAGATAGCCGGGAGATGTGCCTGACTCAAGGCTAGCTCAAGGCTGATTAGCAAACAACAACGTTCATTTGGTTGCAGCTAGCTAGTTGCGATTATCCAGTGTTAAAGGTCCAGTGATTCAGTAATTCCGGCAGAAAATCCGATAGGTTCTGGGTCGATAACTCGCTGTGCAGACTGTGCAGACTGGCCGATAATAGTCCAGGCTAGAGGTGGCTGGTAGGTAGTGCAGGCCACGGACAATGGAGAAAAGCCGCTAACGGTGGCTAATAGCAAGTAGCTAGTTAGCTGGTTAGCTGGCTACTCCCGTCCGGTAGACAGAGAGGTAGATAGCCGGGGCTAGCTCAAGGCTCAAGGCTAACTGGTGCTACGGGGGCAGTGGTGATTAGCCTACAGCAACATCCATTCGACATCCATTCGGTTGCGGCTAGCTAGATCCGGTGTTATGGTCCAGTGATTCAGTTATTCCGGCAGAAAATCTAGTTAGCTAGTTAGCTGGCTGGCTAGTTTCAACTGGAGATTCTAGATAAAGGTGAGTAAATAATATAATCCGTTCCGCATTGAGTGAGGCGGGTTGCAGGAAAGTATATTTAGTAGAAGGATGAAAAGTGTGATAGGGAAATATATACGTAAAATACAAAACAAATACAAAAAAACTGGCTATTTACATGGACACACAAGAGAACACGACCGCACTGCTACGCTATCTTGGAATTGTATTATAGTGTCATGTTTTCAGACTTTCTTCTGTCAATAACTCTGGTTGAGATTTACTAAGCATTTGTACTACATACAAAACATAAAGTCCAAAACATTTTACTTTATATCTTATTCCTTCAAGTCTTCGCTTTACCTTTACAGTTCCCTCTATAAAAAAACGGGTGCAGTTTGGGCCAAACACATAGCAGATAGATTGAATTAAATTGATTCTCTGTCTCTCTCTCTCTCTCTCTCCGTTATACCCTATTCTATTGGCTGAGCTTATCTTATCTTTTCTCCTCAGACGTCCAAGGAGGACCTGCTTCAGACTGACTTTGAGGGGGCTCTGAAGTTCTTCCGGGTCCAGCTGCCCAAACGCTACCGGGCTGCAGAGAACGCCCGCAGGCTCATGGAACAGGCCTGCAACATCAAGGTAGGAACCATTATTCTCTGTTTTCTGTTCACTCTGTTTCACACACTGCACCGACCACTGGTCCAAAAGTGAGCATATGCTTCCGACTGGGCGAAGTCCGGTTTTATTTTCAGAGATGTGGAATTGTCAGTCTAGTTGAATTGGATACATGACTTCTAAGCCAGGTTTGCCATCATAGCCAAACAGGTTATGATGATATCTACCCCTACCACTCCAGTATCTCTGCACATTGTAAGTATGGTATTGGCACTGACCCTGGAACTGACACTGTATCTAGCTTTCTCGTGTTCTTCTTATCAGTAGTACTATAAAACATTTTAAAAAGTCAAGTGTTTTTGTTCTACTTGATTTTATGTTTTATAATACTACTGATATTGTTGGGAAAGAGCAAGCAAGAAAGTAATTGCACTGTACTAGTGCACGTGACAATAAAATGTAACTTGATGTTTCCTTGTAAACATATTTCCTTCTCTCAATATCTTCTATATCGAATGGCACACCACATCCGTGCCCTGTCAGTGTGTGGTTGTAGATGTACACTATACCTCCTACCTCCTCCCACATGGAGAATATAATGAGATCTGTGGTATTTGGGGAATGTGCTGAGGTCAGAGAAGTGGCTTAAGGCTGCCTGCACGCACGCGTGCACGCAGACACACAGACACACAGAGAGATGGCAGCAGAGCATCACAGACTCAAGTCTTAACACGCATGCACACACTCTTACGCAGCAGCTCCCGTGTGTGTGTGCTCGTATGTTCTGTGTGTGTGTGCTCGTATGTTCTGTGTGTGTGTGTGCTCATATGTTCTGTGTGTGTGTGTGCTCATATGTTCTGTGTGTGTGTGTGCTCGTATGTTCTGTGTGTGTGTGTGTGTGTGTGTGTGTGTGCTCGTATGTTCTGTGTGTGTGCTCGTATGTTCTGGTGTGTGCTCGTATGTTCTGTGTGTGTGTGCTCGTATGTTCTGTGTGTCTGTGCTCGTATGTTCTGTGTGTCTGTGCTCGTATGTTCTGTGTGTGTGTGCTCGTATGTTCTGTGTGTGTGTGCTCGTATGTTCTGTGTGTGTGTGTGTGTGCTCGTATGTTCTGTGTGTGTGTGTGCTCGTATGTTCTGTGTGTTTTTTTTAGCTTGCTTTGCAACTGTGTATCGGGGGCAAACCAGAAAGCAGGGAGCTTTTTAGATTTTACAGGAAGGAAGAATAGTGATGGAAGAGATCATTCTCTCCATCCACACCCATCCCTGCGCTATGTATGCATCTCTCTCTCCCTCCACCTCTCCCCTGTGTATGTCTAATCACAGGATATCCTGAGTGTAGACACTCTGCATAGGTTATTATGTAATTATTGTCTCGTACAAGCTTGTCTTTGAAAGCTTCTGGAGGAAAATGATCTGCTAAATGTTTGAGTAATATTTCTTCACCTTCTCACATACTGACATGATAAAAAACTGTTGCGCGCGTGCTTGGGCACACACACACACTGCCCCTGCAGTACTATGGTGTTATATGCCAATGTGCGATCTTCTGAGTCATTTTGCCCTGAGAAATGTATTCGCTCTTCACACACACACACAGTGAGTCAGCAGCAATAGGACAAGGAAGTGGAGGAAAACTCCTAATCTCTGTATTTTTCAACTAGCAGCTGTACATTGATTCTGGATCTACTCTCAAGTGTCTAGAGAGACTTTATTTGGCTCAACTAGAGAGAGAGACTTTGTGAGAGAGTGAGTGAGACTCTTTCACGCACAAACAGTCACATGGGCAGGTGCTGGTAGAGATTTCAATCACCTTTGGGTGTAGATAAACTCTGCAGCATGACTGAAGACGAGATGAAACCAGCCTGTACTCTGAGCCTGCATGGCTGTTTGTTTTGGTTTAACCACTCGACCCAAAGAGGAGGAAATCAAATTGACTGGCGGCTAAAAGACGGTCTTGACGGTGATTGTGGTGGCTTAACGTGTAATAGTAACCTTGTGAATAGCTGACTGACTGGCCTAGGAACTGCTGTGTAATACGAAGGACTTTCGTGCTCTGGGGCATCCAAGCAACTGCCTTGACTCTGACCCAGGGCAGGGAGAAATTGTTAAACTGTTACCAACCACTCTCTCCCTTCCCCCCCACACTCACTCACTCTCTCACACACACACACACACACACACACAAGGGAGGACCATACAAGAAGCAGCGTCAGCACGTCAACCCCCATTGACTTCGCAGAAGACACACACAACAGAATGGCACAACCGTGTGTGTGTGACAGGACCCCACCACTCATGAAGCTGGAGACTCTTATCTCCCTCACTAACTTTAAGCATCAGTTGTCAGAGCACCTTACCGATCACTGTACCTGTACACAGCCCATCTGAAATTAGCCCACCCAACTACCTCATCCCTATATTGTTATTTATTTTGCTCATTTGCACCCCAGTATCTCTATTTGCACATAATCTCTTGCACATCTATCATTCCAGTGTTAATACTAATTGTAATTATTTTGCACTATAGCCTATTTATTGCCTTACCTCCATAACTTGCTACATTTGCACACACTGTATATATATTTTCTGTTGTATTTTTTGACTTTATGTTTGTTTTACCCCATATGTAACTCTGTTGTTGTTTTTATCGCACTGCTTTGCTTTATCTTGGCCAGGTCGCAGTTGTAAATGAGAACTTGTTCTCAACTGGCTTACCTGGTTAAATAAAGGTGAAATCAAAAAAATATAAAAAAATCATGAATTGCCTGATTTTAAAACCCATCCAGCAAGAGAGAGGGAACTGACCGTGTGTGTGAGGAATGAGCAGCAGCAGCCCTCGCATCTTGGGATTTCAATTCTCCCTTCAATGTCCTCTGAAGTGACATTGTGCCTGAGGTGTTTTGACAGAGAAGAGTCTCCAGAATTACATTTACATTACATTTTAGTCATTTAGCAGACGCTCTTATCCAGAGCGACTTACAGTTAGTGAGTGCATACATTTTTCATACTGGCCCCCCGTGGGAAACCTGCACAGGATCGGTACATCCGAACATCACACCTGCGGGACAGGTACAGGATGGCAACAACAACTGCCCTAGTTACACCAGGAACACACAATCCCTCCATCAGTGCTCAGACTGTCCACAATAGGCTGAGAGAGGCTGGACTGAGGGCTTGTAGGCCTGTTGTAAGGCAGGTCCTCACCAGACATGACCAGCAACAACGTCGCCTATGGGCACAAATTAGCCACTCTATTTTTGCATCTTGTCCTTTTTGAACACGTTTTTCACATCATTTTGTGGAACTAAAAAAATATTTTCTGGAAGGTGTGTATGTGCATGCGTGTTCCCTTCTCTCAGGAGACAAATCTCATGGAGTGAGTCCGAGAGATACTCTCATCACTTGGTGTCATAAGAATCAATGAATCACAGTGTCTACCGGCGACCACAACCATCATACCGTCAATGAATCTATACTTTACCACGGACAAGCGCAGAGTTGAAGCAGTTGATGATAAACCTCATGAATATGTTCATGAGAGCCAAGGAAGGAAAGCTAAGCTAGCCTGCTCAATTTAAATTGTCCTTACATTTTATTAGTTGATGTCTGAAGCGGATCAACTTGACTCCTAAGCAGCTTAGTCGAGTACAAGAATTCACTGGCACCTGCTAGTTGGGAAGCGAGGCTAAGCTTTCAACGACTAACAACCCCCCCGGATTATGGGAAATAATTTACATTTCACAGCCCTTAAACGCCCCAAGGACGATGTTGAGGAAACATTGAGACATTTCCAGGACAAAAATAAGACTTATCGAGGCCTTGGAACCTTTTTTTAGTATTTTAAATCCATTCAAAACCAACTCTGGATTGCCACTGAAGGAGCTTGATTTGATAATTTCTTCTGCCTGCCTTTGAAATCCCTCTGGTTTCACAAGTTAGAAGAGAGGGAGAGGGGGAGAGAGGGAGGGAGAGGGGGAGAGAGGGAGGGGGAGGGAGAGGGGGAGAGAGATTGCTGTTTCTTAGACGCTACTCCCTTGAGAGAAGGAAGAAAGAAGAGAAGGAGGAATAAAGGATGAGAATGTTGTATACAGTGCCTTTCCCCACCAGGGAGCTCTCCTAAGAGAGAGCTGGGCAGAGCCTCAGCAGGAACTACTAAAGCTAACCACGATGGGGTCCTGATGAGTCCGGCTGCAGGCAACGCTGCAGACAGCTGTGTGGTTTAGCTTTTTTGTGGCACCTTGAATTCAAAGCGTAAACTTTGGGACTTGATTTGAATTGCAGTCATATTTTTTTTCTTCTTTTTATTCATTGTTTTCGTTTTTAAACTTTTTTGGGGAGGACACACAGTGTGTGACGTGTGCAGACTGCGGAGGCACTTACCACATCGAGTCATTGTGGTCTGACAGTTCCAACACTTCCTCACACAGTTGTGTGTGTAGCCGACTCAGAGTGCGACTAAACCAAACTTCATCTTACCAAGACCGAAGAGAGTGGAAAATAATACCAGGAGTGCAACCCGAGAGGAGCGGGAAAAACGCCACGGAAGAGGACCAACAAATGAAGAATAGAGGAGGGGAAATACTCTTCTGAGGAAGAGGGGGAACGAAAGACACTATCCTCCTCACAACACGCTTCAGAACACCAAGCAGCAGAGGGAGAAGAGACAACAGGTGTGTTGTTCTGCAGGGCTCCCTCCTCCCTCGCTCAATCACTCCCTCCCTTAGGGGTGTGGCTTGTACCCTGAGGGACATTGAAAGAGGCCAGTCACTCCTCAGGCTCTCTGACAGACCTGTTGACTCCACTCTTCCTCTGCACTTCTTTCTTCCACTCCTTTACTGTTCTCCTCTTCACCCACCTGTGGAATCGACTGCCCTGTGCCAAAATGATGGAAGAGATCTCTATCACGGTGGCGTACGACGCCCACGTCATCAACCAAATCTGTGAGGAGGATATCCTGGCTAGCCTGGTGGCCCTCTCCAAGCCTCCCAAACCTGTGGTAGGTCTAAGTCCCTCCTCATTCCTGGCTACTTCGGCAACTCAACTCTGTTCATGCACTCTAACTGCCTGAGAACGGCTAAAGGAAACACTTTTTTTGCAGGAGCGAGATAACTTTATCTTTCCTGCTGTCTTGTAGGAGACGGTGTAGATTGTAGCGTGTGTGTGTGCGTTGATACACTGAAACGTTGTAGTTGTAGCTATAGTTCAGTCGGTGTGTTCTCATGGACATCTTTTCCCTCTCTCCAGTCAGCTTCACCTCAGGAAGCTAACGAAATTACAACTGTCAGTTTGTTTCAGTTAGAGATTTATTTTTGTGCTCAAAGGAGACCTTACTCTTCACCCAGCATGTATACCTGTGCGTGTGTGTGTGTTTGAGATTGGTCATCGAAGTCAAAACCCGACCCAGTTTTTCCTGAAATGGCTGTTTTGAATCCTTAGGTAAGTGCAGTCATTTCAATATTCAAACGCTTTCAGCCAGGTAAGGCAGGCACCATTATGCAACAGAGAGCTAGCCAATATTCCCCCAGTGCACGCAGTCTGTCAGGTCTAGTAGAGAACACTGTGCTTGTCTCAGATTCATGCATTTCATGTCAGCTGGGCTCAGTTCAATGGCTACTTCTCACATTAGGTCATCATGCATTGAAATTCAAATCAAGAACCATTTTCAACACTCTGAATTGAATTTCAATGGATTTATTGAATTGGAATTGACCCCAACGTTGACATACAGTGGAGGAAAAAAGTATTTTGTACCAATTGTGCAAGTTCTCCCACTTAAAAAGATGAGAGAGGCCTGTAATTTTCATCATAGGTACACGTCAACTATGACAGACAAAATGAGAATTTTTTTCTCCAGAAAATCACATTGTAGGATTTGTAATTTATTTATTTGCAAATTATGGTGGAAAATAAGTATTTGGTCAATAACAAAAGTTTCTCAATACTTTGTTATATACCCTTTGTTGGCAATGACACAGGTCAAACGTTTTCTGTAAGTCTTCACAAGGTTTTCACACACTGTTGCTGGTATTTTGGCCCATTCCTCCATGCAGATCTCCTCTAGAGCAGTGATGTTTTGGGGCTGTCGCTGGGCAACACAGACTTTCAACTCCCTCCAAAGATTTTCTATGGGGTTGAGATCTGGAGACTGGCTAGGCCACTCCAGGACCTTGAAATGCTTCTTACGAAGCCACTCCTTCATTGCCCGGGCGGTGTGTTTGGGATCATTGTCATGCTGAAAGACCCAGCCACGTTTCATCTTCAATGCCCTTGCTGATGGAAGGAGGTTTTCACTCAATCTCACGATACATGGCCCCATTCATTCTTTCCTTTACACGGATCAGTCGTCCTGGTCCCTTTGCAGAAAAAACAGCCCCAAAGCATGATGTTTCCACCCCCATGCTTCACAGTAGGTATGGTGTTCTTTGGATGCAACTCAGCATTCTTTGTCCTCCAAACACGACGAGTTGAGTTTTTACCAAAAAGTTATATTTGGTTTCATCTGACCATATGACATTCTCCCAATCCTCTTCTGGATCATCCAAATGCACTCTAGCAAACTTCAGACGGGCCTGGACATGTACTGGCTTAAGCAGGGGGGACACATCTGGCACTGCAGGATTTGAGTCCCTGGCGGCGTAGTGTGTTACTGATGGTAGGCTTTGTTACTTTGGTCCCAGCTCTCTGCAGGTTATTCACTAGGTCCCCCCGTGTGGTTCTGGGATTTTTGCTCACCGTTCTTGTGATCATTTTGACCCCACGGGGTGAGATCTTGCGTGGAGCCCCAGATCGAGGGAGATTATCAGTGGTCTTGTATGTCTTCCATTTCCTAATAATTGCTCCCACAGTTGATTTCTTCAAACCAAGCTGCTTACCTATTGCAGATTCAGTCTTCCCAGCCTGGTGCAGGTCTACATACTGATGACAAGTTCAAACAGGTGCCATTAATACAGGTAACGAGTGGAGGACAGAGGAGCCTCTTAAAGAAGAAGTTACAGGTCTGTGAGAGCCAGAAATCTTGCTTGTTTGTAGGTGACCAAATACTTATTTTCCACCATCATTTGCAAATAAATTCATTAAAAATCCTACAATGTGATTTTCTGGATTTTTTTTTCTCAATTTGTCTGTCATAGTTGACGTGTACCTATGATGAAAATTACAGGCCTCTCTCATCTTTTTAAGTGGGAGAACTTGCACAATTGGTGGCTGACTAAATACTTTTTTCCCCCACTGTACATGCTTTTTTTTTGTGTGCAAATGATCGATAATGTATTTTTTCTTACACGTGGGCACTGCGCATACATATGCACGTGCCTTAACTATGTATTCTGTGAGGGTCTAGTATTGAACAGGAATGTATAACATTGTACTGTAATCTCTAACTGTTGTGTGCCTGTTGGTTATAGCTGGCTGTTGTACTAGTAAGGAGTGACTGTACATAGGTTATCACTGGAGAGCTGAGCCTCACGAACACTTGCATATTCCTTCAGTGGCTCAAGGTTAGCTTATACTTAGGCTGTGTCCCAAATGGAACCCTATTCCCTATATAATGCAATACTTTTGGCAAGTAGTGCATTACATAGGTCATAGGGTGCCACTTAGAACTCAGCCTTAGTTTGTTTTGGTTCTCATTGCTCTGCATAGCCCCAGCTGTCATTGCCTCCAAAATACACTATATATCCAAAAGTATGTGGACACCCTTTCAAATTAGTGGATTCAGTAATTTCAGCCACACCTGTTGCTGACAGGTGTATAAAATCGAGCACGCAGCCATGCAATCCCCATAGACAAACATTGGCAGTAGAATGGCCTTACTGAAGAGCTCAGTGACTTTCAACGTGGCACCGTCATTGGATGCCACCTTTCCAACAAGTCAGTTTGTCAAACTTCTGCCCTGCTAGAGCTGCCCCGGTCAACTGTAAGTGCTGTTATTGTGAAGTGGAAACGTCTAGGAGCAACAACGGGCTCAGCTGCGAAGTGGTAGGCCACACAAGCTCACAGAATGGGACCGCCGAGTGCAGAAGCGGGTAGCACTTAGAAATCGTCTGTCCTCGGTTGCAACACACTCACTACCGAGTTCCGTCAGCACAAGAACTGTTCGTCGGGAGCTTCATGAAATGGGTTTCCATGGCCGAGCAGCCGCACACAAGCCTAAGATCACCATGCGCAATGCCAAGCATCGGCTGGAGTGGTGTAAAGCTCGCCGCCATTGGACTCTGGAGCAGTCGAAACGTGTTCTCTGGAGTGATGAATCATGCTTCACCATCTGGCAGTCCGACGGACAAATCTGGGTTTGGCGGATGCTGGGAGAACGCAATCTGCCCAAATGCATAGCGCCAACTGTAAAGTTTGGTGGAGGAGGAATAATGTTCTGTGGTTGTTTTTCATGGTTCGGGCTAGGCCCCTTAGTTCCAGTGAAGGGAAATATTAACGCTACAGCATACAATGACATTGTAGACGATTCTGTGCTTCCAACTTTGTGGGAACAATTTGGGGAAGGCCCTTTCCTGTGTCAGCATGACAATGCCCCCGTGCACAAAGGAAGGTCATACAGAAATAGTTTGTTGATCAGTGCCCATGATTAATGATGATTGAATTAATGCCCATGATTTTGGAATGAGATGTTCGACGAGCAGGTGTCCACATACTTTAGCTTTTGGAATATATTTTGTATGGCATATTTTAGATTTGGGAATCTATTTCTGGCATATTTTAGCATAAGGAGTATATTTTAGCATTGGGAACATCATTTCACATGTTCAAGCATTGAAAATACATTTTGTATGGCTCATGGATAAATGGCTAGACAATAAGCTACTTCAGATGGCGAAATGAGTCTGGATAATGTTGAAATTATCATTTTGTTTTAGTGAGCAACATTAGAGGGCTATCATTAGCTTTGTTTTGTGGGCCTGTTAATAGTCATAAAGGGGAATGCTGAAGGCCTATATACAACTTTAATGGAAAAAGTGAGGGTGAAATAGTGTCATCTTCTGCCACTTTCAAGGCTGTCTGTGGTCAGATATGACTGATAATGCGAGGGGAAGAATGAGTGTGTGGGAAAAAGAGGACGGGGGAGAGTGGGCTGGAGGGGGAAACCAAGTGCCTTCTTTTCGAGAAGGTTCCATAGTATGTTGTCATCGGAAATCAGAACTGAAAGGGTGTATGGAAGCTTTTAGTGTGGTTTTGTTTTTTGGCTCGTGCTCTTCCTCTGCAGGTCATTTTTGCAAGTCACTTCACACCTTACAGCACCCCCATCGAGAGACGGTTGGGTTACTCATTGGCTCTCTCTCTTTCTCACTCACTCACTCTCTCTCTCACACACACACACACACACACACACCAGGACAAGCTTCTATGGCATATTCCTTTTCAGATGAAAGCTCTGTCCTTTCATCAGGAGTATTCCGGCTCTGTCTCTCTTTCTCTCTATTTCTCTACATCTCTCTCTCTCTTTCTTTCTCCGTTTCATGTTGTTTTCAGATAATGGCTGCTAGGGCTGTGACAATACCATGGCAAAAATGAAAACATGAAGCAGACCACACTCTTTGGTCCTTTAAAAACCTGCTGTATGTAAAGTATTGTGTGCTATAGCTTGGAAAATAAATAAATGTGACTCTGGATGACAACATAATGATGTTTGTTTCCAACATTAGGGCTGTTTTCCTTCCTTTTTTTTGGTTTACTTGTCATGATACAAACGAGCATTGCGATACTGGTATCATCGTGGCCCTAATGGCTACCTTCTCTCTACCCTTCTCCCCTCTCCTCCTAGAGCTAATGCTGGTATCTTTCCAGGGCATCACACACCTAAACACACACACACACTCTTGTGTTCAGTCGTGGAGCGTAAACAATGCTGATAGGCTATCTTATCAACCACACACATCTATTAGCCTATATGTTACAAAATACAGCAAGGAACAGGGTTGACTGCTTCTAGAACTTTCTATGGATTCCTGCCTTGTTACTTACCTGTCTGTAATAATATATTACATGAGGACTGGTGAGTTCATGGTGTCCGTATATGCTCTAAGACACTGGGCCTAGCATGCTATCAGGCTGAGAACAAACGACATGGGAAGATGGCTTGCTAACAATGGAGTATTTGTAGTAGGGATGCGTTGTGGGTAATTGATAACCTAAGGGAGGTATATTTGCCCCCTGGGTCCCACAGGGCAAGGGCCAGGTGTACATTATGCATGGCTAGGCAGGCTAGTGAAGAAAGAATATAATGTCCAGGCAACAGGCTGTTTAGTATCCTCATTATAAACCTAGTACAGTATGCAACATCTTTTTACTACATTCCATACAGGAAATGTACAACATTGATCTCTCATGACACAAGGCAATGGGACGTAAGTTGTCCCAAACTAGTGTTTTCATCCCAACCAGCTCCTATTGTGTGACTGAGCCCTTGAGAGCCTCTTGACAACTCCAGTCACTGTGTAACTATGGTGAACACATGAAACCCACCCATACTCTCTCTTTCTCTCTCTCATCTCACTCTCTCTATCACCGCTCTCTTTCTCTCTCACCTCACTCTCTCTATCACCGCTCTCTTTCTCTCTCACCTCACTCTCTCTATCACCGCTCTCTTTCTCTCTCTCACCTCACTCTCTCTATCACCACTCTCTTTCTCTCTCTCATCTCACTCTCTCTATCACCGCTCTCTTTCTCTCTCTCATCTCACTCTCTCTATCACTGCTCTCTTTCTCTCTCTCACCTCACTCTCTCTATCACCACTCTCTTATCTCACTCTCTCTATCACCGCTCTCTTTCTCTCTCACCTCACTCTCTCTATCACCGCTCTCTTTCTCTCTCTCATCTCACTCTCTCTATCACTGCTCTCTCTCTCTCTCACCTCACTCTCTCTCACCGCTCTCTTTCTCTCTCACCTCACTCTCTCTATCACCGCTCTCTTTCTCTCTCTCATCTCATCTCTCTCTATCACTGCTCTCTTTCTCTCTCTCATCTCACTCTCTCTATCACCGCTCTCTTTCTCTCTCTCTCATCTCACTCTCAGCCAGTGAACTCCTATCTTCCTCTCTCTCATCTCACTCTCAGCCAGTGAACTCCTATCTTCCTCTCTCTCATCTCACTCTCAGCCAGTGAACTCCTATCTTCCTCTCTCTCATCTCAGCCAGTGAACTCCTATCTTCCTCTCTCTCATCTCAGCCAGTGAACTCCTATCTTCCTCTCTCTCATCTCACTCTCAGCCAGTGAACTCCTATCTTCCTCTATCTCATCTCACTCTCAGCCAGTGAACTCCTATCTTCCTCTATCTCATCTCACTCTCAGCCAGTGAACTCCTATCTTCCTCTCTCTCATCTCACTCTCAGCCAGTGAACTCCTATCTTCCTCTCTCTCATCTCACTCTCAGCCAGTGAACTCCTATCTTCCTCTCTTCTGTCTCTGCCCTTTCTCTTTTACTCATCCCCCTCTGTCTTCCCTCTTTCTCAGCCAGTGAACTCCTATCTTCCTCTCTTCTTTCTCTGCTCTTTCTCTTCCTTCCCCTTCTTTCTTCCTCAAACAGTGAGCTCCCATTTACCTCGTTCACCCTCCTTCTCGTCCATGAGCTTTTATCTCTGGTGGTATCAGCCGGTGAGCTCTGCCCCCCTCTCTCTCTCCCGTAGGGGCCTCTGGTGGCTGTATCCATTAACAATGCCCCTCCCCTCTGTGGCTTGTTTTGCCCCAGACAAACCTGTAATCTACATCCTAGCAGCAGCTGCCATGGCAACACCAAGGGCTGATCCACCCTAGGATACAATTTCCTTAGGCACAGATCTGGCTGGCATAGAGAGCCTTGACCAAATGTGTTGTCATGTTTTGAAGTTTTAACTCACTACTGTGCAGGTGTATATTTACCTTAACACCCGTGTTTTGGCATTAGGGTATCTTGGTAGTTCTGGCTTTTGGCTTTGTTCATGATACTTGTACTGCCTGTTGTTCAGCTCCTGCTGTGTTTGTTGTGCTGGAAAAATTAGGCTAGAGTGGTTAGCTAGAATGTAAATGAACAAGTGTACATTATGTAAATGTGTTCTCTGCACAGAGTAGTAGGGTTTTGAGGTGTGTCTTTGGGGGTTGTGTGATGTCAACGATCTCAGGAGACACAGGCGGCAGCCATTTTGTGCCAAGGCATGTAACAGTTAATACATGTCTCTAGTAAAAGCAATAGTGAACAGGTAGGTGTACATTGATGCAGATCTAAGAGGAATGTTTATACTGATACTGTTCTGTTTCTGTTCCATCAGTGTGGTGATGAAAGTAAGAAGATATGCTGTGGAAACCCTAGTTTTGCCTTCAGTTAGGTTTCTACATCACAAGCTCACAAAGATCTCAGTAACCCTAACTTTCCATTACATCCATTTGGAGAAAAGGAACAGTCTGATTTAGCTCTGTTTGTCTCCCCATTGCCATCTAGTGGTTTAGAAGCTCTTTCACACTTTGGAACGCAAACTGTTATCATAGACCCAACATGGCTGTGGTTGCATTTTTTAAAGACCATTCCATCCAACAACACTGACTCAACTCTCCTCTCCTGTCACCCCTCCAGGTTCCCACCAAGAAGCTGAAGAAGTTTGAGAAGGAGTACCAGAGCCTGAGAGAGAGCCAGCTGCAGCAGGAGGACCCCATCGACCGCTACCAGGTAAGAAACAGACTACCCACAATCGTGTCTTAACCACTACTCCAGATTCAGTTTACTCTACCCCCAATCTGACTTAAACTGTTAGGCAGATGACATAATATCTGACCCTGTATCGGTAGTTGTGAGTAGGGGCCTCACTTCTGCTTACGCCCCATTCAGCCACTAAAATTACCCCAGTGTTTCCCATAGCTAGAGTTACTTAGGCAGGCCCCCTCACTGTGCTTGTATACCTCGAGAATTGGACCTCTGAAAAAAGGGTTTTTTGTAAAATATAGATGATACTTCGGAAGTCTTTGGTATTCCGCTTAAGAAACAACACCTAGGGGAAACACTGATATCCTTCCCAGTAGACGCCTGTCCCACCCCCTCCCTCCAGTCTCGGCTCAGGTCTTGTAGAACGCTGTGCTGATCATGGCAGACTACGCAAGGCACACCCACAGTGGAGAGAAAGGGAAATCACTTTTTTGTTGTTGTTATGAGTGGAAGCCGTAGACTTTTGCTGGTCAAAGATATGGAAGAGAAAACAGCTTTCCCCTCTCACTATTGGAATTATGTTAAGATTCATAGGGATGATTCTGAATAATGTAATCCAATACAACCTCATCCAGTTAGTCTCAGATATCCCCGACCTTGGAGCTACAGTACGTAATCCTTCAGCTTTTCTCTGACTTTTCCAAATGGGGAAAAATCTGGGCAGGGTTCTCTTCAGACAGACAACTCTCCCAACAAATCACACTTTTGGGTAGGCAGGGCTTAAATTGCTTATTAAAAATATTCCCCTCTGAAACATAGAGACGGACCCAATGCGCACGCATATAGCTATGCTAATCAGGGGAGAACGACTGGCAGTCACCCCTGGAATGAGATGAGGAACACCACATCCTCATTATAATTATGCCGCATAAATCATTATATACATTTTCAAAATGTTATAACCCTTCTACACTAAAAGGAGGGACATATTAGATGACTGCAACCTGTAAAACGTTACTATCTTCAAGTGACTGCTAGTTAGTTACCTAGCATTGTTCAGCCCATAGTAACTTAGACATCCAGCTAGCTAGCCAGCTAATAGCTTTAGCTTGCTCACTAGCCATTAGTAATGGGCTTGCTAATACATTTTATGTGTTGGTTATTAGTTAGCTAGCTCTACTACAGGCTAAACATTTCCCTTCACTGAAGTTATTCATTTTTCTTCTTGGGACTTGGATGTATCTTTTTTTACATAGACCAAAGCCAATCACCCATGCATTCTACTGTAGCTAGATACTGTACTAACCATACTCACTGGCAAGTTTCTTCCCTGCCCCCCAAGTTTGAAAATGCTAGAAGTAAACATTGATTTTGTTAGGAACTCCTCTCAGCTGGTTGTCTAGGTCTTAATTCTACACAAATTGAAATGAAATAACCAAAACCAGCAGACGCACAGCCCTCCAGGAATTGAGTTTGACACCCCTGATCTAATGCAACATTTACTAATGTAAAGAAAACAGAGCATGTACAATCACTTTATTTTGTAGGATGATATAGCTTAATGGTGCATGAAGCAAACATGGGATGCCTTTGAAGTTGAGTAAAGGTGTCCATGTTTTCGTCCTTCTGTCCCCTGGTGCAGTGGAACATTTCTTGTTCAGCCGCAGTAGCATTATTCCGGATAGTTGACGTCCTGTAAACAGTGAACGGGCATGTAGATGTCTATGGGACAGTTTTCAGACTGGATCTGACATTTTGAAATATATATTTCTTATTAAAAACTGCATTTGCATAATATAACACCCTCACAACCTCCATCCTCATAATCAGCATAACACCCTGGTTCTCTAAAATTCACATTCCAGGCTTGCAAACAGTGGTGCCAGTTGGCTGTGCAGCCTCAACCCAGTATGCGCGCACAACGTCTTCGGACATGTACATTTGAGTTGGCAATATGTATTCTAAAGACTTTTTGCACATTTGCAAGATGTCACCGAGATGTTGATCCCTGGCCTACATATGCCAATGTAGAACGTAGGCTGACGCCTCGGCTACGTTTTGACAATGAGCAAATTCTCTTTACGACATATTCCTGATGTATTCCGTATCCATCGTGCTATCAAGGTGTGCGCCATCAGGGAAAGACATCAAAGAAAATACTGCATTGTATGCTGGTTGTCAAGCATTCCCTCTAATCAAAGATCGATTTACTTTAGACCTGTGGATCCAGGTGTTTGGGCAGTCAGTACCGTAAGTAAATAAATAAAGTACGTGCCAGGGAAAAGCCAGTCTCTCTCTTTTACACTGTCTCATCCTTGGGGTCTTTGTAGAACCATTCATTTGAGTGGCGACCGGCTGACTTGGGTCTCTCTGAGCTCTTTCATTGTCTGTCGTCATCCACATCACTGGGGCTGTAGATGAGCTGTCACAGCACCGTCTTGAACGCTGCCTTGTTCATCTTCAATGCCTCCTACAGCAGTAGAAATGGAGAGAGAAGAGAGAGAGAAAGAGAGGGGGAGACATTAGAATGTCTAGGCCCCGTGTAGCTCAGTTGGTAGAGCATGGCGCTTGCAACGCCAGGGTTGTGGGTTCGTTTCCCACAGGGGGGCCAGTATGAAAATTTATGCACTCACTAACTGTAAGTCGCTCTGGATAAGAGCGTCTGCTAAATGACTAAAATGTAAAAATGTAAATATGTGCTGGGGGCCATGATGCCCATGCTGAAGGGCAAGTAGGTGGACATCGCCATGGCACCTCCAGGGACCTCAGCTGCTGTGTATGTGGGCGACGGGGGTGACACTTGGGGACGGAGAGGGGTTACATTTTGCATAGGTGTTTTTACATAACCACCTCTGCCAGTACTTGGGGAACAGATTGTTTCCATAAACCTTAATGTAGACATTCTTAGCTATTTGCCGTTCAAGCAGGCAGACATACAGCCGGTATGACGAGTTTGGATGTATGATGTCATACCGGCTGTTTTTCTGCCTGCTTGAACGGCAAATAGCTCAAATACGCATGAAAACATGAAATTACCCCGGGAATCGATAGAACTCGCTCAGAGATGCAGAAATACGATATAACATTAAAAATGGCTGAATCTTCCTTTAAGTTCCAAAGGCTTCCAAAACCGTACCACTAGCGAGGATTAATAACGTTTCTAAACGTTAAACAGAGCGTGGGGATTGTAGTTCACATGGAGACAGCTGTCCTCCATAGCAGCCCAGTCACACAGCCACTATGTAAAAAATATTACTGACAAATGTTTTAAAGAGCAGCTCGTTTGCAAGTTTGTTGTTGTTTGGATGGAGAGACTGTAAGGTAGAGGTCTTCACGGGTCCAACAGACCTGAAATTCCGACATCTGACCCTGTTCCCGAGCTGGTCCGGGTCCTAAAATCTGACTTTTGTCTTAGATCCGGGTCAAGTCTGATATAATTGCCACAGGTCTCAGTATGTGCAATTATAATGTATTTACCAACCCGATTTGGGCCCGTTTCTGTTAATTTAAAGTGTGTGAGGTGATGAGAACTGTGTGAACTTGTTATGTGTCAGCCAATTGCAACTCAGTAAAACGTCTAGCATATGTCCAGCTGAAACTGGTTCCGGCTGCTCACCTCGCGTGCGCCTGCTGCTGAGGAGAGAGAGTGAAAGGAGCCTTGACCTAGGCTACTGTTGACTGCGAAGATGGAGGCATTTTTCATTTAAATAAAACTAAAGTTAGAGGAGAATAAGTACATTGAAAAGAAACCGACAAGGGGAATGTCCTCGGGGACAAGTTAATATTGTAGTGGACAAAGATGAGAAGAACGTTGGCCCGGCCAAATGGACTGTGTGCAACTCGCTATTCAGGTTTGATGCAATTTTCTGACTTGTATTTATTTATTTTTGTGTTTATTATTTGTTTTATCATTATTATTATTATTGTATATCATTATTATTATTGTAGGCCTATTTAAGAATATAAACCAGTTCTTTAAATATGCAAAAGTGTTTTGTTTCATTTTGTTGAGACAAATTAAGTTTGAACTGTCTTAATTTTGTGCTCCGTAATTAGTTTAAGATAGGTTAAAAGTAAACATCATTAGCTTATTGCTGTCAAGTGTTTTGTTTCATTCTGTGAAGCCATTTTCTTTGGCCAAATGAAGTTCCAACTGTAATGTTGTGTTTACTTCAATATAATAGAATTACCGCTAGGCCTACTATATGGCTACTCGCACTCAAACCATGAAAAGGAAAAACCAAAGAGGGCGAGATGCAAAACTTCATTTAATGCCGCAATATTATAACATGTTGGTATTTTCCCTATAAACAATGACTTGACTTACTTTTGATATTACCCTAATAAGCTAGGAAACGTTTGTGAAGGTTTGGTGTGGTATGGTTGTTATTAGGCTTAGCTAGGCTGCAGGCATATGAAGGCAGTGCGCACCAGAGCGCCAACTGACTCCGACAGTTGAACTTGAGTTGAGGAAGAATGTTTTAGGCCTACCAGAGTTACTCCTTTAATCTATACTGAACAAAAATATAAACGCCATATGTCAAGTGTTGGTTTCATGAGCTGAAATAAAAGATCCCAGAAATGTTTAATACGCACAAAAAACGTATTTCTCTCAAATGTTGTGCACAAATGTGTTTACATCCCTGTTAGTGAGCGTTTCTCGTTAGCCAAGATAATCCATCCACCTGACAGGTGTGGCATATCAAGAAGCTGATTAAACAGCATGATCATAACACCTTGTGCTGGGGACAATAAAAGGCCACTCTAAAATGTACAGTTTTGTCACACAACACAATGCCACAGATGTCTCAAGTTTTGAGGGAGCGTGCAATTGGCATGCTGACTGCAGGAATGTCCACCAGAGCAGGTTTGGGATGCTCCGGATCAACGTGTACGACAGCGTGTTCCAGTTCCCGCCAATATCCAGCAACTTTTCACAGCCATTGAAGAGGAGTGGGACAACATTCCACAGGCCACAATCAACAGCCTGATCAACTCTATGTGAAGGAGATGTGTCGCGCTGCATGAGGCAAATGGTCACACCAGATACTGACTGGTTTTCTGATCCACGCCTTACCTTTCTTTAATGGTATCTGTGACCAACAGATGCATATCTGTATTCCAAATCACGTGAAATTCATAGATTAGGACCTAATGATTTCCTTAAATGAACTGTAACTCAGTAAAATCTTTGAAATTGTTGCATGTTGCGTTTATTTTTGTTTGGGGTTGTATTTTCTGGTTTGGGGTTGTTTGAGGTGATTAGTTGTACCCCCTGCTTGCTGTGCGCGTACAGCAAATGAACTGTCGCTAATTTTGCAGAACAAGTTGTGTAAGTTTGTTTCTCCGCATACTGAACATGGTCTTATAATGTGTGGGGGTGTGTGTTAGTGATGCGTGGGTCAGCTGTTTGTTCACCCACACCCTCCCGCAATCTGAGGCCCGCATCTGACCCTAACCCGCAAATTAAGGAAATTAAAAGCTGTTAAAACGACCTAACATGTTTTTGATAAGATTTCAGTTTGGCTTGATGCATATTTTATGCGTTTCAAATACTATCAGCTTTTATGATGCTGATAAAGATAGACTGCCCCTAACTGCGCATTCATTCTCTCAAGATGCTGAAATAAATAAAGAATATTTCTCCACTCCTGTTTCCAAGTCAAAATGTATATTTGGTGTATCACTTTACTGCAAGAAATGCTGAATTCTGCAGGAGTTAACATTATATTAGGCTATGTGAGAGGTTATAGACCTACAGTCGTTGTCCAGATTTCCATTAGGCTACTATCCCATTTAACCCATCTGAACCGTTTCTCTGTGCCCAGTGGGTTGTGACTGTTTAATTTGTGTATCTCATCACACGTAACATAGCCGGCACTGCTATCATCCTCTTTTACCACTTCACCAAACATTAGACTACTGTTCTGACCCTCCCTTCTATAACATTAGACTACTGTTCTGGCCCTCCCTTCTATAACATTACACTACTGTTCTGACCCTCCCTTCTATAACATTAGACTACTGTTCTGGCCCTCCCTTCTATAACATTAGACTACTGTTCTGGCCCTCCCTTCTATAACATTAGACTACTGTTCTGACCCTCCCTTCTATAACATTAGACTACTGTTCTGACACTCCCTTCTATAACATTACACTACTGTTCTGACCCTCCCTTCTATAACATTACACTACTGTTCTGACCCTCCCTTCTATAACATTACACTACTGTTCTGGCCCTCCCTTCTATAACATTAGACTACTGTTCTGACACTCCCTTCTATAACATTAGACTACTGTTCTGGCCCTCCCTTCTATAACATTAGACTACTGTTCTGACACTCCCTTCTATAACATTACACTACTGTTCTGACCCTCCCTTCTATAACATTACACTACTGTTCTGACCCTCCCTTCTATAACATTACACTACTGTTCTGGCCCTCCCTTCTATAACATTAGACTACTGTTCTGACCCTCCCTTCTATAACATTAGACTACTGTTCTGACCCTCCTTTCTATAACATTAGACTACTGTTCTGACCCTCCCTTCTATAACATTAGACTACTGTTCTGACCCTCCTTTCTATAACATTACACTACTGTTCTGACCCTCCCTTCTATAACATTAGACTACTGTTCTAACCCTCCCTTCTATAACATTAGACTACTGTTCTGGCCCTCCCTTCTATAACATTAGATTACTGTTCTAACCCTCCCTTCTATAACATTAGACTACTGTTCTGGCCCTCCCTTCTATAACATTAGATTACTGTTCTAACCCTCCCTTCTATAACATTAGACTACTGTTCTGGCCCTCCCTTCTATAACATTAGACTACTGTTCTGACCCTCACTTCTATTTATTTTCAACTCTCCATTGCACAGTTTTCCTCATATTAATTAAACTCCGACATTGCCCGTTTTGCCTCAGTGGATCGCCGTTAACTTTTTCTGCCCACGTTTCCAAAAGCATTTGTCAGTTGGTGTGTATTTGGCATGCTACAGTTAGGCCCTATAGGTTAGGCTACATGCTAACGCCAGATACCAATAGGTTAGGCTACATGCTAACGCCAGATACCAATAGGTTAGGCTACATGCTAACGCCAGATACCAATAGGTTAGGCTACATGCTAACGCCAGATACCAAGAATGAAAGAAAAACCTCCATGTAGCCTGTAGATATGAACTGCACAAGAATTAGACATTTGTGGATTTCACACTTCATCCACACAATATTTCATGACCCTAAACCCGCCCGCGGGTTATGAGTCAACCCGCACATCACTAGTGTGTGTGTGTGTGTGTGTATACATACTTTTTTTTATGGAAAATGTACTGGCTACGGCTGTGATATGTGATTGTCTCACCCAGCTATCTTAAGATGAACGCTAAATGACTAAAATGTAATGTGTGTGTGTTGCTGCCCACAGAGAGAGAACCGTCGGCTGCAGGAGGCCAGCATGCGGCTGGAGCAGGAGAACGATGACCTGGCCCATGAGCTGGTGACCAGCAAGATCGCCCTGCGGACCGACCTGGACCAGGCGGAGGACAAGGCAGACGTGCTGAACAAGGAGCTGCTCTGCACCAAACAACGCCTGGTGGAGACTGAGGAGGAGAAGCGGAGGCAGGCGGAGGAGACAGCACAGGTTACACAGCTCAGTCACACACGTGCAAGTGCTTCGGGAGAAGTGTTGGGACGCAGCCCAAATGACCGAAGTAGCAAGGGTTTTACGATCATAGCTAATGTGTGGTTGCGATCTTGCCCTGTCTGTCCAGATTAAAGAGGTGTTCAGGAGAGAGCTGGAGAAAGCTGAGTCAGAGATCAAGAAGACTACGGCTATCATCGCTGAATACAAACAGGTAGGATCCAGAGACATAAGAGAGGAGAGCAGTGTGTGTATGGTTCTAACCCCGTTACCTTACCTTTTAGACCCAGGTTACACCATAAAGCTGGTTTATAGTTACTTTTTTGATTCCACAATTTTACTGTCATTACCTTTGGTGCATTTAATGCATTGATTTACCTTGCCAGGAGCTGATGAGCATTGTGTGGGTGGGGAGATCGGTGTATGATGTATGTTGATGATGTATGTTTTTAACCTGTGATATTCTATGTGGAAGCAGCAGCACTATTTCATGTCCAAGACACATTTCCCCTCGGGACAATAATCCTAATCCTACTATGTCCCTAAAATCCCATTAAATCCTAATTGAGATGCATATTCTGTATGTTCTGGTGTTCAGGTGTATCTGAAAGGTCACTGAACCTGTCTAGGTAATACGTAATAGCTTTGTAAACATGCAGTCCTCCTGTGTGTTCCCAGATCTGTTCTCATCTCAGCACCAGGCTAGAGAAGCAGCAGGCTGCCACCAAGGAGGAGCTGGACATCATCAAGGTAGGACAAGATCTGTGTTGGCGTCTGTCATGTAATTATTATTAGGTGGTATGATGAAGGGTTCTAGTACAGTGTTAGGATACAAGCCCATCACTAGATCCAAGCCCATCACTAGATCCAAGCCCATCACTAGACTTGTATCACTAGATACAAGCCCATCACTAGATACAAGCCCATCACTAGATCCAAGCCCATCACTAGACTTGTATCACTAGATACAAGCCCATCACTAGATACAAGCCCATCACTAGATCCAAGCCCATCACTAGACTTGTATCACTAGATACAAGCCCATCACTAGGGTCCTCTGTAGCTCAGCTGGTAGAGCACGGCGCTTGTAACGCCAAGGTAGTGGGTTCGATCCCCGGGACCACCCATACACAAAAATGTATGCACACATGACTGTAAGTCGCTTTGGATAAAAGCGTCTGCTAAATGGCATATTATTTATATTATTATTAAATACAAGCCCATCACTAGATACAAGCCCATCACTAGATACAAGCCCGTCCCTAGATACAAGCCTGTCCCTAGATACAAGCCCGTAACTAGATACAAGCCCATAACTAGATCCAAGCCCATCACTAGATCCAAACCCATCACTAGACTTGTATCACTAGATACAAGCCCATCACTAGATACAAGCCCGTCCCTAGATACAAGCCTGTCCCTAGATACAAGCCCGTAACTAGATACAAGCCCGTAACTAGATCCAAGCCCATCACTAGATCCAAACCCATCACTAGACTTGTATCACTAGATACAAGCCCGTCCCTAGATACAAGCCCGTCCCTAGATACAAGCCCGTCCCTAGATACAAGCCCATCACTAGATACAAGCCCATCACTAGATCCAAGCCCGTAACTAGATACAAGCCCGTAACTAGATACAAGCCCGTAACTAGATACAAGCCCGTAACTAGATACAAGCCCATCACTAGATACAAGCCCGTAACTAGATACAAGCCCATCATTAGATACAAGCCCATCTCTAGATACAAGCCCATCACTAGATACAAGCCCGTAACTAGATACAAGCCCATCACTAGATACAGTGGGGAGAACAAGTATTTGATACACTGCCGATTTTGCAGGTCGGCAGTGTATCCAGAAAATCACATTGTATGATTTCTTAGTAATTAATTTGCATTTTATTGCATGACATAAGTATTTGATCACCTACCAACCAGTAACAATAAAATACTATGTATACGCAACATAAAGACTATAAAGTATGTATACGCAACATAAAGACTATATATATAGTATGTATGTTGCGTATACATACTTTATATATAGTCTTTATGTTGCGTATACATACTTTATATATAGTCTTTATGTTGCGTATACATACTTTATATATAGTCTTTATGTTGCGTATACATACTTTATATATAGTCTTTATGTTGTGTATACATACTATATATATAGTCTTTATGTTGCGTATATATACTTTATATATAGTCTTTATGTTGTGTATACATACTTTATAGTCTTTATGTTGCGTATACATACTTTATATATAGTCTTTATGTTGCATATACATACTTTATATATAGTCTTTATGTTGCGTATACATACTTTATATATAGTCTTTATGTTGTGTATACATACTTTATATATAGTCTTTATGTTGCGTATACATACTATATATATAGTCTTTATGTTGTGTATAAATACTATATATATAGTCTTTATGTTGCGTATACATACTTTATATATAGTCTTTATGTTGCGTATACATACTTTATATATAGTCTTTATAATGTGTATACATACTTTATATATAGTCTTTATGTTGCGTATACATACTATATATACAGGTAAAAGTCAGTAAATTAGAATATTTTGAAAAACTTGATTTATTTCAGTAATTGCATTCAAAAGGTGTAACTTGTACATTATATTTATTCATTGCACACAGACTGATGCATTCAAATGTTTATTTCATTTAATTTTGATGATTTGAAGTGGCAACAAATGAAAATCCAAAATTCCGTGTGTCACAAAATTAGAATATTGTGTAAGGGTTACATTTTGAAGACACCTGGTGCCACAAACTAATCAGCTGATTAACTCAAAACACCTGCAAAGGGCTTTAAATGGTCTCTCAGTCCAGTTCTGAAGCCTACACAAACATGGGGAAGACTTCAGATTTGACAGCTGTCCAAAAGGCGACCATCGACACATTGCACAAGGAGGGAAAGACACAAAAGGTTATTGCAGAAGAGGCTGGCTGTTCTCAGAGCTCTGTGTCCAAACACATTAATAGAGAGGCAAAGGGAAGGAAAAACTGTGGTCAGAAAAAGTGTACAAGCGATAGGGATCACCGCGCCCTAGTCAAGATTGTGAAAAAAACCCATTCAAAAATGTGGGGAGATTCACAAGGAGTGGACAGCTGCTGGAGTCAGGGCTTCAAGATCCACCACCAAGAGACGCTTGAAAGACATGGGTTTCAACTGCCGCATACCTCGTGTCAAGCCACTGTTGACCAAGAAACAGCGCGAAAGCGTCTCACCTGGGCTAAGGAAAAAAAGAGCTGGACTGCTGCTGAGTGGTCTAAAGTCATGTTTTCTGACGAAAGCAAATTTTGCATTTCCTTTGGAAATCGAGGTCCCAGAGTCTGGAGGAAGACAGGAGAGGCACAGGATCCACGTTGCCTGAAGTCTAGTGTAAAGTTTCCACCATCAGTGATGGTTTGGGGGTGCCATGTCATCTGCTGGTGTCGGTCCACTCTGTTTCCTGAGATCCAGGGTCAACGCAGCCGTCTACCAGCAAGTTTTAGAGCACTTCATGCTTCCTGCTGCTGACCTGCTCTATGGAGATGGAGATTTCAGGTTCCAACAGGACTTGGCGCCTGCACACAGCGCAAAATCTACCCGTGCCTGGTTTACGGACCATGGTATTTCTGTTCTAAATTGGCCAGCCAACTCCCCTGACCTTAGCCCCATAGAAAATCTGTGGGGTATTGTGAAAAGGAAGATGCAGAATGCCAGACCCAACAACGCAGAAGAGTTGAAGGCCACTATCAGAGCAACCTGGGCTCTCATAACACCTGAGCAGTGCCAGAAACTCATCGACTCCATGCCACGCCGCATTAATGCAGTAATTGAGGCAAAAGGAGCTCCAACCAAGTATTGAGTATTGTACATGCTCATATTTTTCATTTTCATACTTTTCAGTTGGCCAACATTTCTAAAAAATCCCTTTTTTGTATTAGCCTTAAGTAATATTCTAATTTTGTGACACACGGAATTTTGGATTTTCATTTGTTGCCACTTCAAATCATCAAAATTAAATGAAATAAACATTTGAATGCATCAGTCTGTGTGCAATGAATAAATATAATGTACAAGTTACACCTTTTGAATGCAATTACTGAAATAAATCAAGTTTTTCAAAATATTCTAATTTACTGACTTTTACCTGTATATAGTCTTTATGTTGTGTATACATACTATATATATAGTCTTTATGTTGTGTATAAATACTATATATATAGTCTTTATGTTGTGTATACATACTTTTTATATAGTCTTTATGTTGTGTATACTTTATAGTCTTTATGTTGCGTATACATACTTTATATATAGTCTTTATGTTGCGTATACATACTTTATATATAGTCTTTATGTTGCGTATACATACTTTATATATAGTCTTTATAATGTGTATACATACTTTATATATAGTCTTTATGTTGCGTATACATACTTTATATATAGTCTTTATGTTGTGTATACATACTTTATATATAGTCTTTATGTTGCGTATACATACTTTTTATATAGTCTTTATGTTGCGTATACATACTTTATATATAGTCTTTATGTTGTGTATACATACTTTATATATAGTCTTTATGTTGCGTATACATACTTTATATATAGTCTTTATGTTGCGTATACATACTTTATATATAGTCTTTATGTTGCGTATACATACTTTATATATAGTCTTTATGTTGCGTATACATACTTTTTATATAGTCTTTATGTTGTGTATACATACTTTATATATAGTCTTTATGTTGCGTATACATACTTTATATATAGTCTTTATGTTGCGTATACATACTTTATATATAGTCTTTATGTTGTGTATACATACTTTATATATAGTCTTTATGTTGCATATGCATATACACATACATATATACAAAAGTATGTGGACACCACTTCAAATTAGTGGAATCGGCTATTTCAGCCACACTCGTTGCTGGCAGGTGTAAAAAACATTTCTAACAAGTCATTTCTGCCCTGCTAGAGCTGCCCCGGTCAACTGTAAGTGCTGTTATTGTGAAGTGGAAATGTCTAGGAGCAACAATGGCTTAGCCGTGAAGTGGTAGGCCACACAAGCACACAGAAAGGGACTGCTGAAGTGCGTAAAAATTATCTGTCCTCGGTTGCAACACTCACAACCGAGTCCCAAACTGGAAGCAACATCAGCACAAGAACTGTTCGTCCTCCCGAAATGGGTTTCCATGGCCGAGCAGCCGCACACAGGCCTAAGATCGCAATGCCAAGCATCGACTAGAGTGGTGTAAAGCTCGCCGCCATTGGATTCTGGAGCAGTGGAAATGCGTTCTCTGGAGTGATGAATCACGCTTTACCATCTGGCAGTCTGACGGACTAATCTGGGTTTGGCGGATGCCAGGGGAAGGCCCTTTCCTGTTTCAGCATGACAATGCCCCTGTGCACAAACGAGGTCCATACAGAAATGCTTTGTCGAGATCGGTGTGGAAGAACTTGACTGGCCTGCACAGAGCCCTGACCTCAACCCCATCGAACACCTTTGGGATGAATTGGAATGCCGACTGCGAGCCAGGCCTAATCGCCCAACATCAGTCCCCGACCTCACCAATGCTCTTGTGGCTGAATGGAAGCAAGTCCCCGCAGCAATGTTCCAACATCTAGTGAAAAGCCTTCCCAGAAGAGTGGAGGCTGTTATAGCAGCAAAGTGGGGACCAACTCCATATTAATGCCCGTGATTTTGGAATGAGATGTTCGGCGAGCAGGTGTCCACATACTTTTGGTCATGTAGTGTACATACAGTAGATTAACCTGGTATATGTGTTTCTCTCTCTCTCCCCCTTCCTGCCTCCCTCTCTGCAGAGTAAGGTGATGGCGTGTGAGCGCTGCAGGGAGGTGTTCAGTAAAGAAGGGGCTCTCCAGATGCCCCCTCCCAGCAGAGACAACAGGGACAGTGAGCTAGATGAGGAGAAGGACTCCCTGAAGGCCCAGCTCAGAGAACTGGAGCTAGAGCTGGCCCAGACCAAACTACAGCTGGTAGAGGCCAAGTGCAAGATCCAGGTCAGATACCATGGAGGATAAGAAGCACACACACACACACACACACAGACTCGCGCACACACACAAACAGAAAAACACACACGCAGAAACACATACACACACAGAAACACATACACACACACACGCAGACACACACACAGAAACACACACACACAGAAACACATACACACACAGAAACACATACACACACGCACGCAGAAACACATGCACACACACACAAACACACAGAAACACACACACACACAGAAACACATGCACACACACACAAACACACAGAAACACACACACACACAGAAACACATGCACACACTAAAACACACATAAACACACCACACAGAAACACACACACACAGAAACACACACACACACACACACACAGACACACACACAGAAACACACACACACACAGAAACACACACACACACAGAAACACATACACACACGCACGCAGAAACACATGCACACACACACAAACACACAGAAACACACACACACAGAAACACACGCACACACAGAAACACATGCACGCACACACTAAAACACAGGAACACACACTAAAACACAGGAACACACACAGGAACACACACTAAAACACACACTAAAACACAGGAACACACACAGGAACACACACTCTCACCCAGTGTAGTATAATAAAGTAGTACACATCATACACACCTTTTGTTCAAGCCATTGGATGTGCTGCTTTTATGTTCCATCCCTTTTTGACTATTCATGATTATCACGATGACTATTCATTATTATGGTGGCTGACTTCATGTTGCTATGGTGACTAATATTGATGTTTATTATGGTGGCTGACTGTTCATGTTGCTATGGTGACTAATATTGATGATTATTATGGTGGCTGACTTCATGTTGCTGTAGTGACTAATATTGATGATTATTATGGTGGCTGACTGTTCATGTTGCTATGGTGACTAATATTCAGGATTTATTATGGTGACTGGCTGTTCATGCTTGCTATGGTGACTAATATCAATGATTATTATGGTGGCTGACTGTTCATGTTGCTATGGTGACTGTTTATTCCTTTGTTCTGTCCATCCTCAGGAGTTGGAGCACCAGAGAGGCGTCCTGATGAACGAGATCCAAGCGGCCAAAAATTCATGGTTCAGCAAGACCCTGGGCTCCCTGAAGAGCTCCGGGGCCAGCACCTCCCAGTCCCAGCCCCCCTCCTCCCCCAAAGATGGGCCCCCGTAGGCCCCTACACAGACCACCCTGGCTGGGGGGGGATCTGGAGGTCCGGAGAAGAGTCTACAGTATGCACAAGAGAGCTTATGAACACTATCTGAATAACACCTGAGACAATGCACTATTCCCTTTCCAGGGGTGGAGGGGAGGGGGAGGGGATAGCCACAGAACAAAGTCAGCCCTCTTACGCATCTTCCTCTCTCTCAAGCTCACCCACTTTTCCACTGGACCAGCCAACAACCCTTCTTCACTAGAGCTTTGATGAAAATGACGTGTCGTCATTCGTGTTGTGTGGAACCAAGATGGAGAATGACTGGTATATCTAGTGTGGGTTGTCATTTACACTGTTGGCTGGGCTCCCTGTTGTCTTCAAAAAGCCAATCATTTTGTCTTTCAAGTGAGAGGTTAGCGGAGTACTATAGGAACTCTGTGGGTCTTTATAATACCACAGTGGACATTCAATAAAACAGCTCTGCCCACTGTTATATATTGCTACTGCTGAGTGATCTAAAATATGTAGCCTATCAGCAGGATACGTGGCTAACGGATATTATCAGAAATCTAAGTGCTCAAGCAGTCTTGACCCTGACTTGTAAGGATCACACAACAGCTACCGGCAGTAGTTGACAGGCTAGGAATACGTATTTGCTGCTTACAAAAGACAACTACTACAACAAACATCTTCAGCATAACACATCTCTACGGCATTCTGAAAGGGCATACTGCATTCACAATCTAAAAACTAAATCTTGTTTTTCTTTATAGTAATATTACGTAAACTAGGTTGTCCTATAAATATGTATAACTAATAATTGATCATTTTTAATCTTGTACAGTTCTAAAACAAATAAGAAAGAAGAAGTGCTCTGATTTTTTTTTTACCGTTTGGAATTTGAATGTCATTTCAGTGTCGACGTAATTAAGCACAGTGTGAAAGGTCTGGATCAAGTTCAAATGTCGGGAGAACCAAAGTGACATTCCAACTCGACTTTCATTCCTGCTTCTATAACACCATAGCCTGGTTAAACCAGACTGAACACTGGGCTCACCATTGTTATAAAGGTACAGCGCAGTCTTCAATATGGTTTAACCAGGCTAATAACGCAAAGTATACATAAAGCCTATCCACCAGGTTAGTACCTCCTGAGCTACTTATTCCACTGGACTGAGGTCAAATTCAAACTTGAAGTCGTTGTGTGTCACTCAAGTCTTTGCACAGATCTTTCCATTGATCAGAGCATAGCATGATCCAATCCTAGATTTGTCTGATATCTGAAAGACAGGAGGTAAACTAACTCTAATGGAATGATAAAGGTTTATGAAGGGCTCCTCCATCTCTCTTCTATTGTCCGCAGTAATTGGAGTACTCCCTCTATGCTACTTGGCTGCTTTAACTGTCTCCATTTAACTCAGCCCAACGGCTACTTTACAAAGCCTGACACTCACCTAACCATAACTTGTGAAGTGCGGTAGTTGAGTATAGAACAGACATGGCTCCCAATAGCATATGAAATGTCATGATGAACCAATGAAATGGTACAATGGTAGGTCATTCTTATGACAAAGCACCAAGACCATGATGAGGTGTGCAACAAGTAGTTGAACATTCCAAAATGTCTATCCAAGCCAAGGTGCCCATGGGGGTTAGCATAGGATGGAAAGACTCAATGGCCATGCAGTATAACATATGTTGGAAATACTCTCAATAGCAATGGCCATGGGGATTAACATACAATGGAAATACTTTTAATAGCAGCCCACTCATTACACTCGTTTTCTAGAGCCATATAAATGCATGTTTGTGCTGCAGATAGCTCCAACACACCTGCCAAGAACCACCGCTTTGGCGTCTCTATTAGAAGCACCGTAGCGTTGGATTCACCCTTCGGACAAAGGCCGAGACCGTTTGTATACCTGTATGTGTGTGTCCTGCACTGACTGGTTCCAGTTGAAATGGTTTCTTCACATGGCTGCCTTCCTAAGCAGTGACTTGTTGTTGTCTAAGGCCCAGAACTATGTAAATGAAATAATCAGAACAAAGCCATCTCGATATATTATACTCTCAAAAGATTGTCACCTGTGCTATGGCATTCCTGTCCGCCATTTTAAGAGCAGGATGCGAGTAGGCAGAGACACTACAGATGGATCCGGGGGTCACGTCCCAATTTGTCTGAACCTGCTTCCTTTCCTTGTCTCCTTTCCTTTGTGACCACTGATTTGAAAAACCGCAACAGTTGAAAGTAATATGATGGATGTCTGTCCAGGTGTTTCACCTGTCAGTGATTACAATGTAAAGGTAAAGAAATAAGGCAGCCAGTTAAGAATATTAGGACACAGCCATGTTTTTAGGTGTGTTCTATGGACAGTCAGTCAGTCAGTATGTCTTTCATATGTGTCATGCTGTGTGCGCTTCAGCCAGGGTCATACCAAGTTTTACAAGGTTCAAGGCCTCTGTGTATGTTGGCTATGTGCACTAACATTGCGTCAATATTTTAAACACTATTTTAAATGTTAATTTGTACTCTAAGTTATTCAGAGAACAAACCTACTTTCTTTTGTTCCTAATTTTCTGTTGCTGAGAAGACAGCGGCCAAATTATAATCCAACTACAACGATGCAAAAAAACTTCAGATTCACAATATTGTACAGTATGCTATACTTCAACAGTTGTTCTGCTTTAGTTTCCAACATGGGGGAGTTGTCCTTCCATGTTCCTCGTCATTCCCATGTGAATCTGTGACATGCTTTAACTCTAATGGTATTTTCTGTACAGTAATCGTCTGATGTACATCAATAAAATTCCGTTCTCTGTCCACCGATTTACTGTACTTTCAATGTTTATTTTATTTTCCTTAAATCAAATGAAATGTATGTGTGAGGCGAGATTCTCATATTGGCAGTTTGTTATAAAAACGGATATAACTCTTCCAGGATAATATTGGACTTTTAAATAAACGTTTTATTCCTTTATGTCATCACACAGCAACTACCATCTTGAATGGATTCTGTGTTAAATATTTCTGTAGAATACAAGACAATCAAATCCAATTGATTTAGATTATTGTGATATGATCAAACATACAAAATGTATAGACCTGTACACCTCCAATACATTCCCCTCTTATGACCATTAAATCAATCTTATGTTGTCTAAAATATGTCACCTTCAGAGGTAGGCTACAATTATTTGAAGGAATGAAAAACGTGAAACAGAAACTACAAAACAAACACAATTGTCAACTACACCCCCCCAACCCCCAAATAAAGCATCTGTAAGCAATAATTATTATAAGTAAAATATCCATACTATATACATAATTTCATAGGTGTAAATGAATGGTTTATACTTGTGTTAACATGTCAGCAGTATAATGCAAGGCTTACTGTTTGGCAATGACAGAGTTAGTGAGAATACACGATAGCAGGTGAAGGTTGGCCCTTGAAATAGAAATGGACTGTATTTTAATGACACTCATTTGATCAGTTATTTGAATTCCATTGAGAAAAGCCCTTAGCCAATGAAAACGAGGGTTCGCCTCGCAGGTATTTACCTGCCACTGACAATGATTGTTGCAGAAAGGCTGTGCTTCGCCTCATACCTCACCTCGTCCAATAGTTTCTTTACAGGTTTTGCCATTACTGGGTTGGAATCCCCTGTACACGAAGAGGTAGAGTGGTAGCTCCAGTGAGATTGTAGAGATAAGGTGAATATGATGTGCGTTCCTTCAGCAGATGGGTAACTACCCAAGAATGAGGTTTTACAACCACTGTTTGGAAAATAATTGAATGAGGGGAAAATTGGTTTGAGCCACAAACAAGCTTCTCTGGTCAGCCATATACATTTCCAAAGGAATAAATGTGCAGTTTGACTGAAATAGTAAAAGATTAGCTTGCTTTTTGTTGCGATCTATATAGATTAATCAAATGTATACAGTGCAAATATTAGAACATCATTACAATTATAGCAAAATAAACATTACAATACACCTTGACTACATTCATAAGCTCACAAATACAATATCGTTACTACCTGAATGAGAGGATTATGTGTATGCATTCACATATTTGCATATGAAGTCCGTAGATTCCAACATTGTATTGTAGAAAGGTGCAGAGAATACAAAATATGTGGCCTTTGAAGTAAAACAGTTCAGAGAGGCCTTGTCCCGTTCAGAGAGGCCTTGTCTTGAAAAGCAATGGAAATTAAGAGAAATGAAAGCAACTTGGCAACAAAGTTTAGACCAAAGTTAAAAGTTCATTTGCAAATTCGTTATGAGTATCCGAACTCGTTACGCACAGAGAGGAGGAACAATAAATATCAAGGGAAGTATAGTAGTCGTTTGTCCTGAATCTAAACAGATACAGATATGACGAGATTTGACCAAAGGTTCTCCCTCTGATCCTTCCTCCTCCATGTTGTCATCTTCTACCATCTCACCTGACTCTCACAATGGCGTCGGCCATCTTAGGACAACAGTAGGAGCTCCTAGGTGAGAAGCTCCTACTGTTTGGTACATGCCACTCACTCACTGACACTGTGCTGTTTTGCTGCCAGACTCCACCCCCGTGGAGAATCCGTTGCCGAGGCTTTTGGGGCTCGGGGGAGTGGTCAGGACCGGGAAGGACGGCTCCCGCTTAGTGGTGGCGGAGTCCACCGAGGAGCAGCTCTTCTGGGGCACCATAGGCCGTACCACTGCGGTCTTAGGGATGACCGACATCTGTCTCTGTCCATCAACTCCCCTTAGCGGGGGCCTGGTGGGTGGGCAGGAGGGGGAAGGAGCTCCAGCCAGTAGAGGAGGGGTGGTGGTGGAGGGTCTGGGGCATTGTGGTGGGAGGGGCGGGGGGCACTGGTCCTCCTCCTGGGTCTGGGCAGTGTCCGTTCCCTGGCAGGCCTGGCCCTCCTGGGAGTCCTGGGGAGGGTCCTGGTCTTGGGGAGGGTCCTGCTGCATGCTGCTCTGCCTGGAGGTGGTCTTGTCGGAGCCGGGCATATCGCAGCTGTCTGTCCGCCGCCGGGAGCCCTCGTGCATACGGCTGGTGGCCACCACAGCCTTCATGATAGCCTGCAGTCAGAGAAACATGGCACACCGCTGTCAGTCACCAAGCCTGCCACGAGAGCCTCAGAGACAAGGCATACAGCTGTGCTTCAGCCAGAATCTGAATTTCAATGTAACAATAGTGGTGATTAGGTTCATACATTCCAATCAAGACGATGGTTGGGCCACAAGCTTACATTTCCCAAGAGGATCAGGACAGCATACAATCATTAGAACTGCAATGTTTGTTGATGTCTATTGTCATCAAAAGTGCATTACTCTGAGTGAGGGCTCAATTCAATCCATGTCGCTGAAGTTCAGAGTTATAGCACAATTGAAATTTAAAGGCAATGTTCGCTGAGACTGCGTTCAGTCGACTTAATCAGAAATTAACTTTCAATAATAATTTGGGGCGTGCTTATATTTGTCCTGTTACACACAAGTGTGTAATGGAAATGTGTTTCTTGCATTTCCCAACTCCCCCTGAGTTACCCACAGAGAGTGGCAGGTCACAGCCAGGCTCACCATTGTCCAGTGCCCCTTGAGCAATTGGGGTTAAGTGCCTTGCTCAAGGGCACAGCGACATATGTGTCACCTTGTCGGCTCCTTTCAGTTTCTGGCCCAATGCTCTAACCTCGAGGCTACCTGCCGCCCTATAGCACTGAACTTCAGCGATACGGATTGAATCGAGCCCTACATTTCTTTTGAAAAAAGTTTTTATTTCAAATTATTGGAACAGCTATGAAATCTACTTTTGCTGCTAATTTATACATTGGTCAATTTTTTATTATTAAAAAATAAAGCACTCATCTGCCCCCATACTGGGCCCCAACATCAAGCCCATCGCTCACCTTGAGTTTGCGCCGGGCGTTGAACTCTTGTAGCTTCCTCTGAGTCGAGTCCATGTGGGAGAAGCGGGCAGCCTTGCCCAGTACCCAGGGGTGCTCCAGGGCCTCCTTCACTGTCAGCCTCTTGTGGGGGTCCTGCACTATCAGCTTACTGACCTGAGGGGACAGCCAACGGGAGAGAGGTTGTTTTTGACTTAGTTGACCTTGTACAGTGGCAGCAATGGAATAGTCCCAAAAGTGCAAAACTAAAACCCCAAACTAAATCCAGCACAACTCGAATATTATAAGTATTTTACATGTATTTGACCCAGGCCTGATAAAGACGGTAGTTGTGTAAAGAAAGAAAATGTATTAACGGTGCTGAAGCAAAGTTGATTGAATTCGGCCCAGAGCAAGTGGTTCACAGAAGAAAAGTCAGGCTTATTTTTTATTGGGAGTTTTATGCTTGTTTGGCAGGAGGTTATACAACATATGCCAAGCAGTAATGGCTTTTTGACCAACTGGCCATGAAGCATGAGAGAAATTGTATGAAAGGTTACATATCCATTTTACTAAATTTTACAACCTAACAAATGTTACAGTACTGTTCTACATCTTATATTTGTCATATACGGGTCATTCTTGAATTACTATGGCATTTGGGCATATACATTTTTCTATATATTTTTCGGGTACATCATCTCATTCTAAATCAACTAATATGGTAGCTTGTGGGTATTTGTAGTGGTAACTTAATGACTTTAAATTATTTTAACCATTATAACATTGTGCCACCAGTAGTAATGATTTTCTGAAATGGAGGCCACAAATGCTCAAATCTAAGGTCATCAACCCTTTCAAAAGGTCATCAACCCTTTCAAAATAATTTACTAAAGTGATATGATTAATCATTTTGCTGAATGTTATTTCCCTTCATTTAAATGTACTAACACCAAGTGACACTGGATTTAGACACACCAAATTATCAATGGAATGTTCACATTTATGACATAATTTTCTTTAATATAGACTCCTCCCCAATAACAGTTTTCCACTGGAGAGTATGCTCAAGATCCTTGTATATCTTTTTTAATCAGTGATTTTCAACATAAGAAACAAGCAATTGATACAGGAAAGTTACTTCTACATACTAGGTTCACCGGTATTAACCAAGGTTCTCATCTCTCGATGGGCACATGTAGCCTACATCATGGAGGGTGTAGGACACATGCACTGCCTGAAATGAGCACTTTGGATCACATTTTTATTATTTGGGGGGTGCTTTTAATTTTCCTGTTACACACAAGTGTGTTTATTGCATACCCCAACTCCCCCTGAGACTTCCGCAGTGAGTGTACAGCGACCCTGGAGCAATTAGGGTTAAGACCTTTGCTCAAGGGTACAGAAAGCTTCGGTATTGAACCAACGACCGTTCAGTTACTGGCCCAATGCTCTACCCTCGAGGCTACCTGCCGCCCCTGTAAGGACACACCTAAAATATTTCCACCCCTCCCATCTGAGCGCAAGCGATCTGATATAAGACAGGTAAAATCCTTGTGCAACAACGTGCTGGCTGTAACGCCTCGATCACACCGACAGCGTCATTGCGCAAAATGGGACGCAGCATCATCTGGATGTGTGCAACAAAAGTTCAACATTCACCTTCTGCTACCATTTCTGTCAAGCCGTCTACACATATAGTTTGATGCATACATTTAATGAATCCAACGTATGCACCACACAGAACGCACTGCAACTGCCTCTGTAACGCAATGCTGCAAGGCAAACGCAGCGTTATGTTGTGTGATCGAGGCATAGGTCGAAATTGCCAACAAACGTGCGTTTGACACTAGCGCCTCCTTAACGCCAGTCGAAAATAGAGCCCCATGTATTAAAAGGCCTTGTAATCAATAACAAATAACAGCCCTTGTACCCACATTTACATAATTCAACCGTTAGCAAAGAAAGCAATAATGTCTATTAGCTGTTCATAAGCAGACCTTCAAATACAGTATAAGCGTTTTTCATAATAAAAGCCTCTGTTTGAAGTAAACGGTGGAACCTACCAAGTCCTTAGCGTTGAGGGAGACCTCGTCCCACCAGGGGGAGACAAACTCATAGTCGCAGTTGAGGATGCGGCTGTACATGTACTGGTCTCCCCTCGGATCGAAGAATGGTTCGAACCCACACAGCCTGAGGGCAGAGGCAACATTTCCCTTTAATTATTTGTTTGTTTCATCACTCTCACTTGTTTTAAAGACAGATACGGGACCTCTGTAATATACTTGAAACAGCATATTACATCCAGAATCCATAGGAGAAAGGGAAAGATCTAAGATTAGATTCGCTGCAATACTGCGATGAGAGGACTTCAATTTGTCATCAGATTGACAGCTACCCACACTGAGTACACGCAGATCTTGGGACAGATTTTAAAGTTGTTGTTTTTTACTCACAAGATGTACAGGATCACTCCCACAGACCACATGTCCACTTCAGGACCATAGGCATTGCCTCTGAGGATCTCTGGAGCTGCAGGGCGAGACGGACGGCGGGAGGGAGAGATGGAGGGATGGAGAGGGAGAGAGTGAGAGCCAGCTGTCATCTCCCACACAGGCACAGGACAGTTCATTTTGACTCATATTAGTCCCTCATAAACACAGTATGAACTATGAATGTTATTTCCTTGAAAGCTGCCCGCTGTAGCCTCCATTAAACCGTGCGGCCCCGGGGGCTGGCCTAGTTGTAGTGCTGCAGCCCACGGACCACATATGCCCCTGGAGGCAGCTGTTCGTTTCCCCATTACCCCACTAACTTTCTGTGCTTTATTCCTCTCGTCCATCTCATATTACATTTTATATATTTCAATAATAAATAATAATAGTGCGCCCCAACAATTTGTTGTGTTTGAGGATGATTCATTTGACTGATATCAATCTCACAATGTATGTATCTATGTAATATATCTCAATATTTCCTAGCCAATCCCGGGTTGCCCCTTTAAAGTCACACACTGTGACCTCTATTTCCCTTCATTAGTGTGACCTTGCAATTTGTTTTGTTATGGTTCAATGGGAAGCACCAATCAATAAACACTGCGTTAGTGTCACAACACACAAGACGACCCTGATCCTACAATCATATTCACATTGGGATATATCTGTCAATTTATAACTCACCGCAGTATCCAGGCGTGCCACACACCGTCTTCATGGCCACTTGCTCATCTATTATCTTTGAGAGGCCAAAGTCAGCTGTGAAGATCAGATAATGGTTTAGTGTTATTATTATACATTTGAATGGTTTAGTGTTAGTGGACAAAACATTAGGAACACCTTCCTAATATTGAGTTGCTTCCCCTTTTGCCCTCAGAACAGACTCAATTCGTCGGGGCATGGACTCTACAAGGTGTTGAATGTGCTCCACAGGGATGCTGGCCCATGTTGACTCCAATGCTTCCCACAGTTGTTTCAAGTTGGCTGGATGTCCTTTGGTGCTAGACCATTCTTGATAAAAATTGGATTTTTTCAGCATGAAAAACCCAAAAGCGTTGCAGTTCTTGACACACTCAAAGTGGTGCGCCTGGCACCTACTACCATACCCCATTCAAAGACACTTAAATATTTTGTCTTGCCAATTCACCTTCTTAATGGCACACATACAAAATACATGTCTCAATTGTCTCAAGGCTTAAAAATGCTTCTTTAACCTGTCTCCTCCCATTAATCTACACTGATTGAAGTGGATTTAACAAGTGACATCAATAAGGGATCATATCTTTCACCTGGATTCACCTGGTCAGTCTATGTCATGGAAAGAGTTCCTAATGATTTGTACACTCAGTGTACATTTTTTTATTTTTTTTATTTATTAGGGAGATAGGAGTCTCCAGCTTCAGAGATTTTTGCAATTCGTTCCAGTCATTGGCAGCAGAGAACTGGAAGGAATGGCAGCCAAAAGAGGTGTTGGCTTTGGGAATGACCAGTGAGATATACCTGCTGGAGCGCAGACTACGGGTGGGTGCTGCTATGGTGACCAATGAGCTAAGATAAGGCGGGGATTTGCCTAGCAGTGATTTATAGATGGCCTGGAGCCAGTGGGTTTGACGACGAACATGTAGTGAGGACCAGCCAACAAGAGCGTACAGGTCACAGTGGTGGGTAGTGTATGGGGCTTTGGAGACAAAACGGATGGCACTGTGATAGACTACATCCAATTTGATGAGTAGAGTGTTGGAGGCTATTTTGTAAATGACATCGCCGAAGTCAAGGATCGGTAGGATAGTCAGTTTTACGAGGGCATGTTTGGCAGCATGAGTGAAGGAGGCTTTGTTGCGAAATAGGAAGCCGATTCTAGATTTAACTTTGGATTGGAGATTCTTAATGTGAGTCTGGAAGGAGAGTTTACAGTCTAACCAGACACCTAGGTATTTGTAGTTGTCCACATACTCTAGGTCAGACCCGTCGAGAGTGGTGATTCTAGTAGGGTGGGCGGGTGCCAGCAGCGTTCGATTGAAGAGCATGCATTTAGTTTTACTAGTGTTTAAGAGCAGTTGGAGGTTACTGAAGGAGTGTTGTATGGCATTGAAGCTCGTTTGGAGGTTTGTTAACACAGTGTCCAATGAAGGGCCAGATGTATACAAAATGGTGTCGTCTGCGTAGAGGTGGATCTGAGAGTCACCAGCAGCAAGAGCGACATCATTGATATACACAGAGAAAAGAGTCGGCCCAAGAATTGAACCCTGTGGCACCTCCATAGAGACTGCCATAGGTCCAGACAACAGGCCCTCCGATTTGACACATTGAACTCTATCTGAGAAGTAGTTGGTGAACCAGGCGAGGCAGTCATTTGAGAAACCAAGGCTATTTAGTCTGCCAATAAGAATGCGGTGGTTGACAGAGTCGAAAGCCTTGGCCAGGTCGATGAAGACGGCTGCACAGTACTGTCTATTATCGATTGCGGTTATAATATCGTTTAGGACCTTGAGCGTGGCTGAAGTGCACCCATGACCAGCTCGGAAACCGGATTGCATAGCGGAGAAGGTACGGTGGGATTCGAAATGGTCGGTGATCTGTTTGTTAACTTGGCTTTCAAATACTTTCGAAAGGCAGGGCAGGATGGATATAGGTCTGTAACAGTTTGGATCTAGAGTGTCACCCCCTTTGAAGAGGGGGATGACCGCGGCAGCTTTCCAATCTCTGGGGATCTCAGACGTTACGAAAGAGAGGTTGAACAGGCTAGTAATAGGGGTTGCGACAATTTCGGCGGCTAGTTTTAGAAAGAAAGGGTCCAGATTGTCTAGCCCAGCTGATTTGTAGGGGTCCAGATTTTGCAGCTCTTTCAGAACATCAGCTGTCTGAATTTGTGTGAAGGAGAAGCGGGGGGGGGGGCATGGGCAAGTTGCAGCGGAGGGTGCAGAGTTGGTGGCCGGGGTAGTGGTAGCCAGGTGGAAAGCATGGCCAGCCGTAGCAAAATGCTTGTTGAAATTCTCGATTATTGTAGATTTATCGGTGGTGATAGTGTTTCCTAGCCTTAGTGCAGTGGGCAGCTGGGAGGAAGTGCTCTTATTCTCCATGGACTTTACAGTGTCCCAAAACTTTTTGGAGTTATGAGACAAGCATGGATGAGACAAGCATTGGCCTTATCATCTTTAATTGTTTTATCATTTATGTTACATGTTCTGTGTGATACAGAGGGATAGTTAATTTAGTGACCAAACCATTACTTAGGAGTAATGGAACGGACATCAATAACACGAGGTACAGTAGTAAACAAAGTAGCTCATGCTATATCAAACGTCCAGATCCCCGACTCCTGCCAGTAATGAATTCATCTTGGAATCCAGAATCAAATTCGAGATTTGGTTTTGGGGGAAGCGTTGAGACTTTTCGCCTAGTGCGAGTGGCGAAGTCAACACCCCCTCCTCTGAAATCTTTTTGGCAATCTTTGGGCCAAATTAACCCCTCCCCTTCCGAAATGTGAAAGATGCCACCATGCGAAATTGCGATTAGTCCAAATAATCAGTAATGCAAAAAACTGCGCACCAGAAGAATGCCTCATACAGTATACCTAATGTCCCAACAGACGTAACTTCAGTTATGGATGGGGGAGAGACTAGTAATGAATGAATACCAAGACACATCTTTCCCCATCTGTAATATGAGAATAATTAAATAAATACAAATTTGGAAGTTTCATATGTGACATTCCCAAAATGCCAACAGTGGCACTGTCATCAGTGCCAACACATATTTATCTAGGAGACAGTCAGTTGATCTAGGAAGGTGTCAGTTTATCTAGGAGACAGTCAGTTTATCTAGGAGACAGTCAGTTTATCTAGGAGAGTCAGTTTATCTAGGAGACAGTCAGTTTGTCTAGGAGACAGTCAGTTCATTTAGGAGACAGTCAGTTTATCTAGGAGACAGTCAGTTGATCTTGGAGACAGTCAGTTGATCTAGGAAGGTGTCAGGTGTGTAACAGCCTACAGGTACATGTAGTTACCTATCTTAAGCGGGGCGTCCAAGGAGAGGTCAGCGTACAGAAGGTTTTCTGGTTTCAGGTCACGGTGCACCACCCCATTCTCATGTAAATACTGTGACACAAACACAAGAGAACAAAACAGTTGCAACATTAGTTGAAAGCACTGACTGTAAGTTGCAAGTCAGCGTGACATAACTAGTAGATACTGTAGTTTGGAATGACGTTCTAAAATGCCACAACAACAATTAGAAGAAACTGTCTCTTTTTTTTACCATGAGCATTTCGTTTTCAGTTTTTCAAAATGGGGTAAACCTTTTCAGTCATGTAATACAATATATGGGATCATAAGAGGCCACCTTCTCTGGCCAGCAGAGCTCAGGTAACAGGGATACTGTTAAACTGAGTCAAGCCTCTACCGAATGGAAATCAATAGGGTTGTAATCACCTGACAGAACTATGATTCAATACTGGATTGATACTCAAGGATACAACATGATTTACCTCTGAATGAGTCACGATGCAAAACTACTTTGGTTGGAGCAAAGCCTGCGCCCACACCGTTCCTTTGCAGATTAGATTGGACACCCTTGCTGTACATGCTATCAAAATGTATTGTTATAGCCCTAGTTATACCAGGTCATCCCATGTATTGTTATAGCCCTAGTTATACCAGGTCATCCCATGTATTGTTATAGCCCTAGTTATACCAGGTCATCCCATGTATTGTTATAGCCCTAGTTATACCAGGTCATCCCATGTATTGTTATAGCCCTAGTTATACCAGGTCATCCCATGTATTGTTATAGCCCTAGTTATACCAGGTCATCCCATGTATTGTTATAGCCCTAGTTATACCAGGTCATCCCATGTATTGTTATAGCCCTAGTTATACCAGGTCATCCCATGTATTGTTATAGCCCTAGTTATACCAGGTCATCCCATGTATTGTTATAGCCCTAGTTATACCAGGTCATCCCATGTATTGTTATAGCCCTAGTTATACCAGGTCATCCCATGTATTGTTATAGCCCTAGTTATACCAGGTCATCCCATGTATTGTTATAGCCCTAGTTATACCAGGTCATCCCATGTATTGTTATAGCCCTAGTTATACCAGGTCATCCCATGTATTGTTATAGCCCTAGTTATACCAGGTCATCCCATGTATTGTTATAGCCCTAGTTATACCAGGTCATCCCATGTATTGTTATAGCCCTAGTTATACCAGGTCATCCCATGTATTGTTATAGCCCTAGTAATCAAGGGCACCCCAACCCAGGAGCTGTCACAGTTATGCAGCTGGAAGCGAGTTCTGCCACCTTTAAATAGAGTTTAAGTGGTAGTTGAGTACAAAAAAAGCTCAGTGTCCTAAGAGAGACAGTGCCTTTTTAACTACGCACACTTCTACCAAGAGAACAAGTCCCTTTTAGTTCAAGTCAACGATAACGTGTGTGGACTAGATGACAGATCTGTTCAGGCATTGAAACTTGAAGAACAGAGAGCATGTCAAACGGAGGCAGCGATCGTAGCTTAAGGAGAGAATTGCTGTGGGACCTGAGGGATTCAGACCAATCAGGGCATCACTTGGCAGGATGAATTGAAACTGTAAATGAGCAGCACCTGATCTAAAATAGACTCCACAGATAGGACCCACTGCTGCAGCAGCTCAGAGACTGCTCTTACCATCCTCCCTGTCACTCAAGAGTCAAGAGAGTTCCAACTATAACTACCGGATTGTGTTGTCGTTTTCTAACTATACCATGAAAGCGTAAGAGTAAATTGAAAGGAAACATTGCCCCTACAAAAAATGAAATTATGGAACTATGAATAGAATGTGTTAATATACGTTCTTGGCCTGATAATGGCCTTTTGGATTTCTGTTGGATTATTGACTTTAAATGTTTTTCTATTGGATTACACATTTCCTTGGACTTGCACTCAAATAATCAACCAGAGGTTCAGGTAGGAATAAGGTTTTCAGTTATTAAAATGTTGCTCTAAGGACTGTTGATTGTTGAACCCCTATGTTCTTCCCTATCAATACACCAGTATTGCACTGATCAAGTTCCCCAATCTTTTATTTCTGGCAAGTTTGTAGTTTATGCAAGTTTGGTAATATGTCTGTGTTTGTTTCCTCGCATGTTCTGGGTTTTTGGTGGAGTGATCCGATCATGATGGAGCTGGCTTAGCTCGGCCACAGTGCTGGGCAGTGAACTGGCCTGGTCAGGCTACTAATATCCTCATTACATGGTTACAGAACACTCATTAGGACAGTAAAATGATCTCTGTACATTACAGCCAATGCTCCCATGTGGTTTATTGGCAACAGCTGTTCGACCAGACCGGGTCTTCAAAGTGGTGTAAAGTACTTAAGTAGGGTGGGGGGGCGGTTGTATCTGTACTTTACTTTACTACTTACACTACCGTTCAAAAGTTTGGGGTCACTTAGAAATGTCCTTGTTTTCGAAAGAAAAGCAATTTTTTTGTCCATTAAAATAACATAAAATAGACATTGTTAATGTTGTAAATGGCTATTGTAGCTGGAAACAGCTGATTTTTAATGGAATATCAACATAGGCATATAGGTACAGAGGACCATTATCAGCAACCATCAGTCCTGTGTTCCAATGGCACGTTGTGTTTGCTAATCCAAGTTTATCATTTTAAAAGGCTAATTGATAATTAGAAAACCCTTTTGCAATTATGTTAGCACAGCTGAAAACTGTTGTGCTGATTAAAGAAACAATAAAACTGTCCTTCTTGAGACTAGTTGAGTATCTGGAGCATCAGCAATTGTAGGTTCGATTACAGGCTCAAAATGGCCAGAAACAAATAACTTTCTTCTGAAACTCGTAAGTCTATTCTTGTTCTGAGAAACTGAAGATCTCGTACAACGTTGTGTACTACTCCCTTCACAGCGCAAACTGGCTCTAACCAGAATAGAAAGAGGAGTGGGAGGCCGCGGTGCACACCTGAGCAAGAGGACAAATACATTAGTGTGTAGTTTGAGAAACAGACGCCTCACATGTCCTCAACTGGCAGCTTCATTAAATAGTACCTGCAAAACACCAGTCTCAACGTCAACAGTGAAGAGGCGACTCCGGAATGCTGACCATCTAGGCAGAGTTGCAAAGAAAAAGTCCAGTGTCTGTGTTCTTTTGCCCATCTTTTTATTGGCCAGTCTGAGATATGGCTTTTTCTTTGCAACTGCCTAGGTCAACAATCCCGGAGTCACCTCTTCACTGTTGACATTGAGACTGGTGTTTTACGGGTACTATTTAATGAAGCTGCCAGTTGAGGACCTGTGAAGGACAAAACACCACACTTGTAATTTTAGTCCCGTCCGAATATGCCATGGCAGTAATTTGTACATGGCAGGAGAGTAACAATTCCAGCCAGAATAACCTACTGTTTTTTTGGCAACCTCCAAGCACAAAACACCACATCTGTAATGTTAGTCCCGTCTGAATCTGCCATGGTAGTAGTTTGTACATGGCAGGAGAGTAACAATTCCAGCCAGAATAACCTACTGTTTTTTGGCAACCTCCAAGGTCCTCTGATAATACTAGTCCCGTGCGAATCGACATCCCTAGGTTTTGAGAGAAATGTCTGGGTTTGACAGGTGTTGCTCACGGTTTGAGCAAGAAAACAATAACTGATTCGATAAATTGGATAAATTGAACGAAGTGTTGCGCAAAGCCTATATATGAACGGCCTACATGTATCAACTTTCACAGTGAATGCTTTTGTTCATATGTTTTGTGCGTATTAATTCAATATTGCCAAATGCGTCAGTAAAAAATATTGCGCCTATTTAATGTAATCCTTGCTGTTAATAGCTCGCAAAGCAGCATACAACTGACCTAAACGTTTGGAAAGGATACATTCACTTTCGCATCCATAGCTTTAAAACCCATCTCAAGTGCAAGTGCACTGTTTAGCTCAGATCTGAAGGCTGGGGGCATTTAGGACGTCTACTGCGGATCGCTAAAATATCCTAATGATTATGATCACACTTCCTCAATTCAAATATTATGGCGACACTATACCAAAGATGGTTTGGTATGGTTTAGAAACTTGGGAACCGAGCTCAAGTTATCAGTGTAGCCCTGTTATCGCCTGGACTTGTTGAAATATATTCACACCTAGAAAAAAACATCAAGGCTTTCCTCATAACTGTCAATTTATTTGAAAAAAATAAAGATTTACAGGGGGCAATTTGGAAAAAACTAATCCCGTCCGAATCTTCTGACATTCTGGGGTAATAATCACATAACCAATGTTCTCTAGTAATACTAGTCCCGTGCGAATAGGTCTTTGCCTAATTGTGTAAATTGAGGTGAGCGCAAACCCCAACTTAATTAGGTATATAATCAGTAGCCAAACTGTTAAATATGCCTGGCTTTATAACTCATCCATATTTATCTACAGAAATAAGACAGATCCTGCTTCTGTTTCCTGTTTGAGTGTTTGTTTAATAGCCTACTCATGCAAAGGCAAAATGTCGGATAAAGCAATTTCACAGATTCTGCTGTTTTTAATCTTTGCTATGCTGTAATAAAGGCTTTACCATTTTTTTGTCGTTAGAACAGACTGGTGTTACTTATAATTGATTTAGTGTTTTTTTACACTGTTCCAAACAGGCAGAAAAATTATATTGTAATCTTATGGCATCTGTTTGTCACACATAATATGCATGCAGCTCTTGCTCCTATACCCTCCTTTTTCTAGATCTCCTTCTTATTGTTATTATTACAACTATTATTATGATCATCATAATAATAATAATTAATGTCGTTATCATTAGTAGGCTTTGTATAGTAGCCTTGTATAACCACCATTGAGCTGTAGGCCTAAGAGCGCATCCCGTTTAGTCTTAATACCGTAACTTACTTAGGCCTATATTTCAATATACTGTATAGGCTACTGTATCAATCAATCAATCATCCATTCGTTCATGCCATCACACAACATAGGAGACATTCATGCTTTGAACTGCAATCAAGCATTTTCCTTTTTAAATTAAAGAACAAAGGGAGCTTGAATAATTCGCCTAAACAATAAATAAACCGCAATTCACAAAAGCATGCAACTGTTTTTAGTCTGCTGTAATAAAGGCTTTATATATTATATTTTTTTCGTTAGAACAGACTCTCTGGTACACTTATTTATTTAGTGTTGTTTACACTGTTCCAAATGGTCAGAATGTCACGATCGTTATGGGAAGAAGCGGACCAAGGCGCAGCGTGAGAAGCGTACATCTTTATTACTTGTACACACAACGAACCAAAACAATAAACGATACGTGAAGTCCTACGTTAAATACACAAACCTTCCAGAACAAGATCCCACAAAACAAAAGTGCCAACAGGCTGCCTAAGTATGGTTCCCAATCAGAGACAACAAGCAACAGCTGCCTCTGATTGGGAACCACCCTGGCCAACATAGAAATACGTGAACTAGAACACCCATAGACAACTAAACATAACAAGTCCACACCCTGGCTCCACATTTAAGAGTCCCCAGAGCCAGGGCGTGACAGTACCCCCCAAAGGCGCTGACTGCGACCGCGCCAACCAAACACAACAGGGGAGAGGCCGGGTGGGCATTCCGCCTCGGAGGCGGATCCGGCTCCGGGCGTGACCACCACTCTCTCGCTACCCCCCCGTAGCGCCCCTGGTCTGGTCCCGCTGGCCAGAGCTGGACTGGACACCGGTGGAGCGGATTGCTCAGGCTCCACTGGCTTGGTGCGTGGAGCAGGAACAGGCCGGACCGGGCTGGCGACGCGCACCACAGGCTTGGTGCGGGGAGCAGGAACAGGCCGGACCGGGCTGACGACACGCACCATAGGCTTGGTGCGGGGAACAGGAACAGGCCGGACCGGCCTGACGACGCGCACCACAGGCTTGGTGCGAGGGGCAGGAACAGGCCGGACCGGGCTGGCGACGCGCACCACAGGCTTGGTGCGAGGAGCAGGAACGGGCCAGACCGTGCTGACGACGCGCACCACTGTCTTGGTGCGGAGGGCAGGAACGGGCCGGACCGGGCTGACGACGCGCACCACTGGCTTGGTGCGGGGAGCAGGAACAGGCCGGACCGGGCTGACGACGCGCACCACTGGCTTGGTGCGGGGAGCAGGAACAGGCCGGACCGGGCTGGCGACGCGCACCACTGGCTTGGTGCGGGGAGCAGGACAGGCCGGACCGGGCTGGCGACGCGCACCACTGGCTTGGTGCGGGGAGCAGGAACAGGCCGGACCGGGCTGGCGACGCGCACCACAGGCTTGGTGCGGGGAGCAGGCACAGGCCGGACTGGGCTGGCGACGCGCACCACAGGCTTGGTGCGAGGGACAGGAACAGGCCGGACCGTACTGGGAACACACACCACTGGCCTTGTGCGGGGATCAAGGAACGGGCCGGACCGGACTGGTAACACACCCCAGTACCTCTCGCCGTGCCTCTAAACTCTCCTTCTCCCTCGTGACCAGTGGCCCCCGTAACCTGGCGGCCTCCTCTGCAAACCTGCCGAACCGCTCTATCGCGGCCTCCCGCTGCCTCGCCGTCCACGGTGTGAGCCCCCCCCCCCTAAATTCTTTTTGGGCTTGTCTCTCCCCCGTGAACATGGCCTCCATGGCTCTCGCCAGACTCTCACTCTTCTCCTCCCACGTCCATCCTCTCTCCTCATCACGCTGCTTGATCCAGTCGAGGTGGGATCTTCTGTCACGATCGTTATGGGAAGAAGCGGACCAAGGCGCAGCGTGAGAAGCGTACATCTTTATTACTTGTACACACAACGAACCAAAACAATAAACGATACGTGAAGTCCTAGGTTAAATACACAAACCTTCCGGAACAAGATCCCACAAAACAAAAGTGCCAACAGGCTGCCTAAGTATGGTTCCCAATCAGAGACAACAAGCAACAGCTGCCTCTGATTGGGAACCACCCTGGCCAACATAGAAATACGTGAACTAGAACACCCATAGACAACTAAACATAACAAGTCCACACCCTGGCTCAACATTTAAGAGTCCCCAGAGCCAGGGCGTGACACAGAAAAAATAATAATATTGTAATCTAACAGCAACTGTTTGGCACACATAATACTCACACAATTATTGCTCCTATACCCTCCTTTTTATTGATCTCCAGTAGTTTACAAAGTCAAATGTCTTCCACAGACCTGACTTCCCCTTTCCCTCCTGAGCAACCAGTAAACATTTGCCCGTTTCAAGTTTCTTTTTCATGTCCTCCGCATCCATTTTGCTGTCGACATTACTGTGTTCGGAGTTTAACCAATGTATTGATGTGATCATGATAGGATATAGGTCAGGCCCAATTGGTCACATGCATGCAATGTTTCACGTAAAGAGAGCAAGGGTTGAGGGAATATGGAATGTTTTTCCTAAACAAATTAGGGATTTCGGTAACAGAACTTTTCAGTCAGAAACAAGTAAGAAACTAAATGGCTGAAATTATGTTGCAGCTTCAGCACGGACAGCGCAATAAACACTTGCTGTGCTGTGGTGCCTTTTCACTGCAGTAAGGAGGAGAGAGACAACATGTGCCAGTCACACAGGCACTCGCTGTCATATTTTTTAACACAATGAGTCATTTGTGTGTCTTCATTATTTAATCAAACAGTGTGCTTAAAGCATCAGACAAGCTCAGTGCATATGTAGTTGGTTTTATTCAAACACATAGGGTGTGTCTGTCTATATATGGAAAAGATCAGTTTAAACATTTCGACCAATCAATTAGTCGAAAGAACAGGATGACTCACGGTCGACCAAGATCTGTTTTAGTCGGGGACATCCCAAGTCTGTATACAAATGCTTCGTTTGTAAATTATGTCTGAGTGTTGGCGTGTGCCCCTGGCTATCCGTAATTAAATAAAAAACAAGAAAATTGTGCCGTCTGGTTTGCTTAATATAAGGAATTTGAAATGATTTATACCTTTACTTTTACTTTTGATACTTAAGTATATTTAAAACCAAATACTTTTAGACTTTTACTCAAGTAGTATTTTACTGCGTGACTTTCAATTTTACTTCAGTCATTTTCTATTAAGGTATCTTTACTTTTACTCAAGTATGACAACTGAGTACCTTTTCCACCACTGGGTCTTCATAAGGTCTGTCATTTGAACAGTCATCATCATGATTGTGCTAAGGTCAGGACCTCTCTAGTAAAGGTACAGAGAGGCCCTATGAGGAGACTTATAATTGCCTAGTCAAAATATTTGCCCAGTTTCCACGGTGACTACCCGTTGAGGCCTACTGGGGCGGCTAACAACACCCACGCAGTGCCACGCTCACTTGTCATTACCGCACACTTCCCTTCCTGGCTGCGAACGCTGGGACTCATTCTGGGAAATTAGCCAGCGACGTCTCCGAGAAAGCCTGTGGTTACGCCCTGGGTCTGCCATTAGTTAGTTAGCATCGGCACTAAGTGCCTGGCCTGACTGCTATTTGTTCTAATGGAAAACTTTATTCACTCCCCTGCCAGACTGGCTATTGATGGGTCCTCGCTCAGAACCTTTTGAACCCATCTCCCCTGAGATGCTCTGGCTCTGTCTGCCTGGGAGAAAGGTCGTAAATCAGAGAATCAGCCACCATTAGTGCTGGCTCTGCGCCGCAGAACGCTAGCTTGGCTGGCTGGGGAGGGCCCAAAGTACACCCATGACTCATAGCGGTGTCGAGCTGTGTTAATTAAGTTTGTGTGGCTGGGCTCTGGACAGATGTTGTTTTTTAACAAGATGACAAAAAACACTGAGAATTGGGACCAGCCTGCTAGATACAGTACAGAACGATGGGGGGTCACCTTGATGTCTATGGCGATTCGTTACACACAGACTATCCCTATAGAAAGGCCTACACACAGAGGCAAAATGCCAAATGGAAAAAATAAATTTTCCATTCAGGTAGCCTAGTGGTTAAGCGCATTGGGCTAGTAACCAAAAGGTTGCTGGTTTGAATCCCCGAGCTGACTGTGAAAAATCTGTCATTGAGCAAGCCACTTAACCCTAATTGCTCCTGTAAGTCGCTCTGGATAAATTACTCAAATGTAAAACAAATGTACATTTCACGGGGCTCACACCACACAATATGAAGCAATAAAATGTGTTGGTACCGTGCAAGACAGGAGCTTTATTATATGTCTCGCATGGCAGGTATGATGTACAGGTAACTGCCGAAATACATGAAACACCAACATAAAGTGTCTTAATAGGGCGTTGGGCCAGAACAGCTTCAATGCACTTTGGCATAGATTCTACAAGTGTCTGGAACTCTATTGGAGGGATGCAACACCATTCTTCCACGGGAAATTCCATAATTTGGTGTTTTGTTGATGGTGGTGGAAAACGCTGTCTCAGGCGCCGCTCCAGAATCTCCCATAAGTGTTAAACCACCTATGCTCGTTTTAGACCCCTCTTTCAAAGTCACTGAGATCTCTTCTTCTAGCCATGTTAGGCAAAATAATAATAAATAACTGGCCATTTTTATACATGACCCTAAGCATTATAGGATGTTAATTGCTAAATTATCTCAGGAACCGCACCTGTGTGGAAGCACCGGCTTTCAATATACTTTGTATCCCTCATTTACTCAAGTGTTTCTTATATTTTGGTAGTTAACTGTATATAGGGAACATGCAGTGCATATATACTCAGCAATCATATTTACAACATTATGACATTATAAGTAGCTCTGAGGTGATTAACTATGAGATGACGCAGTGAGGGGAAGAAACCCCAGAAAGATGGCATGAGTGGTTATGCTTGTCCACCCACACATAAACAAAACTCCAAACTTGAACTCTGCATTGCCCCTTCTCTCTGTCACTCTCACACACACGCCTCCATGCACACACACACACACACACACAAGAACACTCATAAACAAATGATGAACCCTTACTCCAGATTAAAAGCACGCGTGGATTAAATGTATTCCACCACACAGCCACCAGCGTTAAGCATGCTTTAGAAACCAAAAGCAGGCTTTATGGGCCGCACAGCAGCGGTTTGGTTGGTTGTCACACAGGCACGTACTCGCTAGCACTGTTACATAACAGGCAGCCCACATCCCTGCTACCTCTCTTGGTCAGAAGATTAAGAGTGGGGGGGATTTTGATGGATCTCTGAGAGGATTAATTCACACTTGTGGTGCACTAAACACACTTGCGCACAGATACACACACGTGCGTAGAGTCACTCAAACACACGTACACTCACACACACCTATCTGCCACACACCTATCTGACGACACATCTGACCCATATCTACCGCCCAGAGAAACATAGTGTGTGCGTGGCGTGTGAGTGTGAGTGTGTGTGCAGCCAAGCCCCTAGCTGCCTGTATCCTGGGATTACAATACATTGTATTTCCAAATAAAGGCTCTCACACTAATCTTCTCGTTGATATTCATTGATGCCATTGCCAAGTCCTAAACCCCAAAACATTGTTTAGTGGCATTTTCCACTGGCTAAATGATAATCTTCTATTTTTGGGGTTCAGGTATCATTCTGCCTGAAATACCACTCAACGCCGACTGCAAGTTAAGTGCAGTGATTGCAGTTGCACATACTCGCCCACACCAAAAATAACAATCTGAACATATTGACCTTTAAGATGAAATGCGATTATGACTCAAAGTAAGTGTACCGTTAAGTCTCAAAATTCAGTGCAGTGACTGGACACAGTAGCCCCTGGATAAGAGCAAACTTGAAACAAATTGAGCTTTAAGCCTTAAAGTATGTGTATTTTCCTACGATTTTCCTAAGGATAAGAGACCTGTCTCGACTGAACAAGCTTTGTCAAAACGTCAACACTGAAAAGTCTCCCTCAGCTCCATGTTGACCTGTTTTCTATTGAAGCCAAATGATGCAATTATACTGAAAGACAAGACATGCAGCAGGAACAGCATCTCTCTCTTCTCTGCATAGAGGCGTGATGTGCATCTAAGAATTCATTCTAAATTCCAAGGCATTTGATTTCATAAGGCACAGTCCTACTCAATAGCTCATCAGTGGCCATTCAATCACATCTCTTACCGCCACTGCCTCCAGAATCTGCTTGATGACGTGGGCAGCATCTCTCTCGCTGTAGTACCCTCTCTCCACAATCCTGAAAGAGACAAACGGACAAGGAGTCAAAACGTTACACAGAGTTCAAATGCCCCACTTTGAGAGATTCTTCCATTCTTAACTCTGTGAAAGTCAGAAAACATGGAGAGAATTGTAGGCAGTTGTTACTGTCAAACTTTGCTAAACCTATAAGGTGATAGTAGGATAAAGAGATTAAAAAACAATTTAATTTGGTTACAGTGCTATTATACCAAAATACAAAAGAACAGTAGAGAAAGGGTCTATGATATTGCGTAATATTCATAATGAGTTATACAGATTGGGTGGGGCCTGTGCTCCAACCAGTCTTCTAATCGTTTCCTTGGCAACAGTGCTGGTGAGGGCCATTACAAATGTCATTTTCTAATCCTTTTATACTCTGCATCTCAATAAAGCCTGTGTCATACATTTCTGCTAATGGCAAAGCAGGGAAATGGAACGGGGGGGATCGCGTGAGGCCACTGGTTCCACCTCTGGCCCCGCCGAAGTGAAACCAATTTCAGCAAGAATTTGGGGTTTAGACGGGGTCATGGGGGTGGCATATTTTGGGCGTAATCACCTGTCAAAGAGTTCCCCTCCGGTAACCAGCTCCAAGATGAGGGCGATGTCGGTCTCCGTCTCAAAAATCTCCTTCAGGCGGATCTGAGGGCCCAAACCACAGGTTAGAGAGGAAGATGAGATTGAGAAAACCACTAAATGTTGGAAAAACACAAGACAACATGTCAAAAACATTAATGCTACTAGAAAGAAGAAGTCACCATTAAAGTTTTAATCATGCTCTTAGAAATGGCTAACAAAACAATATACACTGAACAAAAATATAAATGCAATCCCATGTTTAATGAGCTGAAATAAAAGATCCCAGAAATTTTCCATATGCACAAAAAGCTTGTTTCTCTCAAATTTGGTGCACAAATTTGTTTAAATCCCTGTTTCCTTTGCCAAGATAATCCATCCACTTGACAGGTGTGGCATATCAAGAAGCTGATTAAACAGCATGATCATTACACAGGTGCACCTTGTGCTGAGGACAATAAAAGGCCACTCTAAAATGTGCAGTTTTGTCACACAACACAGTGCCACAGATGTCTCAAGTTTCGAGGGAGCATGCAATTGGCCGTCATTGTAAATAAAAATGTGTTTTTAACTAAAAAATAATAAAAAATGTCCACTGGCACGCTGGAGAAGTGTGCTCTTCACGGATGAATCCCAGTTTCAACTGTACTGGGCAGATGTGGGTGAGTGGTTTGCTGATATCAACGTTGTGAACAGAGTGCCCCATGTTGGCGGTGGGGTTATGGAATGGGCAACAATTGCATTTTATTATAGATACCGTGACGAGATCCTGAGACCCATTGTCGTGCCATTCATTCGCCGCCATCACCTCATGTTTCAGCATGATAATGCACAGCCCCATGTCGCAAAGATTTGTACACAATTCCTGGAAGCTGAAAATTTCCCAGTTCATCCATGGTCTGCATACTCACCAGACATATCACCTAGTTTGGGATGCTCTGGATCGATGTGTACGACAGCGTGTTCCAGTTCCCGCCAATTCACACAGCCATTGAAGAGGAGTGGGACAACATTCTACAGGCCACAATCAACAGCCTGATCAACTCTATGTGAAGGAGATGTGTCGCGCCGCATGAGGCAAATGGTGGTCACACCAGATACTGACTGGTTTTCTGATCCACGCCCCTACCTTTTTTTTAAGGTATCTGTGACCAACAGATGCATATCTGTATTCCCAGTCATGTGAAATCCATAGATTAGGGCCTAATGAATTTATTTAAATTGACTGATTTCCTTATATGAACTCTAACTCAGTAAAAGCTTTGAAATTGTTGCATGTTGCGTTTATATATTTTTTCAGTGTATGTCAAAAACATTCTAGTTACTAGTGTCCTACAACAAGTCACCACTATAGTTCATGTCAATCATGGATAGTCTTTGAAAAAGTTTAGATTTTTTTTTTGAAAGTGGTGTCTCGGATAAAAATAAAGGTTAAAAAAAACTGTGAACTCTTACAATATTTGGGTGGGAAAGTCGCAGCAGAACTCCAATTTCAGTCCGCACTATTTTCTTGTCAATCTGAAATTGATTAATATGCATTAATATGATATGATACTTAGTGTAACTCAGATGTTCAAAATGGCCGAAGGAAGGACTCACAGTCTTCTTGAGGACCTTTGCAGCATAGGGCTTCTGTGTCTGCTTCTCCTCAGTGCGAAATACCACTGACGTAGCCCCCCTGGGAAGAAGAACAATCAATCAACATCTACAACTATGATCAAATGGCTGTCTCTCCATAGTGCAATGATTCAGCATTTTAGCTTAAGTTCTGCTCATGAACTGCTTATGAATCATTATTTCATTGTTTGTAAGTATTATGTAAAAAGCTCATATCATCATAAGTAAATACATATACAGTACCAGTCAAAAGTTTGGACACACCTACTCATTCCAGGGTTTTTCTTTATTTTTACTATTTTCTACATTGTAGAATAATAATGAAGACATCAAAACTATTAAATAACACATATGGAATCATGTAGTAACCAAAAAAGTGTTAAACAAATTTCTTCAAAGTAGCCACCCTTTGCCTTGATAACAGCTTTGGTAGAATGCCCTGCTCCGGTAGAATGCCCTGCTTTTATTTCGGCACACTCACAACCGTAAGCTATTTCTGTAATTAGCTCGCCATTAACTTGTAAATAATGAGTTTATTTTCCTGTAATAATTAATAAATTTTAGCTAAAGTTAAGACGTTGTCAGCTATGATTTAGTCATTATTTGAACTGCCTAGCCAGCTAACTTAGTGTTAGCTAGCTAGCTAACAAGCTAGAAACTAACCAAAACATTGTTTAGAAAGTTGCTTTTAGTTGCCTGGTATGCTAGATTGACATATACTGAATTCATTTTTAAACGGATGGGTTTATTGGTGTTAAAATACACCAGTTATGCTATTTTGCACCACCAGCCTGTCGTTTTTGTGTTTATACTTTTTCATAATGACAACAACAAGTTTGATGTCGGACGACAATAGAATGTTCATGATGTCACTGCGACAACTGTCTACAGACATGTCGATAGACGTAGTATAAACCAGCCTTTAGTCTTTAAATATTTGGTTGTTTAGTACACTGTTTAGCACATGTGAATCCTTAGAGAGATGGGTGGGGCTAAGGCTTAAGAGGTTGTGAATTATGCTGAATGGGTGTAGACAAAGAAGAGCTCTCCAGTAGGTGTTCTCAAAAGTGGGGTTACAAGTTTATCAACTTTCAAAGCAGAATTAATTTCCCATTGTTCCTCAACTGTAGTGTATGATATACAATTTTCTAGCTCTGAGTCTCTAATTTTTTCCAATGTAAAAAACACTATTTAAAATGTTTCTACATAAGACTGTGTAATAATGAGTGCGTACTGGCAGCAGCCAGCAGCCATCTAATCTGGGATTTCCCCTCAGTAGTATCCCTATGTGGGCACAGCGCTGTGCCCTGGCCTGCTTAGGAAATGAGTCCCTACATCTCCAGCTGTCCTGCTCCTGCTAATACAATCCAGGCATAATCCGCAGCCCTCTCGACTCTACTCTCATAGCTTTAGGGTCTCCTTGGCAACCAGGAACCCTCTCCTCGAAAAGTAGACCCCTAACAACCATGCACGCCCTTATATGGGGAGGCCGGGGAAACTGAGAGTAGGTTATGTACATATACAGTATGCATACATGCATGAAGCAGGTACCTGTGGCTGAACTGGCCTATTGTTGACTAACGACTAACTGTAGAGACATCATCAAATGCCGATCACCGATGATGATTCATTCGGTAAACATCCGATTCTGAGTCAATATGCGCTGTTGGTGTTCAATTATTACTGCTAATTCTAGCAACATTTTGTAATCACCATATCATTGGATTTTAGTCCAGTGTTATCTATTTAAGTCCTATAGGGGCACGTATAGCCAGCTTTTTGAGAGCTCGGTATACAGTTTATGTTTTACCGCTGACAGTGAGATCTCTCTTTTCAGTCTCACACAGAATTTGGTGACAAAATTGGTGTCCATCCTTTACGCAGTTGCAGGAGAGGAGAGAACTGCTAATACAGTTCAAATAAAATGAGATGTAGTATAACAGACATGGTAGCATTAGAGCTGCATTCTGAGGCTTTTACCTGTTCCACAGCTGTCTAATGGAAATATTTTGACTGACTCATACTACAGGGCCAATCCCAACTGCACTGTGCTGGTTCGGATATTGTCTTTACACATTGATCTTTCCAGCACGGTTACACCAGCTATATGGTGGTTGTGTAACCAGGCCAGCCCAGTACAGATCTGCTTGGCTTGGATTGGTTGTGCCCTATAGTGTGAATCAGGTGTTTTCAGTTAGGAGTCAGGACCACCTGTCTCTCTGACATGGTGGGATACTGTTGTTTACGCTTGTTGCCAAATGACCTCACCAAATGCATGAATGCACAGAAGGGCTCCAATGGTCACTCCATTTGACAGTCAGACCTCCAAACTTCAACACTCCACTGACTCTCACTCCAAGTGACAAATATTGACAAGTTGACATTGTCAATCTGGACGTGATGTAAAAGCATACTTAAGCCATAGAGGCATATGGACTGATGGGAGTGGAGGGTTCAGAGGTAATGGAAATGGGAGATTCCATATAAAGCCTCAGAAAATGGGTCTTAAAACCTGTTTCCTCTCCATACTTGCACTAATGCCCTCACGTTTCACTGTTGTCCAGTGATAATTAGGCCGGATGTTGAGCCTGTTTTCCATGATGTCCCATTTCCATAGCAAACATGTTGGGCAGAAGATCTCTGACAGAGTGAAAATACTGTGTTGACATGTTGAATGTGTCTTGACAATAATTTTAGTAGGCTACTTATGAGGTGAGAGTATGGGAGATGAATTGTCAGGAGGAGCTGTCCATGGCCTGAACTCTGCATGTAATTGATGAATTGTACATGAATGTGTGTTCTGTCTGTCTTAGAGTATCAAATCTAAACTATGAGATAGACACATTAGATGAATACTGACATTTTAAACATGGTATTTCAAAATGAACCCTTTAGCTATAGCCATAGATTAATATGACAAACTAGATCCCAATGGATGGAATTCCACTCATAATACTGTATGTTTCTACAGAACATGACCAGAAACAACCCTTTTGATAGTTATGAAGGTGATGATGCTGGTGGTGTTTACACATTGGTGTCAATTAAGGAACACACAGTTCAGTACTCTACCTTCCCAGTTCAGGGCCTATGGTGTAGAACTCCTCCATGGAGACATCTCGGCGCGAGCCATCGACCCAGTATTCCACGGGGCTAGCGCCCGAGCGTGAGGTGGGCATTTTGATATTGGCCAATCACACAAATCACAGGATTCCTGAGGAGCGCAAAGCCCAAACGCACGCACACTACTTTTCCTATTTTTAAGATTAAAACGTAATGTTCAGATTACGCGAAACGAAGAGAAGGCATTATGTTTATTGAATTCCCCCGCGCCAAATCACGACAAGCCATGTAGAGATAACCAGTCTTTGGTTAACGACTCTCACCGTTATGTTAAATCAAAGATAATCCAAATGTTTACGTTGCCACACATAAATATATTGTCAGCGCCGATATCAAAACCCATGTAGGCTTTGCATTACAGCTCAAGTTTAGTCACTATGCAATATAGCACGTAACAAAAACCATCCATTATTGTTCTATTATTGCAATATACCGACACAATTTAATTCGCCCATTCATAACTATCCTTTACTCGAAGTTTACTGCATCATGTCCACATTTGTCGCAGCTTCCATGGGTCCTCGCCGTGTGAGTCCCGAATCCATAAACCTATAGCCTACGCTTTGAATCTTTTGCAGTACAATCCCACCCACAACAGCGCACTCATGAAAATATTACTATATCATGCAACGAAGCACCTCAATAGTCCCGAGGTCCGTGACAAAGAACAGTCCATGGTCCGAGATAGAATACTTTAATTAAGGTGCGAATTAAATCATGATCCGTCAATAGGCCTATGTGTATATTGTTGTTCCATAATATTCGCAAATATAGATTTCGTCTCGCTGATGCACGCTTCACTATTGGTCTCTATATAAACGCCCATCCAATGGTCTGCACTTATCTCGCTATACAATATGTGTTCCTCCTTTCATCCTCGGTTTGGGGTGGGTAGGTGGTAGCAGTGGCTGTGAGGCTGGTGTATTCGGTGTTGGGGGTAGGAGGACCATCAGATACAGTCATTGAGGGGGAAATCTGCTCCACGCCCATTTCTTCCAATCCGTTGCATTCACAGCAACCACAATCTGCGCTGCAATTGGAAGTCAAACAGTCAATCAAAACCAATGTTATGCATTTATCCCACTGTAAAGCCCTGGTCCACATATGCAACCAACATGTCAATGAGGGGAATATCCCGATAATACGCCACTGATTTCAACGGTTGTCAACACTACTGGCAATCTCTTTTTGCTAATCTGTGTGGAGGAACCCGGTGCCTAATCGTTAGATTCAGTATATTTAGTAGAAAGAGATCAAATTATTTATCAATTGTGAAAAATCATGTCCCGTCCGGTGTCGGTGTGCTTCCATGCTGTGTTCAACTCGGTGGTTATAGTGCGTACTAGACTAGTGAACGATTAACACGCGACTACAAATGGTGCCATTTACCAACGTCAGTTAACAGAAACACTTTAAGCAATACAACCCTGAGAACTCTATCACTCAGCTGGTAAACTGTCCAGATGTGCCTTCGCCAGCACACATCTCCAAAGCCCAGTGGCTTCCGGTTGTTTGCAGCAGAAGCAGGTGAACAGATGCTGCCACATTGAGGCTCTTAATTAAGGCTATCTTACAAAATAATGTAGCAGTATTTATTAATCACTTAAAATGAGTAATACATCCAAATCAAATCAAATCAAATCAAATGTTATTCGTCACATGCTTCGTAAACAACAGGTGTGGACTAACAGTGAAATGCTTTCTTACTCCACAGCCACATTTTGAGGTTACTGTAACAATACATGTATTTTTATCTAATCTTAGAAAGCTTGCATGTTCAGGGTCACAGGTCTGTGGAAATCTTCACAATTGCTATAATAATCTGCACAGAATCTCAAACGATGTTTCAGAATTTGCAAGCAGTCCAGCACATTTAGGTTGGGGGAAAAGTCAATGCAAAACGTTGTTGAATTCAAACGTTCTGCTGACAGGTCCACAACAATTTGACATTGTTTTCTCTTCCAGAAATGGTCACAGTCCTTTGCCAAATAAAGTATAAGTCACATGATTGAAAATATTTTCAAGAAAAGCAAAATAATAAAACATTCTGCCAACACTTCGAAAAACAGTGTCACGAGTTACAAAGCCAGAACCCAGAAGCAGACCAGGACAAGGTAAGTTGAAACGAAGGTGAGTGTTTATTTACAAATTCAAGAGTGATGCTGAATAATCCAGGGAACAGAGCGGGCGGCGTTGATTAGTTGTTGGGGGTGCAGTGGTTGATCCCATCATGGCTCGGCAGCCGCCGACCACCAGGCAGAGGTTGGATGAAGGTCCCGGATGAGTGACTGCAGATGGAACAAAACGGAGGTAAGTAAACAACAAACCAACAAGGTGCAAAACAACAAAACTAACGCTAGACGCTCTAAGACTGATACTCTGGTAAACCTACTGTTCATGGCTAACGATCCGGCAGGGAATGGATGTTAGGCCAGAGCCTAAGAAGGGTGATGATCAGGACCAGGTGTGCAGATTGCTGATGGGATGCAGGTGCGGAAATCAAGAGAGCTCCCCGGAGCGTTCCAGAACCCTCGGGAAACTGGAGATCACGAGCAGAAAAACTAGTCCACAGACAGGACCCGACTCAGACTGCCGGGATCGTTACAGTACCCCCCTCCGACGAACGCCACCGGGCGGACTCCCGGAGCGCCAGGATGGAGGCGGTAGAAGTCACGGATGAGGTCAGCATCTAGGATCTGTCGCCGCGGAATCCAACTCCTCTCTTCAGGACCATACCCCTCCCAGTCCACGAGATACTGGAAACCCCGGCCCCGCCGTCTGGAATCCATGATGCGCCGCACCGTGTAGGCAGGACCGCCTCCGATCATCCGAGGAGGAGGAGGAGGAGGCGGAGGAGGCAACAGAGGACTGAGGAAAACAGGCTTGAGGCAGGAGACATGAAAGGTGGGATGGACTCTGAGCGTCCTCGGGAGTTTGAGTCGAACTGCCACCGGATTGATCACCTTCTCCACCACAAACGGACCAATGAACTTCGGTAACAACTTCCTAGACTCAGTCCGTAAAGGAAGATCCCGTGTGGCCAACCAGACCCTATCTCCGATGGTGTAGGTGGGAGCGGGGATCCGGCGACGATTCGCCTGGAGCTGATACGGTCCGAAACTCTAAGGAGTGCCTTTCTGGCCCGATGCCAGGTCCGGTGGCAACGACGAATATGGGCCTGAACAGAGGGCACTGAGAGCTCCTTCTCCTGAGAAGGGAACAAGGGAGGTTGGTAGCCATACAGGCACTGGAAGGGAGACATCCCAGTGGCAGATGTAGGGAGAGTATTGTGGGCATACTCAACCCAAGGCAACTGAGAGACCCAGGAGGTGGGGTTGGAAGAGGCCAGGCAGCGTAGCGTGGATTCCATCTTCTGGTTGGCTCTCTCCGCCTGACCATTAGATTGGGGGTGAAACCCAGATGTGAGACTGACTGTAGCTCCAATGGCCAAACAGAAGGACTTCCAGACAGCAGAGGTAAACTGAGGGCCACGGTCGGAAACGATATCACTGGGCAACCCATGGACCCTGAAAACCTCCCTAACCAGGATCTCGGACGTCTCCGAGGCAGAGGGAAGCTTGGCAATTGGCACAAAGTGGGCGAACTTGCTGAATCTGTCCACGATAGTCAGAACGACCGTGTTCCCCTCAGAAGCGGGCAACCCAGTGACAAAGTCCAGGGCCAGATGCGACCATGGTCGCGGGGAATAGGAAGGGGGTGAAGTAGTCCAGAGCTGGGCCGATTGGTACTCTTATTCTGCGCACACACTGGACAGGCAGCAACATAACCCCGAGTATCCTCGGCCATGGCAGGCCACCAAAAACGTCTGCGAAGAAACGCCATCGTCCGAGCCACGCCAGGGTGACAAGCCATCTTGCTGGCGTGGGACCATTTGAGGACCGCAGGGACGAACCGACTCAGGCACAAACAACCGACCGGGTGGACCGTTACCGGGACCGGGCTGCGTCCGAAGAGCCGCCATCACCTCCTCCTCAATCTTCCACCTAACAGCTCCCACGACGCAGTTCCGGGGGAGAATTGTCTCGGTCTTGGACCCACTCTCCTCCGTCTTGGAGAACATCCGAGACAAGGCGTCCGCCTTGCCGTTCTTAGATCCAGGTCGGAACGTCAGGGAAAAATTGAATCGTCCGAAAAACAACGACCACCTGGCCTGACGGGAGTTGAGACGTCTAGCCGATTGCACGTAAGCAAGGTTCTTGTGGTCAGTCCAGACAATAAACGGCTGCTCCGCCCCCTCCAACCAGTGGCGCCACTCCTCCAAGGCAAGTTTCACCGCGAGAAGCTCCCGGTTACCCACATCGTAATTCCTCTCCGCAGGCGAAAGGCGACGAGAGTAGTAGGCGCAGGGATGGAGTTTACTGTCCGTGGAGCATCGCTGCGACAGGATGGCGCCAACTCCCACATCAGACGCGTCCACTTCAACGACGAACTGACGGGCCGTGTCCGGTTGAGAGAGAATCGGTGCGTTGGTGAATCGCCTCTTCAAATCCAGAAACGCTCGATCCGCCTCCGGATTCCACTTGAAGCTCCTGATACTGGAAGTCAAGGCCGTCAACGGAGCGGCCACACGGCTGTAATCCCGGATGAATCTGCGGTAGAAATTCGCAAACCCCAAAAATCTCTGGAGCTGCAATCTCGTACCGGGCTGGGCCCATTCCAGAACCGCTCTAACCTTCTCCTGGTCCATCCTAATCTCTCCCCTGGAGATGATGTACCCGAGAAAGGATGTCGTGTGGGCGTGAAACTCGCACTTCTCGGCCTTCACGAACAGGCGATTCTCCAACAATCGCTGCAGAACCTGCCGGACATGCTGGACGTGGTCGGAAGGTTCCTTCGAGAAGATCAGAATGTCATCCAGGTAAACAAACACAAAGAGACCGATCATATCTCTCAGGACGTCGTTCACCATACTCTGGAATACCGCTGGAGCATTGGTCAGTCCAAACGGCATCACCTGATACTCGAGTGACCCATCGGTGTATTGAAACCCGTCAACCACTCGTCTCCCTCTCTGATCCGGACCATGTGATACGCATTGCGTAGGTCTAGCTTGGTGAACACCGTAGCACCCTGTAAGGAGTCGAAGGCAGAACTCATCAAGGGCAGGGGATACTTCTTCTTGATCGTGATGTCATTCAAACCCCGATAATCAATACACGGTCGAAGAGAGCCATCCTTCTTACCCACAAAGAAGAATCCTGCCCCCAGGGGTGATGACGAGGGACGAACGAGACCAGCAGCTAGGGACTCCTTGATGTAGGTCTCCAAAGCCTCACGTTCAGGGCGGGAGATACTGTATAACCTTCCCTTGGGGTAGACAGCTCCAGGGAACAGGTTGATGGCACAATCATATGGTCGGTGGGGGAGGGAGTGACAGAGCCTTCTGCTTACTGAACACTTCCCCCAAATCGTGATATGTCTCGGGAACCAGGGACAAATCTGGGGGTTTAGCCTCAACCACCTGACTGGGAACCGAATGGGGACAGGCAGTCTTGAGACAGTTAGCATGACAATCAAGGCTCCAACTCGTTACCTTGCCCGTCACCCAATCGAACGTGGGATTGTGTTCCTTCAGCCAGGGGTATCCAAGGACCAGAGGAACATGGGAAGACGGCAGAATGAAGAATGAAATCATCTCCGAATGATTCCCCGACAACAGCATCTTAACCGGTTCAGTCCTCATCGTGATACGTGCCAGACTACTGCCGTTCAGAGTGGTCGCTTCAATGGCTTCCGGCAATTGCTCCTTGGAAAGCCCCAGCTGTTCCACCAACTCGGCATCAAGAAAGCTTCCATCGGCACCTGAATCGATAAAAGCGTTAATCGCTAAGCTCTGATTCCTGTTCACAAGGGTAGCCGGGAAACGGGGTCTGACAGAGGTACTGAGAGGTTGAAACTGGCTCGCTAAAAGTCCTCCCAACTTTAGCGAGCCGGGCAGTTTGACGACCGCCGGGAACAAGTGGAGATGTAATGTCCCGAGCTACCACAGTAGAGGCAGCAGTTGGTCTTACGTCTATGTTGACGCTCCTCCTTGGTTAACCCGTGCCGCCCCACTTGCATGGGTTCAGAATCGGGAGAGAGGACCTCTCCACTAATCCTTTGTGGTGGAGAATGATCGACGTGTTCTGGTCCACCACCCGACCCGACTGGGAACTGAGAAGCTGATCGATTGGACGGACCCCATTGCTTCTCCCTCCTTCGCTCTCGGACTCGATTATCCACCCGAATAGACAAGGCTACCAAGCTGTCCAGGTCACTAGGCTCCGGATAGGAGATCAACTCATCCTTGAGCTGCTCCGACAGACCCTGGTAAAAGGCCGCTTGCAGAGACTCCTCATTCCACCCACTCTCCACAGCCAACGTCTTGAACTCGATCACGAAGTCGGCCACGCTGCGAAGTTCCTTGGTGAAGCGAAAACAGGCGCCTAGCGGCGTCCCTCCCTCGGACGGAATGGTCGAAGAGCTTCCTCATCTCGGCCGTGAACCCCTGGTATGAAGCCATGCAGGGGTCTTGTCGTTCCCAAACGGCTGAAGCCCACTCCAGCGCTCGACCACGCAGCAACTCAATCACAAAGGCTATCCTATCCTTGTCTGTGGCATAAGAGTAGGGCTGTAGATCGAACACTAACCCACACTGCATAAGGAAAGAACGGCATCTTCCCAGCTCCCCCTCATATTTATCCGGCGTCGGAACCTTGGGCTCACGGAAGGACACAGCTCCAGACGCGGCAGGCGAGATGGGTGAAACCGGTAGTGGATCCTCCACCGGAAACTTGCGCTGGTTCTGGACCTCCGTCAGACCGGTAGAAAGGTTCCGAACTGACAACGCTATCTCCTGTAGTACCGTGCTATGTTGTCCCAACATCTTCTCCTGATGGGAAATGGCATGGCGAACAGAGTCCAGGTCCGCTGGGTTCATACTGGCCGGATCGTTCTGTCACGAGTTACAAAGCCAGAACCCAGAAGCAGACCAGGACAAGGTAAGTTGAAACGAAGGTGAGTGTTTATTTACAAATTCAAGAGTGATGCTGAATAATCCAGGGAACAGAGCGGGCGGCGTTGATTAGTTGTTGGGGGTGCAGTGGTTGATCCCATCATGGCTCGGCAGCCGCCGACCACCAGGCAGAGGTTGGATGAAGGTCCCGGATGAGTGACTGCAGATGGAACAAAACGGAGGTAAGTAAACAACAAACCAACAAGGTGCAAAACAACAAAACTAACGCTAGACGCTCTAAGACTGATACTCTGGTAAACCTACTGTTCATGGCTAACGATCCGGCAGGGAATGGATGTTAGGCCAGAGCCTAAGAAGGGTGATGATCAGGACCAGGTGTGCAGATTGCTGATGGGATGCAGGTGCGGAAATCAAGAGAGCTCCCCGGAGCGTTCCAGAACCCTCGGGAAACTGGAGATCACGAGCAGAAAAACTAGTCCACAGACAGGACCCGACTCAGACTGCCGGGATCGTTACAAACAGTTGATCAAATTTGCCATTGCTCTTTCTTTTAGAAACTGCTGTGGACAAATTCCAATAGTTCTAGAGCAGGGGTGTCAAACTCATTTTAGCTCAGGGGCCACATGGAGGAAAATCTATTCCCAAGTGGGCCGGACCGGAAAAATCATGGTATATATAACTTAAAAACAACAACTTCAGATTGTTTTCTTTGTTTTAATACGATCAACATACAACATAAAGCTGGAGCCTGAGGACAGTGTGTCCAAAATAGTACAAGCACAACATCACTATTAATCATAAAACACGTCAAGTTTATTAGAAAATTCTAAAGAAAAAGAACACACAAACACACAATGCCTCAGTGATTAACAGAACTGTTTCACAGATCACATAACTATATCAGGGTGTCATTTCTCAGGCAGAAATGTAGATAAAAATAATGAAATCCTGTTCCCCAAACAAGTGCAAGAACCACAGAGTCAAGAATAGGTTAAATATACAAATCAAATCAAATCAATTAAAAACAATAGCACATCAACATAAAAACATAAAGCTGGAGCCTGAGGACAGTGTCCAAAAGCACAACATCACTATTAATCATAAAACACCTCAAGTTATTTGAAAGTTCTGAGGACAAAGAACACACAAACACACAATGCCTCAGTGATTCACAGAAGTATATCACAGATCACAGAACTATATCAGGGTGTCATTTCTCAGGCAGAAATGTAGATAAAAATAATGAAATCCTGTTCCCCAAACAAGTGCAAGAACCACAGAGTCAAGAATAGGTTAAATATACAAATAAAATAAAAACAATTAAAAACAATAGCACATCAACATAAAAACATATAAACATAAATCTGAAAGCGTTGCTCAAACTCCCGTAACAGTCCCGTTATTTTATCTTTGAACCGCTTCATGTCAGCCACATGTTGGGTCGCGCACACATTTTTCAGACAGGGGAAGTGAGCTGCATCACCACCGGCAAGTTGCGTCTCCCACAATGACAGCTTCAACTTGAAAGAACGTATGCTGTCATAATACTGCGTGACAACTTTGTTGCGCCCTTGCAGCTGTTTGTTCAAGTTATTCAGGTGCTCTGTAACATCCACCATAAATGCAAGGTCCTGCATCCATTCTGCGGAATGAAATTCTAACACTGGTTTGCCCTTTTCTTCCATGAACTGTTCAATTTCTTCTCGTAAATCAAAGAAACGCCTCAGCACAGCACCTCGGCTTAACCATCTTACCTCAGTGTGGTATGGCAGGCCATAGATGTGGTCTTTCTCTCTGAGAAGGCTGTCAAACTGACGGTGATTCAGGCTTCTGGATCGGATGAAATTAACAGTTTGGATGACCACCTTCATGACGTTATCCATCTTTAATGACTTGCAACACAAAGCCTCCTGGTGCAAAATACAGTGAAAAGTCAAAAATCACGTCCTCCAATTGCAGATTGCACTTTCTCTCTGAACTTTGTCACAACGCCTGCTTTTTTCCCGATCATTGAGGGCGCACCATCTGTAGCCAGGCTGACAGCGCGGGACCAGTCCACTCCGACCCTGTCCAGCGCGCCGACGAGTGCGGTAAAAATATCAGCTGCTGTCGTTGTATCTGTCATCGGCACCAACTCCACGAACTCCTCGGTGACGGTCAATGTGTCATCAACTCCGCGGATGAAAATGGCCAGTTGTGCAACATCTGTAATGTCCGTGCTTTCATCAATTGCAACCGAAAACACAATAAATGACTTTACTTTTTGCTTCAACTGGCTGTCCAAATCCACTGAAAGATCGGAAATCCTGTCTGTAACTGTGTTTCTTGTGTAGTGCCTAAAAGAAACACTTTTGCTGGTCCATGCTTGTGATGATAAGAAGATCCGCCGACACTGTACTCTGTTCACAAAGGTTTATTATAACAAAGAGTTTACAGCATCGAATTTTGACAAACACCTGCAGATGTCTGGAAAACAGCCCGAGCCAATCTGATTAGCTATTCCCCTATTCTATTGTTCAAGACATGCTTTTATATCCTTTATGACGTATTATGGTGTGATTCTAAAAAACCAATCCCTAGTCTTCTCCCTCACTCAACATCTCCTCTTTCCATGAACATCAGTAATGCTTTACAGATGTTACAACCAAGTAGAGCAAAGTTCAGCTGTTACACAATTTTGTAAACGTCAGCACAATCCTAGACTCTTCAGATACTACATATTTCCCCCCTTCGAGACTAATTAAGTCTCGAAAACAAAAAGAATAGGATTATGACAAATAACAATTCTTGCTCTTGAGTAACTTTTAACAATAAACCAAAATTAATGGAGATTAAACACATGTTTATATAGACACATTTTTGTATGTAGTGTAAATACATTATTATGGAGTGTAAATAAATTGTTATGGAGTGTAAATGAATTGTTATGGAGTGTAAATGAATTGTCATGGAGTGTAAATGAATTGTCATGGAGTGTAAATGAATTGTCATGGAGTGTAAATGAATTGTCATGGAGTGTAAGAGCGAAAAACCTGTCTGGCAGCTTTCATTCCAAATATCCATCAGTCAGTCAAGACAGGAAAATTCTCTCACGGCCCCTCTGCCCTAGGCGACCACCTAAGTACTCCAGATCAATTCATACATCTTCATGAATACATTTTAAGCTATGATGCAATTCAATACATATGAAAACCCCAGCAAACAAAATACAATCAAAATGTCCACATTCAGGCTGGTCGACCCATCGGACCCTCCTGTGGATTCTCTCTGTCCTTGCCTAGACCCCATATCCCTAAACTTCAACGAAATAAACAAAAACATCTGAGGTCCCCACATGTACCCAACACAGAAAACATAATTCTTCAAAAATTAATACAGAAAGAATATAACACTGGAATGTAGTCCACAACACTTCATTTCCTCCACAGTGTCGTCTTTCAATGCGACGTTGATGATGGAATCGGAACATTTCCACTCCTTCCTTGTTCCACTTCCTCCAGTCCATTCATATTGTCCATGTTTGAGTATTTGAGTCCCTCTACTTATTCCCCCATATGCTTCTGGAAGAAAAGAAAATACCAAACAGTATCTTTTGCAAAACAACACATGCAAATTAAAACATCAATGTCAACTAAAATTGATATATGAAGGTATATATAAGATTATATATAAAATGAATCACATTCCATTTCCCTCCTTTGATTCATCACAATAATATAATCATCCCACAATCAGATATTCCAAATTTCCTAGAGTTATTTCAACCCTAGTTTTCATAACATTTTAGTCTGACTTTTTCCAATTTTTTCTTTCTCTAATTTTTCAAAAACAATTTCACTGATTTATTCACAAAACTCTTTCCCATTTTCTGAGTATATTAAATCGGGAAATTCCCACCTGCTGATGACTTCTTTACACAATAACTTTGCAACCGACTGAGCATCTTTTAGCTTAGTTGAACATCTTATGCACCACTTGGTATATGAATGTAACCAAGAATAACAGTCACACATTATTTTTCAGACAGATTATGCACCTACCTATGACATAGTCTATTCAAGAAAATATGGTTCCCAAAAACTCTACTCCTTTGTGATCTTTATCCTAATCTCCCCTTTTACAACATAAGCTAACCCATAGCTTACTAAATCATCATAGTTTCTCCAAAACAATATTTGATTGCTACTCTAACGATTTTTCTATTGTCTTCAAAACACTTGCTTTCGAAAGTCCTTCAATTTATGGTTCAATCCCTTGACTTGCTTCATCTTTCAATTGATACTGATTCTTCCAAGGAGGTCTGGCTCCTGGTCGAAGTTCAACTTTCACCTCAATTGGGCTGATTTCACAAATCCAATATCAGTACTACTTTGATATCACAAACATTCTTGAACTTTTTTCAACATCTCTTCTTCCATAGATTCTCAATCCATCTTCACACTTCAAACACATTCATTTATCTTCCGTATAGCTTATGACTCTCCTTGTCCTTGAGCCAAAATCATCATTTTCAGAAATCGCTGATTTTCACTCCTCCAAATCCTTCTCATAATTAGTTGATTTGACATAGTGAGATGTGTAACCTCTTCAGGCTGAACACAGATAAAAGCCTTTCTGCTATCCATCATTACTTCCCATAGTCCATTGTTTACTTTCACTTCAATTGTTGGATCTTTTTCTCTTCTTCTCTAATCGGTGCTATCAGCTGAAACTCCTCCTTTCGGATCTTCTGGGCACCTCCAGAATCCTTGCTCCGGGCCCCTATAAGGGTTCACCTGTCCTCCAGATGATCTTCACTTGCTCCTGTATCTTCCTCTGAAATTATTTCTTTCCAGAAACTATCTATGGATATGAAACAACTTGTACCACTAGTTGTGGCTGGTACAGTTGCATTTGACCTTGTTCAGTTGAAACTGTAGCCGTGATTGTTGATTCGGTTCACACTGATTCTGCATAACCAAAGCTTCTCTTCTCCTTCTTCTTCTCAACCAGTTGTATTTGATTGAGTTTTCGGAGAGTTTCTTGGTCCTGTTCTTTCTGGTTGTGTTCTTTTTTCCGGTACAGATCCACTTGATGGGCTATATGATCTGTATAGACACCTTTTGTCATGCTCCCAAGTCCAACCACTTCTGCCAGTTTGCTCCTTACCGGTAAGGGCAGTCCCATCTGTAGTTTAGCTCTCAAGATTGACTGCTCAATTTGACTCACATCTGGATCATTTCCGGTAATATTTCTCCACACTTGATGAACTCTTGACACGTAGGCTCTCGGATTTTCTTGTTGTCCTAGTGGGTCAATCAGAATGTTGTCAGGATGCACATTTGTTGGAAACGTATCCTTCAGTGCTCTCCACAGCCGATTCCTACTTGCAGCCAACAATTCAGGATCGTTCACTGCAGTCCCCACATATCTATGAAGTCCAGCTCTCTGAAAAATTTCTTCCATGCCTGGAATCCCAAGGAGATTAGCCAAAAGTCTCTTGATGTCTCCTATGGCAGACTGTGTTCCCACCGTAATTTCTTCCAACTTTGAAATCCAAGGATATGCTCCATCTTGAAGAGTAGGCAGCTTCTCAAGTATATCTGACATATCGGTATTCTGCAAAGGCTTATATTCTAGGTTTTGTCCTCGAATGATCACCGGCATAATTTTCTTACTAGTGCCATCTTTCCTTGGCCTCAATGTATATCTCTTCTCAGATTTTTGGGATTATTTTCTCAGCAGCTTCCTTTCCTTCATCTTCAGCTTCTCGAGTCGTTCTTCCAGTTCTTTTACTTCTTCTAAATTATTGGCCTTATGCAGGAATGATACGCATCGGTCTATATCTCTTTGTACTTCTTCTGTGTTAGTCATTGGAGGATAAAATCCTCTTGAATATGAAGCACCTTTAGTCTCCAAATCTTCATCGCTGTCTCCATCTTCATTTTCATCAGGGCTTGAATCGCTTGTATTCTTCTTCTTCCAACTTCCATCACCCCTTCTTTCCGCTCTGGCCAACCTCTGTCTGATGACAGGGTCATATCCACCCATGATCTCTTCTGAATCACTCTGATCATCATCATCATCATCATCATCATCAAGTTCCATCCTCCTTGATCTCACTCTACCCTTAGTCTCCAGACATCTCGTTGTTTTCCTGCCTTTGGAGTTTGGATTCATCTTTATGGTCGTTTCTGCTTGTCCTCTCTCTATTATTCGTTCATCCTCATCTCTGATGCAATAATCACCTTCCTGAATGATCACTGGAAGCTGAGGATAAACGTCCTTAAACTTGGCTTCTTTCTCATAAGGTGGGGGTGTTTTTGCTGAATCCATATATGAGAAAGGTGTATTGACTTCTGCAATCAGTTTTTCTGTCACCTTCACCTCTTTTGCCATTTTCTCTGTATCTCTGTCTCTCCTGTCTTTTGTATCTTTTATCAGTTTTTGTCCTTCATTTTCAAACAGCTTAAGAACATCCAGCTCTCTTTGTCTTTTTTCTTTGCGAAGTTTTCCCTTCTTCCCCTTCTTTTGTTCTGCCTTATACGTGGATACAAGCACTTGCATTATCTTGATGACGTCTGGATTAAAAGTGCCTTCCAATGGCCATGGTTGTTCAATGTCAGGCCAACGTTTATTCCATTTCTCAGATAGTTTTGCTATACCATTAACTAGAGGATTACTATTCTGTACTACATGAAGAGGAGTAATTGCTTTTGTAGTTTTGATGTCCTTTTTCCCCATTGTAATGACTATGTTATGTGTTTCCCTCTTGTTTCCCTCCTTTTTTTTTTTTTTTTTTTTTTTTAATTAGAAAATAATTAATCAATTAATCCAATCAATCAATTAACCAATTAAATCAATCAAAAATCAACCAATCAATCAATCAAAAATCAAATCAATCAATCAATCAACTAATTCAATCAATCAATCAAATCAATCCAATCAACTAACTAAACAAAATCAATCAATCAATTACTAATCAAATCAATCAATCAATTAATCCAATCAATCAACTAATCAATCAAATCAATGAATTACTAATCAATCAGTCAACTAATCAATCAATAAATCAATCAATCAATCAATCAATCACCAATCAAATCAATCAATCAACCAATTAAACCAAATCAATCAATCAATTACTAATCAATCAATCAATTGATTACCAATCAAATCAATCAATCAATCGATCATCAATGAAATCAATCAATCAAATAATTAAACCAAATCAATCAATCAATTACCAATCAATCAATCAATGAATCGATTACCAATGAAATCAATCAATCAACTAATTAAACCAAATCAATCAATCAATTAATTAAAAATAAAATCAATCAACCAATTCAATCAATAAATCAAATCAATCAATGAATTAATCCAATCAATCAATCAATCAATCAATCAAATCAATCAATCAATTAATTAATTAACCACATCAATCAACCAATTAACTAAATCAATCAATCAACCAACCAACTAAATCAACCAATTCAATCCATCAATTCAATCAATATATCAATTTGTTTGTGAATTCTATTTTACCAAATTATTGATTGGTGGCAGTCTTACCACATCCGATCAGGAAAGGTAAAGGAAAGTAGTCAACTCCAGAGCAATTCAAGAATAAAATACCTGTACCAGCAGCACTACCCAATTGCTTAATAAGCAATTAATTACCTTATTTTTACAGAATAATGTCAATGCTGGAATTCCAAGACAACTCTAATCAAAACAAGTCATTCACGGAAACTGTAATGTGCAATTATCAATTACATAAATTCATCAGTCTGTTGCCAAGCTCTTGCGAAATGGTCACAACATGAAATATTCTATGTAAACACAATGTATCAATTATATCCTGTAAGGGAAAGTAGATTTGTGAATAATAACAGCACTGGCCTTGATTTGGACAGGGTTGCCGTCACTGGTGTCAGTTGATGTCAGCCCCTCCTCTTTCTCTCTCTCTCTCTGTCTCCTCCTTCTCGTCTCTCGTATGACATAAAGACAAAAGCACAAAGAAGAGTTTAGTGTATATATATTTTTTTCCACATTCACGCTAAGAAATAAGCAAACAGCTTAATTCAGGAATATTATAAATAGCTCAATAACATTTTATTTTATTCATTTATTTTATTATTATTATTATTAATCCGTCAATATATCTGTCATTCACCAACTCAACCGATTATCAACCAAACAGTTTTACAGTCAAGCAATAGTTAATTCAAGAGAAGATTTCACTTGTGTGCAAAATTCCCCCTCCCGTTTTCTATTTTGTCTGCACTGAAAACGGACTCTCCCGTTCTCTCTCCAGTTCAGTGCAGGGGAGTGGCTAAACTCATGAATCCTACGCGTGCGCAGTTCAGTCACCAACGTGATTTCAGAGTGGAAGGAGCTATAGACAGTTGCTCCGTTCTCTTCTCCCATAGACAATAACACTTAAGACTTTAACAGAGCTCACAAACTGAACACATAGAACATACAAGACATATCCAACTTCGAAGTTTGTTATCACTTATCTGCAGATTTATAGTAATGATGTTATCAAATATAAAACATCTCTATACACTCTTAAAAAGTCCTCCCTGTAGGCTCATGATTAGTTAGTAAACTATAGAGACTCATAAGATCTTTAAACTTATAGTCCTTCCAGGGGGCTCATAGTTTATATAGTTTAAGAATTACAAACGTTCTCACAAACAGAGACTCATAAGATATTTAACCTTAACTGTGTTGTAGGGGTTTTAACTTTTTACTCTAGGGGCTTAACTTTTGAAAACCAAGATACCTAACACATTTATTTACGAGACTAAAAACTCTGCTCAAAACCTTAGTCGACACACATCTGGAAGTCATCAAGCACGTAGCCACACTCACTCCGTTTCACCCAAACACACACACACACAGGCTACGTTTCTGTCACACACAGGATCCATTTATACAAGCTTGCTTATCGCCGTACCTTTTGTCTTTTAAATTCTTTTGCTAAATTTCTGCTACCTTAAGTTGCCGACATTAAATGAGAGGTGACATTGGATATACAATTCGTCAACCATATTCCAAGAGGTAACATACAATTTAATATATGTCGTACAAACTCACTGTTCCCAGAACAGACTTGAGAGTTAATTCTAATAACTATCAAGATTTATGGCCCATCCTTTGATCGCCTTGTGTTACAAGGGCTTCCTTAAATTAACGGCGCCCTAAAAGTATACTGTTAACTCATATCACGCGTTATCCTCTAAGCCTTTCATTGGACACTCCTTTCACTTTTATTCAAGGCAAAATATGTGTGTCCAAATCGGTGTGCCCTACAGACACTCCCCACTGTTTGCGTTGTTCTCAACGCAAACTAATTCAGAAAATTTAGAACGGAACTCCTACCACACAGCAAACACCAGCAAAACGCACGCACAAGTAATTTAACATCTCTAACGCACACACTCTGGACTCACAAAACGACCAACGCCCAATGATTTAGTGATAAAAACTCACCCTTAGTTGCCGGCTTCTTGAGAGGTAGTCGTTTTGTAGCCCAGGAATGGAATGCAAAGAAGAGACATAGCACGTCCCAAAGAACAATAAAACAAAAACCTCGTCACCATTAATGTAGTGCCTAAAAGAAACACTTTTGCTGGTCCATGCTTGTGATGATAAGAAGATCCGCCGACACTGTACTCTGTTCACAAAGGTTTATTATAACAAAGAGTTTACAGCATCGAATTTTGACAAACACCTGCAGATGTCTGGAAAACAGCCCGAGCCAATCTGATTAGCTATTCCCCTATTCTATTGTTCAAGACATGCTTTTATATCCTTTATGACGTATTATGGTGTGATTCTAAAAAACCAATCCCTAGTCTTCTCCCTCACTCAACATCTCCTCTTTCCATGAACATCAGTAATGCTTTCCAGATGTTACAACCAAGTAGAGCAAAGTTCAGCTGTTACACAATTTTGTAAACGTCAGCACAATCCTAGACTCTTCAGATACTACACTTGTCAGGCTGATATTTGCAAAAGCCTGCCGCTTTTCAGGGCACACAATCTCCGCTGCCTTCATCATGCATGTTTTTACAAATTCACCCTCACTAAATGGTTTTGAAGCCACTGAGATTTCATTAGCAATGAGGTAGCTAGCTTTCACTGCAGCGTCACTGATGTCTCGGCTGTGAGTAAACACAGACTGCTGTTTCTTCAGACCCGCCAACAGTTCATTCACCTTCTCTCATCTCCGCTGTCCTTGAAAGTTGTCATATTTGTCGGCATGAAGACTCACATAGTGGCGACAAAGGTTATATTCTTTCAGCACTGCAACATGCTCTGAACACACCAAACATACAGCTTTCCCATTCAATTCCGTGAATAAATAGGATGACCATTTTTCTTGGAACACTCTGCACTCTGCGTCCACTTTTCTCTTTTTTGACAGAGACATATTGGGGCAATGAGGGTGCCAAAGCACATAATGTTAAAAGTAGAAGCCGTAATAAATATCGCGGGCAAAACAAAGTAGCTCATTGGCTGCACGTGCTTGACCTACTTGCTCTGCCCCGGTATAAACAGTTTGCTTGCTTAACACAATTGCTATTGCGCCATCCAGTGGACGCAATTGGAACAGCAGTTTATTTTATTGAAAAATTGCAGCGCATTTTTATACTTTACAAAATAATTATTATTATTAATTATTATTTTTATATTTAATTTTTTTTAAATCATCTCGCGGCCCGGATTAAACCCGTTTGCGGGCCTGATCCGGCCCGCGGGCCGGACGTTTGACACCCCTGTCTTAAAGTAATGATGGACTGTCGTTTCTCTTTGCTTATTTGAGCTGTTTTTGCCATAATATGGACTTGGTCTTTTACCAAATAGGGCTATATTTTGTATACCTACCTTGTCACAACACAACTGATTGGCTCAAACACATTAAGAAGGAAAGAAATTCCACAAATTAACTTTTAAGAAGGCACACCTGTTAATTGAAATGCATTCCAGGTGACTACCTCATGAAGCTGGTTGAGAGAATGCCAAGAGCTGCCATCAAGGCAAAGGGTGGCTATTTGAAGCATCTCAAATATAAAATATATTTTGATTTGTTTAACACTGTTTTGGTTACTACATGATTCCATATGTGTTATTTCATAGTTTTGATGTCTTCACTATTATTCTACAATGTAGAAAATAGTAAAAATAAAGAAAAACCCTTGAATGAGTAGGTGTTCTAAAACCTTTGACCGGTAGTGTATTTAGATTAATCATCAGTGCAACTGTTGGAGAAAATGTCTCGGTGTTCATATGTTGGTATGAAGTTTGGGCTCTGCAGGCCTATTTAGAGATTATAAAATTGTAAGATGCAAATAATACGCTGTTTTAGCAAGATACCAATAACACATACAGAATGTGACCATTTCTTTCTCGTCACCTAAAAAAACTTGCTTACCTATTCAACAAGTCAAAGCCAAACCAACTTGGACACTTTCCTGTATAATGAAGAATGTGTTTCACCACCAAGTCAGAGCGAGGGACAAATATGAGTAACATACATTTACCAGACGCTCTTATCCAGAGCGACTAGGGTTAATTGCCTTGCTCAAGGGCACATTGACAGATTTTTCACCTAGTCGGTTCGGGGATTAGAACCAGTGACCTTTCGGTTACTGGCACAATGGTCTTAACCACTAAGCTACCTGCCGCCCACCAATAACATGGTTTGTTATTCTGGAGAAAAGGCAGTTTATTTTATTGAAAAATTGCAGCGCATTTTTATACTTTACAAAATAATAATAATAATAATTATTATTATTATTATTTTTTTTTATCATCTCGCGGGCCGGATTAAACCCGTTTGCGGGCCTGATCCGGCCCGCGGGCCGGACGTTTGACACCCCTGTTCTAGAGCAAATAAAGGACGTTATTGTCACCATAAAAGGTGAATGGGTGGCGTTTTCCAGGCAGAGTTATAATACTTGTTCATGCATGCACAGTTTCACGACGGGTCTGATTTATAACAGGAAACATACGTATAGAAAACCCTTACAGTTGCCCCTGGACACATTCTCTCAGCCATCTCTAACTCTCAAACTCTGAGACACCTTTTCACCTTGAAGAGAGTAGAGGTACTGGGGAATTTTTCATTATTCTCAGGATTTGGCCCAAACATAGACATCCATGATTGGTTCAGATTTGGTCCAGATTAGAGTACAGTATCATGTAGTGTATTGTACTGTACTGTACTGTACTGTACTGAACTATTTGGTCCAGATTAGACTTCACTTCATATTTGTGAAGGACAACTAGCCAGCTAACCAATTTGAGAAAAAGGTGTATTGAAATTAGTCTGGAGTGCACTTATTGCTAGCTGGCTAGCTAGCTAGTGAGCTAGCCATGTCCAGCGACTTCTATTACAAGAGTTGCATCAAATGAATTCATGGGGAAGAAAATAGTTCCTTTCCAAACGTTCTACCATTCACTTTCATCGTAACTCTGGGTTTTAAATTGAGGTGTAATCACAATTTCTACCAATAACTGACATTTTATCACTTTTGTGTTATTCTATAATGTTAAATGTACCATTAAGTCCTCTCTGGGTTTATAATGCATTATAGCAACGTATTATAAGGATGCTATAACTACTTACACTAGATATATATATATATATAAACAAAAGTATGGGGACACCCCTTCAAATTAGTGGATTCGGCTATTTCAGCCACACCAGTTGCTGAGAGGTGTATAAAATCGAGCACAAAGCCATGCAATCTCCATAGACAAACACTGGCAGTAAAATGGCCTTACTGAAGAGCTCAGTGACTTTCAATGTGGCACCGTCATAGGATGCCACCTTTCCAACAAGTCAGTCCGTCAAATTTCTGCCCTGCTAGAGCTGCCCCGGTCAACTGTAAGTGCTGTGAAGTGGAAACTTCTAGGAGCAACAACGGCTCAGCCATGAAGTTGTAGGCCACACAAGCTCACAGAATGGGACCGGCAAGTGCTGAAGCGCGTAGTGCCTAAAAATCGTCTGTCCTCGGTTATAACACTCACTACCGAGTTCCAAACTGCCTCTGGAAGCAATATCAGCACAAGAACTGTTCGTCGGGAACTTCATGAAATGGGTTTCCATGGCCGAGCAGCAGCACACAAGCCTAAGATCACCATGCGCAATGCCAAGTGTCGGCTGGAGTGGTGTAAAGCTTGCCATCATTGGACTCTGGAGTAGTGGAAACTGGAGTTATGAATCACGCATCACCATCGGGCAGTCCAATGGACGAATCTGGGTTTGGCAGATGCCAGGAGAATGCTTTCTGCCCGAATGCATAGTGCCAACTGTAAAGTTTGGTGGAGGAGGAATAATGGTCAGGGGCTATTTTTAATGGTTCGGGCGAGACCCCTTAGCCACAGCATACAATGACATTCTAGAAGATTCTGTGCTTCCAACTTTGTGGCAACAGTTTGGAGAAGGCTCATGAATCTATATGGTCCAAATTAGGATGATCCATACTTCTTCAAAAATATTTATACACATTTATTGAACTTACAGGCAACAAATGATCAAACCATTATGGTGGGAGACTATAACACGGTGTTAAGCTCCTCAATGGACCGTAAAGGAAATCACTCTACAAACTATCATCACCGTGCCCTTGAGAAAATCACAAATATTATGGACACATTAGAAATAGTGTATATTTGGAGACTAAAAAACCCTGACCTAGTGAGATGTACATGGAGGAAACTTTTGTGTTATTTTTGTTTTTATTATTTCTTTACTTTTTAAAAGATTTTCTTTACTTTTTTTAATGTATTTTCTAATTTTGGGGGAGGGGGAGGGCTAGATCAGCTTTAATAGTGCAGATAGATTGTAACTTCCATCAATGTAATTGTCTGCATGACTTCCAATCCCCCATATGTTTTTTTCCCGCAAATATATATATATATACAGTGGGGGAAAAAAGTATTTAGTCAGCCACCAATTGTGCAAGTTCTCCCACTTAAAAAGATAAGAGAGGCCTGTAATTTTCATCATAGGTACACGTCAACTATGACAGACAAAATGAGAAAGAAAAATCCAGAAAATCACATTGTAGGATTTTTAATGAATTTATTTGCAAATTATGGTGGAAAATAAGTATTTGGTCAATAACAAACGTTTCTCAATACTTTGTTATATACCCTTTGTTTGCAATGACACAGGTCAAACGTTTTCTGTAAGTCTTCACAAGGTTTTCACACACTGTTGCTGGTATTTTGGCCCATTCCTCCATGCAGATCTCCTCTAGAGCAGTGATGTTTTGGGGCTGTCGCTGGGCAACACGGACTTTCAACTCCCTCCAAAGATTTTCTATGGGGTTGAGATCTGGAGACTGGCTAGGCCACTCCAGGACCTTGAAATGATTCTTACGAAGTCACTCCTTCGTTGCCCGGGCGGTGTGTTTGGAATCATTGTCATGCTGAAAGACCCAGCCACGTTTCATCTTCAATGCCCTTGCTGATGGAAGGAGGTTTTCACTCAAAATCTCACGATACATGGCCCCATTCATTCTTTCCTTTACACGGATCAGTCGTCCTGGTACCTTTGCAGAAAAACAGCCCCAAAGCATGATGTTTCCACCCCCATGCTTCACAGTAGGTATGGTGTTCTTTGGATGCAACTCAGCATTCTTTGTCCTCCAAACACGACGAGTTCAAATACTTATTTTCCACCATAATTTGCAAATAAATTCATAAAAAATCCTACAATGTGATTTTCTGGAGAAAAAAAATCTCAATTTGTCTGTGAAAATTACAGGCCTCTCTCATCTTTTTAAGTGGGAGAACTTGCACAATTGGTGGCTGACTAAATACTTTTTTCCCCCACTGTATATATTTTACTCCTGAACTTCCTCTACCCTCAACCTCTCCGATCATTTTCATGATGTCCATCCGGTTTGCCTCTACATGTCATATCCCCCAAATTGTGCTCTTTTCCACAAAAGTTCTCAACCTATATACTTGTTATGGACACAGTATGTTTTACATGAGTTATTTAGTTGTTATTAGTTGTTATTAGTCCCAACCTTCAGCTCCAGTCAACCCCTCCCATCTATCTCTTAACACCATCCATATTGGATTTGTACTTGCCATATATTTCTCAACTGTACTGTGATGTTTCACAAAAGTTCTGAACCCTTCTATTCTCATTGTTTCTACATATTGTAAATTGAACATTTTTCTTTTTGCTAAAAGTATTATTATACTATTGATCGATTGACTATGACTTTTCAGATCACCCAGTAGTGCTATCTGCAGGGTTAGCTCCAGGTAAATATTGCAATCCTTCAGCAATTCCTGGACCTGTGACCAAAAACAAGCTACAAATGAACAGTACCAAAACAAATGATCTAATGATTCTGTTTCTTAACAGCAAAATCTGCAGAGCTGGGAAGATTGTATCCCCCATATATATAACATCCTATTGGTTGCAAGAATTTTGTATAATAATTTAAATAGAAAAATTATACGTTTTGAATCCGGCGTCGTTTTGCGTATCAGTTCATAAACCATTTGCCATAGAATCGGTACGTCAAACATCTCTTCCCAACTATTTTGCAATCTATATGGGACATCTGTCAATCCTTTGGTCCTTAAATGAAACTGGCATACTTTTTTATTTATCACAATTTTCTTTAACCAATTATGGTCTTTAATGCAGGGCCGACAGACAAGTTCCTTACTTTTTCCCCTTACACTTTCCTCTTCCATGTTTGCAGTAATGCTGCAATTATTTGGTTGTAATTTTGGGTAGAGCAGACATTTCCATATGTTTTTGTTAGTCGCATGTGCGACATAACTCCACCAGTTCTACCTATGATATCATTTACGAAGATTATACCTTTTTATTTTTTTATTTTAATTAGTGTATTTGAGTTTAACCACAATATTTGTTGCATTATTTGTTCTGTCGTTTCTAGAAAATTGAAATTGCAACCAACTTTCTATGGCTTGTTTTAGAAATAGTGATATTTTCAAATAACTGAAAGTGAGAGGTTGTAATCTGAATAAAGGGAAAAAGGCCATTCTTGAACATGGGGTGAGACAATCTTACTAATTTGCTAGAGAACCAGTTCGGATTTAAGTATAACTTTTGTATGACCGAAGCATTTAGTGATAGGTCTAATGCTTTAATATTTAATAATTTATGTCCTCCGAATTCGTATTCATTATATAAATAGGTTAATTTTGTCTGGCTTGCCGTTCCAAATAAAATTGAACATTGTTTTCTCATATAATAAAAAAAAACTGTTCGCTAGGCGTAGGCAAGACCATAAGCAAATAGGTAAACTGGGATAATACTAAAGAGTTAATCAGGGTGATTTTTCCACAAATTGACAGGTATTTACCTTTCCATGGTAGCACGATTTTATCTATTTTTGCTAACTTTCTATTAAAATTGATTGGAATGAGATCATTTATTTATTTTGGGATATGTATTTCGAGTATATCCACATCACCATCAGACCATTTTATTGGTAAACTACACGGTAATGTAAATTTTTTATTTTTTAGTGATCCAATACGTAATATAGTACATTTGTGGTCCTCTGTAGCTCAATTGGTAGAGCATGGTGCTTGTAACGCCAGGGTAGTGGGTTCGATCACCGGGACCACCCATACGTAAAAATGTATGCACACATAAAAGCGTCTGCTAAATGGCTTATTATTATTACATTTATCATAATTTGGTTGTAATCCAGAGAGGTTAGAAAATGTATCTTCAAGTTGTGGATTTAAAAGAAAACATGAATCATCAGCATGCAATGACACCTTTTTAAGGCCTGGATTTCTAATCCCTTTATATTATTGTTGGATCTGATTTTAATAGCTAACATTTTGATGGCCATAATAAATAGATATGCCGATAGTGAACAACCTTGTTTTACTCCTCTTGACAGTTTAAAACTTTCTATTACTTTTACTATTTTACACCTAGGGCTATACATGATTTTAACCCATTTTATAAGAGATTCTCCAAAATTGTAATGCTCCAGGCATTTGTATATAAACTCTAGTCGTACAGCTATGAATAGCAGGCCTGGTTTCCCAGATTTTTTATAGTGTTCTATTGTTTCCAGTACTTGCCTTATATTATCTCCAATGTACAGTGGGGAAAAAAAGTATTTAGTCAGCCACCAATTGTGCAAGTTCTCCCACTTAAAAAGATGAGAGAGGCCTGTAATTTTCATCATAGGTACATGTCAACTATGACAGACAAATTGAGATTTTTTTCTCCCAGAAAATCACATTGTAGGATTTTTTATGAATTTATTTGCAAATTATGGTGGAAAATAAGTATTTGGTCACCTACAAACAAGCAAGATTTCTGGCTCTCACAGACCTGTAACTTCTTATTTAAGAGGCTGCTCTGTCCTCCACTCGTTACCTGTATTAATGGCACCTGTTTGAACTTGTTATCAGTATAAAAGACACCTGTCCACAACCTCAAACAGTCACACTCCAAAGTCCACTATGGCCAAGACCAAAGAGCTGTCAAAGGACACCAGAAACAAAATTGTAGACCTGCACCAGGCTGGGAAGACTGAATCTGCAATAGGTAAGCAGCTTGGTTTGATGAAATCAACTATGGGAGCAATTATTAGGAAATGGAAGACATACAAGACCACTGATAATCTCCCTCGATCTGGGCCTCCACGCAAGATCTCACCCCGTGGGGTCAAAATGATCACAAGAACAGTGAGCAAAAATCCCAGAACCACACGGGGGGACCTAGTGAATGACCTGCAGAGAGCTGGGACCAAAGTAACAAAGCCTACCATCAGTAACACACTACGCCGCCAGGGACTCAAATCCTGCAATGCCAGACGTGTCCCCCTGCTTAAGCCAGTACATGTCCAGGCCCGTCTGAAGTTTGCTAGAGTGCATTTGGATGATCCAGAAGAGGATTGGGAGAATGTCATATGGTCAGATGAAACCAAAATATAACTTTTTGGTAAAAACTCAACTCGTCGTGTTTGGAGGACAAAGAATGCTGAGTTGCATCCAAAGAACACCATACCTACTGTGAAGCATGGGGGTGGAAACATCATGCTTTGGGGCTGTTTTTCTGCAAAGGGACCAGGACGACTGATCTGTGTAAAGGAAAGAATGAATGGGGCCATGTATCGTGAGATTTTGAGTGAAAACCTCCTTCCATCAGCAAGGGCATTGAAGATGAAACGTGGCTGGGTCTTTCAGCATGACAATGATCCCAAACACACCGCCCGGGCAACGAAGGAGTGACTTCGTAAGAATCATTTCAAGGTCCTGGAGTGGCCTAGCCAGTCTCCAGATCTCAACCCCATAGAAAATCTTTGGAGGGAGTTGAAAGTCTGTGTTGCCCAGCGACAGCCCCAAAACATCACTGCTCTAGAGGAGATCTGCATGGAGGAATGGGCCAAAATACCAGCAACAGTGTGTGAAAACCTTGTGAAGACTTACAGAAAACGTTTGACCTGTGTCATTGCCAACAAAGGGTATATAACAAAGTTGTCATGCCCTGGCTCTGGGGACACTGTTATGTTAGCTGTTAGCTGTTGGTGGGTTTTCCTCTCATGTTGTTAGTTTTTTGAGAGTCCGCACTGCGTGCGCGTTTCTACTATTTTACGCACTGTTGTGTGTGTGCGTAATTGTTCATGCCTCCCGGTTGGGTTGGCCAGTTACCTGTTTGGAGTTATATTTTTGGATCACTAAAGTCTGTTGACGAACGCCCTTGTTCCTGCGCTTGATTTCTCGCACCACATCCACACTCAGCATTCTTGACAGAATCACACATCAACTGGACCAAGCAGCGAGTCGAGGAGCCATCGCCAGGGAAATCCCTAGCAGATCTCCGTGGCAGCCTCGACTGGGTCAAGCCGAGTGAAGAGCAGAGAGAGTGGACTTGGGAACAATGGAGGAAGAGCTTCGACTGGGTCAAGCCAATTGAGGAGCTGAATAGCGGGAGTTGGAGGCAGAAGAGCGAGAGTTGGGCGAGAACTATAGAGGCCTGGCCCACGGGGAAGAGAGACCCCCAGAAATTTTTTAGGGGGGGGCTCACGACGTCGGGGCAGCAGGAGGCCGCGATAGAGCGGTCCAGCGGGTTGGCAGAGGAGGCCGCCAGGTTACGGGGGCCACTGGTCGAAGAGGGGATGGAAGGTGTAGAGGCACGGCGAGAGGTACTGGGGTGTGTTACCAGTCCGGTCCGGCCCATTCCAGATCCCGGTGTAGGGCCAGTGGTGTGTGTCCCCAGTACGGTCCGGTCTGTTCCTGCTCCCCGCACCAAGTCAGTGGTGCGCTTCGTCAGCCCGGCTCGGCCCGTTCCTGCTCCCCGCACCAAGTCAGTGGTGCGCTTCGTCAGCCCGGCTCGGCCCGTTCCTGCTCCCCGCACCAAGTCAGTGGTGCGCTTCGTCAGCCCGGCTCGGCCTGTTCTCCACACCAAGCCAGTGGTGGGCGTCGTCAGTCCGGCACGGCCCGTGCCTGTTCCACTGGTGCCTGGTTCGGCACTGGTCAGATGTTTTACGCCGGAGCTAGAGCAATCCGCTCCATCAGTGTGCAGTCCAGCTCCGGCCAGCGGGGCCAGACCAGACCAGGGGTACTTTGGGGGGTTGGAGAGGGAGCGGGGTTCAGGCCCGGAGCCGGATCCGCCGCCTAGGCGGAGTGCCCACCCGGTCCCTCCCCTGTGGTATTTGGTTGACGCGGTCGGAGTCCGCGCCTTTAGGGGGGGGTACTGTCACGCCCTGGCTCTGGGGACACTGTTATGTCAGCTGTTAGCTGTTGGTGGGTTTTCCTCTCATGTTGTTTGTTTTTTGAGAGTCCGCACTGCGTGCGCGTTTCTACTATTTTACGCACTGTTGTGTGTGTGCGTAATTGTTCATGCCTCCCGGTTGGGTTGGCCAGTTACCTGTTTGGAGTTATATTTTTGGATCACTAAAGTCTGTTGACGAACGCCCTTGTTCCTGCGCTTGATTTCTCGCACCACATCCACACTCAGCATTCTTGACAAAAGTATTGAGAAACTTTTGTTATTGACCAAATACTTATTTTCCACCATAATTTGCAAATAAATTCATTAAAAATCCTACAATGTGATTTTCTGGATTTTTTTTCCTTGTCTGTCATAGTTGACGTGTACCTATGATGAAAATTACAGGCCTCTCTCATCTTTTTAAGTGGGAGAACTTGCACAATTGGTGGCTGACTAAATACTTTTTTTCCCCACTGTACATGGAGGAGACTAAATCAAGCTAGTCGTCTTCACTACTTCCTTGTCTCTTTCTCTCTTGCATCAAAGGTTACAAAAGTATTAATAGGAGACAGAATGCGATCGGATCATCATCTAATTGGCCTTCACATAACTCTTATAGAATTTCCACGTGGACGAGGATATTAGAAATTTAATCAAAGTTTACTGGAGGACAATTTATTTTTAACTAAGACAAAATCATTGATAAATTAATTTTTTCCAGTACAATATAGGTTCAGCAAATCCCCTTATTGTTTGGGATACCTTTAAATGTACCTTCAGAGGTCATTCAAATCAATATTAATCAATAATAATAAAAAGCAGTTTCTGTCTAAAGAGACAAGACTAACAAGGGAAATGCATGAACTAATAGTACAGGTAGATAGCAATAAAAACGATACTACAGAGATACAAAATAAGTTATAGTAAAAACAAAAAGAACTGGAGGAACTTATTCAAGAACGATCTAATGTAATCTATTACAAAATTAAAGCAAACTGGATGGAATATGGAGAAAATCTATGATTCTCCTAATGATATTTTAAAAGAGGTTGCTAAATATTTTAAGCAGATGTTCTCTTTTCCGTCTCATCCTCAACCTCTGAATCACGATTACTGTAAGGAATTCTTTCTCCAAAAAAAATCAATAAGGAAAATTAACTAAATGTACAGAAAGATCAGTGCGAAGGCCAAATTACAGAGGAATAACTTTTTGAGGCTATTAAATCATTTCAGTCTGGAAAAACCCCAGGGCCTGATGGCATACCGGTAGAGGTATATCAAGCCTTTTTTGATATACTCAAGGCTCCATTGTTAGCTTGTTTTAACTACTCCTAAAGAAATGGTAGTCTGTCAGGTACTCAGCAGGAAGGTCTGATTTCACTATTATTAAAACAAGACCCAGATGGCAAATATAAAGATCCAGTCTATCTAAAAAACTGGAGGCCTCTTACACTTCAATGTTGTGATGCAAAAATACTAGCGAAATGCATTGCACTCAGAATTAAAAAGGTTTACCAGGTATTGTTCAGACAGGTTTTTTACATGGGCGATACATTGGAGATAATATATGACAACTACTAGAAATAATAGAGCAACATGAAACATCTAAGAAGCCAGGCCTGGTATTTATAGCGGATTTTGAAAAGGCCTTTGATAAAGTAAGACTGGATTTTATTTATAAATGCCTGTATTTTTTCATTTTTGGTGATTCTCTTATAAAATGGGTAAAAGTAATGTATAGCAACCCCAGGTGTAAAATAGTAAATAGTGGCTACTTCTCAGAGAGTTTTGAATTGTCAAGAGGAGTTAAACAAGGGTGTCCGCTGTCACCATATCTATTCATTATGGCCATCGAAATGCTAGCTATTAAAATCAGATCAAATAACAACATTAGAGGATTAGAAATCCAAGGCTTAAAAACAAAGGTGTCCATGTATGCCGATGACTCAAGTTTTATATTAAGTCCGCAAGCTAGATCCCTGCAATGTCTCATTGAAGATCTAGATAACTTTTCTGTACTCTCTGGACTAAAACCTAATTATGATAAGTGTACAATATTATGTATTGCATCTTTAAAAAAGAGAACTTTTACATTACCCTGCAGTTTACCTATAAAATGGGCTGACGGTGAAGTAGACATACATGGTATTCATATCACAAAATATATAAATGTGCTTTCCACAATGAATTTCAATAGAAAACTTGACAAGATCCTGCAACCATGGAGAGATAAATACCTGTCTATTTATGGAAAAATTGCCCTGATTAACTCCTTAGTCATATCTCAGTTTATTCACTTACTTATGGCGCTGCCTACTCCTGATGATTCATTTTTCAAATCATATGAGCAAAACATATTTCGCTTTATCTGGGATGCTAAACCAGACAAGATAAAGCGTGCCTATCTATATAATGAATATGAACTGGGTGGGTTGACATTATTAAATATAAAATCACTAAAACTCTCTCTAAAAGCTTCACTTATCCAAAAGTTTTACTTGAACCCTAAATGGTTCTCAAGTAGATTACTAAGAAAAGCTCATCCATTGTTTAAAAATGGCCTTTTTGCCTTTGTGCAGATTGCCATGTCTCATTTTCGATTAATAGAAAATTAAACTTTTTTCAAATTATCTCTCTTTTTCAAACAAGCATTGCAGAGCTGGCTACAATTTCAATTTCACCCCCCTGAAAAGATAGAACAAAAATTACAACAAATATTATGGCTGAACTCAAATGTGCTGGTTGATAAAATACCTACAGTTGAAGTCGGAAGTTTACACACACCTTAGCCAAATACATTTAAGCTCGGTTTTTCACAATTCCTGACATGTAATCCTAGTAAAAATTCCCTGTCTTAGGTCAGTTAGGATCACCACTTTATTTTAAGAATGTGAAATGTCAGAATAATAGTTGAGAGAATGATTTATTTCAGCTTTTATTTCTTTCATCACATTCCCAGTGGGTCAGAAGTTTACATACACTCAATTAGTATTTGGTAGCATTGCCTTTAAATTGTTTAACTTGGGTCAAACGTTTCGGGTAACAATAAGTTGGGTGAATTTTGGCCCATTCCTCCTGACAGAGCTGTTGTAACTGAGACAGGTTTGTAGGCCTCCTTGCTCGCACACGCTTTTTCAGTTCTGCCCACACATTTTCTATAGGATTGAGGTCAGGGCTTTGTGATGGCCACTCCAATACCTTGACTTTGTTGTCCTTAAGCCATTTTGCCACAACTTTGGAAGTATGCTTGGGGCCATTGTCCATTTGGAAGACCCATTTGCGACCAAGCTTTAACTTCCTGACTGATGTCTTGAGATGTTGCTTCAATATATCCACATAATTTTCCTTCCTCATGATGCCATCTATTTTGTGAAGTGCACCAGTCCCTCCTGCAGCAAAGCACCCCCACAGCATGATGCTGCCACCCCCGTGCTTCACGGTTGGGATGGTGTTCTTCGGCTTGCAAGAATTACCTATTTTTCCTCCAAACATAACGATGGTCATTATGGCCAAACAGTTCTATTTTTGTTTCGTTAGACCAGAGGACATTTCTCCAAAAAGTACGATCTTTGTCCCCATGTGCAGTTGCAAACTGTAGTCTGGCTTTTTTATGGCGGTTTTGGAGCAGTGGCTTCTTCCTTGCTGAGTGGCCTTTCAGGTTATGTCGATTTAAGACTTGTTTTACTGTGGATATAGATACTTTTGTACCTGTTTCCTCCAGCATCTTCACAAGGTCATTTGCTGTTGTTCTGGGATTGATTTGCACTTTTCGCACCAAAGTACGTTCATCTCTAGGAGACAGAACGCGTCTCCTTCCTGAGCGGTATGACGGCTGTGTGGTCCCATGGTGTTTATACTTGCGTACTATTGTTTGTACAGATGAACGTGGTACCTTCAGGCATTTGGAAATTGCTCCCAAGGATGAACCAGACTTGTGGAGGTCTATAATTCTTTTTCTGAGGTCTTGGCTGATTTATTTTGATTGTCCCATGATGTCAAGCAAAGAGGCACTGAGTTTGAAGGTAGGCCTTGAAATACATCCACAGGTACACCTCCAATTGACTCAAATGATGTCAATTAGCCTATCAGAAGCTTCTAAAGCCATGACATCATTTTCTGGAATTTTCCAAGCTGTTTAAAGGCACAGTCAACTTAGTGTATGTAAACTTCTGACCCACTGGGATTGTGATACAGTGAATTATAAGTGAAATAATCTGTCTGTAAACAATTGTTGGAAAAATTACTTGTGTCATGCACAAAGTAGATGTCCTAACCGACTTGCCAACTTGTGGAGTGGTTGAAAAACGAGTTTTAATGACTCCAATCTAAGTGTATGTAAACTTCCGACTTCAACTGTATATTTATGGAAAATATGTTTGAAAAGGGTATTTTGTTTTTAAATGATATTGTAAATTGGAATGGTAGAGTTACGTCTTTCATGGAGTTATCAGAATTGAATGGGAAGTTCTGCTCAATCCAAGATTACAACCAACTGATTACAGCATTACCCCAAAAATGGAGGAGGCAGGTGGCAGCGGGAGGAGGTAGGGAACTGGTCTGTCTGCCCAATATAAAGGATCAAAACCGGCGGAGGAATATAAATAGCTTAAATAGGAAAGTATACCAGTTTCATTTGAGGACCAGGATGTTGACAGCTGTGCCATACAGATTGCAAAATAGTTGGGAAGAGATGTTTTATGTACCGATTCCATGGTACAGGGTGTATGAGTTGATATATAAAACGACGCCGTGCTTTTCAGCTAAAATTATTGTCCAGAATTCTTGCCACCAACAATTTGTTGAATATTTGGGGCATACAATCATCGCAGCTTGTGAGGATAAAGAATCAATAGACCATTTACTTTGGTATTGCCCTCAGGTAGCCTGTTTCTGGTCTCAGGATCAGGAATGGCTGAAAATGCATAACATTGATCTAAAATGTACCTTAGAAATAGTATTGTTGGGAGATCTGGAGAGACCGGGTCAGTCAATTACTAATATACTAATGCTCTTAGTAAAAGTATTTATCTTCAACTCGCAATCTGTGGATTCTATTCGATTAGATAGATTCAAATTGTATGTTAAACATCACAGCATAGTTGAAAGATATATGGTGCGTAGAAATCCTAAGAGGGTGGCCAGCAGATATAGGTGGGATGGGCTGAGGGAAGCTGAGGGTTGGGATGTGGAATTGGAGACAAGTGGGAGTGGAGTTTCTGGACGGGGGATAGAATGACGGTCAAAGATAAAAGTCAAAATAAAACTGAATGACACTGAGGGGCAGTATGGTTTCAGCTAATGCCTGTTTGCCTGAGGCTGATGCCTTGCAGGTGTTTGTACACATGAATATACACACACTCTCATTCAATGGTTGAGGGGCAGCTCTTGGGGAACTGTGGGGGGGATCTTGGAGGGCTGGTGGCCTGGCGGTTGGGAGCTTGGGCCGGTGGCTGATGGATCGCTTGTTCGGGTCCCCGTTTTTGACCTTGTGGGAGATCTGTCGACGTGCACTTGAGCAGGGCGTTGACCCTGATTGCTTCTGTGGGTCGCTCTGGATGGGAGTCTGTTAGATGACTAATGTGATGTAGATGTTGAGCGGCTTCACTGCAAGTAGATTGTATGTTTTAAATATAAGAATATATATATTTTTTAAGGGCCCTTCCTGTTTCAGCATGACAATGCCCCCGTGCACAAAGCGAGGTGTGGAAGAACTTGACTGGCCTGCACAGAGCCCTGACCTCAACCTCATTGAACACCTTTGGGATAAATTGGAACGCCGACTGCAAGCCAGGCCTAATCGCCCAACATTAGTGCCCGACCTTAATGCACTTGTGGCCCTGCAGCAATGTTCCAACATCTAGTGGAAAGCCTTCCCAGAAGAGTGGAGGCTGTTATAGCAGCAAAATGGGGACCAACTTTTGGAATTAGATGTTCGACGAGCAGGTGTCCACATACTTTTGGTCCTGGCTGAATTCAGGTGGTTGGAACATTGAGTTGTCACTCTCATTGATAACAGGCTGGGTGTAGGTGACTCAGCTCTGTTTCTCTTTCTGACTCTGGAGATAACAACCTAAAAACATTAATTTACCTTCATATGACTCGAGTTTTGAAAATATAGATAGATCTTTCAGTTGCAACTGTTACTCATCCTCTTGCTGCAGCCTGGACTTATATCTTTCATACCTTTTCTCATCGCTCAGAGGTTCCTGGCTGAATTCAGGTGGTTGAAACATTGAGTTGTCACTCTTCATTGATAACAGGCTGGGTGTAGGTGATTCTGCTCCCTTCCTCTTTCTGACTCTGGAGATAAAAACGTTGAAACATTAGCTTACCTTCATGTGGCCTATAGTGCGCTACGCTATAACACGTCTTGTGTTGAATCCCAGCCAAGATGTTATTACTTCATTGTTAACAAATAACAACAACGTAAACAAACAATGTTTAGCTTGAAAATATATTTTTTCAACCATAATGTGGATGTCATGGACTGAATATCCTTGCATCTAGAGCACTGTCTATGCAGTTGAGAGGGGTTACATTTCTCTGTCTTTAAAAGCACACTCCTTAATTTGTTCTTTAGGCAATAGTTTTTTGCTATAAAGCTTATTCAAATAAATTAATAAACAAACAAAAAGTGCATATGGAGATATAGATGTAAAGGACTGACAGTCCATGATATGGTCATACGTATACAGAACTTCAGAATTCATTCAGTACCTCTTAGAACTAATGCCTTGAAGGAGGCTCATTTTAGAGGCAGTGGTCCCCTCCTCTCTCTCTCTAGACAGGGTCGTTGCAGAGACAGTGGTCCCCTCCTCTCTCTCTCTAGACAGAGTCATTGCAGAGGCAGTGGTCCCCTCCTCTCTCTCTCTAGACAGGGTCGTTGCAGAGGCAATTGTCCCCTCCTCTCTCTCTCTCTAGACAGAGTCATTGCAGAGGCAGTGGTCCCCTCCTCTCTCTCTCTAGACAGGGTCGTTGCAGAGGCAGTGGTCCCCTCCTCTCTCTCTCTAGACAGAGTTGTTGCAGAGGCAGTTGTCCCCTCCTCTCTCTCTCTCTAGACAGAGTTGTTGCAGAGGCAGTGGTCCCCTCCTCTCTCTCTAGACAGAGTCTTGCAGAGGCAGTTGTCCCCTCCTCTCTCTCTCTAGACAGAGTTGTTGCAGAGGCAGTGGTCCCCTCCTCTCTCTCTAGACAGAGTCGTTGCAAAGGCAGTGGTCCCCTCCTCTCTCTCTAGACAGAGTCGTTGCAGAGGCAGTGGTCCCCTCCTCTCTCTCTCTAGACAGAGTCGTTGCAGAGGCAGTTGTCCCCTCCTCTCTCTCTCTAGACAGGGTCGTTGCAGAGGCAGTTGTCCCCTCCTCTCTCTCTCTAGACAGGGTCGTTGCAGAGGCAGTGGTCCCCTCCTCTCTCTCTCTAGACAGAGTCGTTGCAGAGGCAGTTGTCCCCTCCTCTCTCTCTCTAGACAGGGTCGTTGCAGAGGCAGTGGTCCCCTCCTCTCTCTCTCTCTAGACAGGGTCGTTGCAGAGGCAGTGGTCCTCTCCTCTCTCTCTCTAGACAGGGTCGTTGCAGAGGCAGTGGTCCTCTCCTCTCTCTCTCTAGACAGAGTCGTTGCAGAGGCAGTGGTCCCCGCCTCTCTCTCTCTAGACAGAGTTGTTGCAGAGGCAGTGGTCCCCTCCTCTCTCTCTAGACAGGGTCGTTGCAGAGGCAGTTGTCCCCTCCTCTCTCTCTCTCTAGACAGGGTCGTTGCAGAGGCAGTGTAGTCTCAATGGCCAGCTCAGGTCTCTCAGTTGGCTTTTCATAGCCGATCATTAAGAGTTGAAAACAGCAGGTCTGGGACAGAGTCCCCTCCTCTCTCTCTCTAGACAGAGTCGTTGCAGAGGCAATTGTCCCCTCCTCTCTCTCTCTCTAGACAGAGTCATTGCAGAGGCAGTGGTCCCCTCCTCTCTCTCTCTAGACAGGGTCGTTGCAGAGGCAATTGTCCCCTCCTCTCTCTCTCTAGACAGAGTCGTTGCAGAGGCAGTGGTCCCCTCCTCTCTCTCTCTAGACAGGGTCGTTGCAGAGGCAGTGGTCCCCTCCTCTCTCTCTCTAGACAGGGTCGTTGCAGAGGCAGTTGTCCCCTCCTCTCTCTCTCTAGACAGGGTCGTTGCAGAGGCAGTTGTCCCCTCCTCTCTCTCTCTAGACAGGGTCGTTGCAGAGGCAGTGGTCCCCTCCTCTCTCTCTCTAGACAGGGTCGTTGCAGAGGCAGTGGTCCCCTCCTCTCTCTCTCTAGACAGGGTCGTTGCAGAGACAGTGGTCCCCTCCTCTCTCTCTCTAGACAGGGTCGTTGCAGAGGCAGTTGTTCCCTCCTCTCTCTCTCTAGACAGAGTCGTTGCAGAGGCAGTGGTCCCCTCCTTTCTCTCTCTAGACAGAGTCGTTGCAGAGACAGTGGTCCCCTCCTCTCTCTCCCCAGAGAGACTCATTAGTCGACCCTCAGAGGCAGCATTAGTCGACCCTCAGCAAAAGTTGCTTAGATATAGATAACAAAGATTAATTGTCAATACTTCACAAGTGAACAATAGTAAATTACGAACAAGAACCATCAAAAACTATGAGACTTGTATTGTTCATCATCCATTCAACACTGACAATAAGCCTTTTCTTCAGAATAACAAACCATGTTATTGGTGGGCGGCAGGTAGCTTAGTGGTTAAGACCATTGTGCCAGTAACCGAAAGGTCACTGGTTCTAATCCCTGAGCCGACTAGGTGAAAAATCTGTCGATGTGCCCTTGAGCAAGGGAATTAACCCTAGTTGCTCATGTAAGTCGCTCTGGATAAGAGCATCTGGTAAATGTATGTTACTCATATTTGTCCCTCGCTCTGACTTGGTGGTGAAACACATTCTTCATTATACAGGAAAGTGTCCAAGTTGGTTTGGCTTTGACTTGTTGAATAGGTAAGCAAGTTTTATTAGGTGACGAGAAAGAAATGGTCACATTCTGTATGTGTTATTGGTATCTTGCTAAAACAGCGTAATAATAATATGCCATTTAGCAGACGCTTTTATCCAAAGCGACTTACTGTCATGCGTGCATACATTTTTACGTATGGGTGGTCCCGGGGATCGAACCCACTACCTTGGCGTTACAAGCGCCTTGCGTTACAAGCGCCGTGCTCTACCAGCTGAGCTACAGAGGACCACGGTTGTATTATTTGCATCTTACAATTTTATAATCTCTAAATAGGCCTGCAGAGCCCAAACTTCATACCAACATATGAACACCGAGACATTTTCTCCAACAGTTGCACTGATGATTAATCTAAATACACTACCGGTCAAAGGTTTTAGAACACCTACTCATTCAAGGGTTTTTCTTTATTTTTACTATTTTCTATTTTGTAGAATAATAGTGAAGACATCAAAACTATGAAATAACACATATGGAATCATGTAGTAACCAAAACAGTGTTAAACAAATCAAAATATATTTTATATTTGAGATGCTTCAAATAGCCACCCTTTGCCTTGATGGCAGCTCTTGGCATTCTCTCAACCAGCTTCATGAGGTAGTCACCTGGAATGCATTTCAATTAACAGGTGTGCCTTCTTAAAAGTTAATTTGTGGAATTTCTTTCCTTCTTAATGTGTTTGAGCCAATCAGTTGTGTTGTGACAAGGTAGGTATACAAAATATAGCCCTATTTGGTAAAAGACCAAGTCCATATTATGGCAAAAACAGCTCAAATAAGCAAAGAGAAACGACAGTCCATCATTACTTCAAGACATGAAGGTCAGTCAATTCTGAAAATTTCAAGAACTTTGAAAGTTTCTTTAAGTTCAGTCGCAAAAACCATCAAGCGCTATGATGAAACTGGCTCTCATGAGGACCGCCACAGGAATGGAAGACCCAGAGTTACTTCTTACATCAACTGTTCAGAGGGGACTGTGTGAATTAGGCCTTCATGGTCGAATTGCTGCAAAGAAACCACTACTAAAGGACACCAATAATAAGAAGAGACTTGCTTGGGCCAAGAAACACGAGCAATGGACATTAGACCAGTGGAAATGTGTCCTTTGGTCTGGAGTCCAAATTGGAGATGTTTGGTTCCAACTGCCGTGTCTTTGTGAGACGCGGTGTGGGTGAACGGATGATCTCCGCATGTGTATTTCCCACCCTAAAGCATGGAGGAGGAGGTGTTATGGTGTGGGGGTGCTTTGCTGGTGACACTGTCTGTGATTTATTTAGAATTCAAGGCACACTTAACCAGCATGGTTACCACAGCATTCTGCAGTGATACGCCATCCCATCTGGTTTGGGCTTAGTGGGACTATCATTTGTTTTTCAACAGGACAATGACCCAAAACACACCTCCAGGCTGTGTAAGGGCTATTTTACCAAGAAGGAGTGTGATGGAGTGCTGCATCAGATGACCTGGCCTCCACAATCCCCCGACCTCAACCAAATTGAGATGGTTTGGGATGAGTCGGACCGCAGAGTGAGGGAAAAGCAGCCAACAAGTGCTTAGCATATGTGGGAACTCCTTCAAGACTGTTGGAAAAGCATTCCAGGTGAAGCTGGTTGAGAGAATGCCAAGAGTGTGCAAAGCTGTCATCAAGGCAAAGGGTGGCTATTTGAAGAATGTCAAATATAAAATATATTTTGATTTGTTTAACACTTTTTTGGTTACTACATGATTCCATATGTGTTATTTCATAGTTTTGATGTCTTCACTATTATTCTACAATGTAGAAAATAGTAAAAAATAAAGAAAACCCTTGAATGAGTAGGTGTTCTAAAACGTTTGACGTGTAGTGTAATTGAATCACTATTTTTATCTAACATCACAGTATTAAAGCATAATTCTAACCACTTTTCTAACCATTATACACTTTCTTATATCAAATATCAAAAGAATAAACATTAACCTTAGACCAGGGTTCCCCAACTGGCTACACCCGGTTGGAATTTGGCCCAAGGGTGGTTTTATTTGGCCCCCCAAGTTTTCTGAGTAAAAAAATATATTAACAAAAGAAAAACATTTTTAAATGTTTGTATTTTATTTTCATTGTTGGACATAAAATACTGTAAAACCACCAGGAAATCAGCTCCAAGTGATTTTAATTTAAGAGATATTTTCCCAAGTATTCCCATGCATAATAGAGAGACACATGATCATATACAAATGTAAGCAAGGTTTGAAATGATTATGTTTTAGTCAAACATTATATCTGTTTGGGCTTCTTGTGCTCAATTTGCAGTCAACAAATGATTTGTAATTAAATTCCGGCCCCCCGACCATTCGCTCAACAAAAAATCTGCCCGTGGCTGAATCTAGTTCATCCCAGCCTTAGACCAACACCCAGAAACATTTCCTCTGATGCAAACTGAAGGAACGTCCTCTGCTTCATTTACTTTCGATTTAACCAGTAATGTGTATAAACCCTGGATGACTAAAAAAATTAAAAATAAAATACTACTTGTTCGATAAAATATATTTATCTGAGCAATTGTATTAGTATTAAATAATATAATTTCCCAATTTTTTGGAGCATACAATATAGCTCAGTATTTTTATTATTTGTTTTATATAGTCATTTTTGCTCAATTTAATAAAGGGTGTCAATACCCCAGGTTACATCATTGGATTTAACCTCCCTTCTCTAGGGAGGAAGGAGATTTAACTAACCCAGTTAGTCGTAATCAACCATGGCCACTAGATGCCAGCAAATACCAAGAGAACGTTTCATTGTTGACCGTCTGAAAAGGCACCTGGTCTCATGTTTTGCTAGTAGAGCAGTACCAAGACATAACATTCATTTACTTAATTGGCAACATAATTTTTTTAATGTTAAACCCTGTCCCATGAGTTCTTTATTGATGGACAAGCCATTCCGTCACTTAACATCCATCACTTAACATCCATTACTTTTCTATTCATATACTGTCCATAATGTCTATACGCACTATCATATACATATGTATTTACATTGCTCATTCTGATATATCTTAATTCCTTCCTTTTAATTTTTAATTTTTAATTTTTTTGGGGGGGGGGGACTTGTGTGTATTATTTTGTATTGTTAGGTATTACTGCAATATTGGATCTAGAAACACAAGCATTTTGCACCTGCGATAACATCTGCAAAATATGTTTAAGTTACCAATAAAATTTTATTTTCATTTGAGGTTTTTGTATTATTTGTATTTATTAAGGATCCCCATTAGCTGTTGCCAAGGCAGCAGCTACTCTTTCTGGGGTCAAGCAACATTAAGGCAGTTACATACAATTTAAAATATTACATGACATTACATTTCATAACACTTTTCACAACACATTAAGTGTGTTCCCTCAGGCCACTACTCTACTACCACATATCTACATCACAAAATCCATGTGTACGTGTGTGTAGAGTGCAAGTCTTATAATGTGTATGTATAGGTAATGTCCTATAATGACATTCATAATGTTGAAATCCTTCAAACCTATTCTCTCTGACTTGTGCAACAAAACATCTCATCATCAACAACATTACAAAACAGGGGAAATATACTCTTCCAATTTGGAATCAGTGGATTTTACACAGTTTAAAAATAATTATAATAGTCCTACATTTGAAAAAAGTATATAGCCTAAATAAAAAAATCTGCTGTCATGATCCTGAAGACAATAGGAAAATGAACTGAAACACATACGCCTACAGTAGGTAGGTAAAAAGTATTCCACAAGGAGAGAGGGGAGGGCCGGGCATGTTCCCCATTATCTCCCTACCACACTCTCCTTCCCTCACTACCCAATATGTTATACTTAACAGGATTTTACTGCTTCATAAAGGCGGCCTGAAAAATATTGATACCTCCTAACTGACTCCAATGTGTTATGGAGGCGCACTCTCAAGTCGACTCTCACAGGGCTTACTGGAACTATCTAGTGCAATTATCCATCTGCTCGGGATTCGCTGAATCAAATGACTGCATTTTTCAGACCTCTGTAAATCCCTGAAATTGTGCCAGCTAATTTGACATAACATAGCACATCTGCGATTTTTTGTCAGCTTTGGAAATAAGGGGGCAGGCCTATTAAGTGCACAGGCAGCCTGTTAACACTGGGTCATCATGGCTATACAGATCTATTTTCTGGGCCCAGACTATAGTATCATGGCTATTTTCTCCTAAATGTAGCTTGTGACAGTAACGTATCTCTCCCTAGGCTACCTGCCTGTGTTGGTTAGGAACGGTGAGCTTTTTTGTTGAATTCAAACATTTTGTAAGAATATCTTTCAAGGACTAAATTGTAAATGTTTTATCCACAAGGATATTTTTTCCCAAAGTCATAGAAAAGCCTTTTGAAACATGCAAAACATATCTGTCAGAGAGATATTTGAATAACATTCAGAATTAAAATACAATTTACAGTCATTTAGCAGACGCTAAGAGACTTACAGTAGTGAGTGCATACATTTTCATACTGGTCCCCCATCAGAATTGAACCCACCATCCTGGCATTGCAAGTGCTATGCTCCACCAGCTGAGCCACACAGGACAATCAGACAACTTTTAAAAAATTCTCCCAAATCAGCTCGTTTTATAAAGTCTAAATTCCAAGTTACCTTGAAAATAATTACTTTGACATCTAAAATGTGTTACACAAACCCACAATGAGATAATTTAGGTGAAATTGTATTTCATCAAAAGGTTCATATTTATTTGAAGATGTCTATAGAATTCAACCCAAGGAATGCATTATAGATTTAGAAGCAATTCCTAACACTCTCCTAAGCACTGCATACATACAAATAGTCTAGAAGTTAATCAGTTTATTGCACATATTGTGTGTAGTATGTTTTGGGATACAAAACTTGAGTTGCCGACTTGTGCATAATTGCACTACTTATGCATATTGTATTATTGTGTGCGACAACACTTACTCCTAGATTTCAGGAACAGATTATAGCTTTCCTCCAAGATGAGCCATCCAGAAGCAAAACAGAAAGGACAAGTAACAAGAAAAACATTATGATCTGTGTGTGTGTGTGTGTGTGTGTGTGTGTGCGTGCGTGCGTGCGTGCGTGCGTGCGTGTGCGTGTGTGCGTGCGTGTGTGCGTCTCAGAAGGAGAGAGCATACCGTACCTCTCTTCTCCTACAGGTGATCAAGGTCAAAAATTAAATGAAACGCTTGGTTGCGGACATATTTGGATGAATTGTTGATTTTACAGTGACTGCCCCCATAATAAAGGTAATAACAGCTGACACCAGCACTTCCTTTGTGTCAACCAGCCAACCAGAGGGCATATTCCTCCTCCATATGACACACGTTTTTGACTGAACAAGGAACTGGAACAAAATGAGGTAATATTTGTTTTCCACGTAACACACAGTAGGGCAATTATCTCATGGATTATCACAACATTTCAAAGACCAGTCATTCTATTGTCTAGAGGTTAAGTGGTGTAGCAGACAAAATATTGCATCAATGCTTTCAGGCCTCTTGGGGCATTGAACCCAGACTGAAGCTCATCCTGGATTGGTTATTTTTACTTTAGGAGCAAGGCATAACATGGGCCAAGCATGTAAATATTAAAAATAACATACAAAATCATTGGAATAAGTAAACATTTAAATCTGAAGAAGATATTAACTTTAACTACAGTGAGTAAGTGGAAGCTCATAGGCCTACTGTAAAGAATGTAAATTCGGAGCTCCCATGAAAGATCAAGACTTCTACACTGACCGTGTTCATAGTTCTGAGGGGTGAAAATGACCCTGAATGTCAGAGAGCCACGGCATGCTTTGTTGATTAGCCCCTTTGAGTCATACAACGAAATTGTATCAGGCTTTATGAATTCTATACTGGACAAAAATAGAAATGCAACATGCAACAATTTCAAGGAGTTACAGTTCATATAGTTCAAATGAAATATAAGGAAATCAGTCAATTGAACTAAATTCATTAGGCCCTAATCTATGGATTTCACATGACTGGGCAGGGGTGCAGCCATGGGTGGGCCTTGGAGGGCATAGGCACACCCACTTGGGAGCCAGGCCCAGCCAATCAGAATTAGTTTTCCCCCACAAAAGGGCTTTCTTACAGACAGAAATACTCCACAGCTGTCCGGGTGGCTGGTCTCAGACCATCCCGCAGGTGAAGAAGCCGGATGTGGAGGTCCTGGGCTGGCATGGTTACATGTGGTCTGCGGTTGTGAAGCCTGTTTGACGTACTGCCAAATTCTCTAAAACAACGTTGGAGGTGGCTTACGGTAGAGAAATGAACATTCAATTCTCTGTCAACAGCTCTGGTGGACATTCCTGCAGTCAGCATGCCAATTGCACGCTCCCTCAAAACTTAAGACATCTGTGGCATTGTGTTGTGTGACAAAACTGCACATTTTAGAGTGTCCCCAGCACAAGGTGCACCTGTGTAATAATCAAGCTGTTTAATCAGCTTCTTGATATGCCACACCTGTCAGGTGGATGGATTATCTTGGCAAAGGAGAAATGCTCACTAACAGGGATATAAACAAATTTGTACACACATTTTTAGAGAAATAAGCTTTTTGTGCATATGGAAAATGTCTAGGATCTTTTTATTTCAGCTCATGAAACATGGGACCAGCACTTTATATATTGCGTTTATATTTTTTTCAGTATATATAGACTTCTACAGTGGGGAGAACAAGTATTTGATACACTGGCGATTTTGCAGGTTTTCCTACTTACAAAGCATGTAGAGGTCTGTAATTTTTATCATAGGTACACTTCAACTGTGAGAGACGGAATCGAAAATAAAAATCCAGAAAATCACATTGTATGATTTTTAAGTAATTAATTTGCATTTTATTGCATGACATAAGTATTTGATACATCAGAAAAGCAGAACTTAATATTTGGTACAGAAACCTTTGTTTGCAATTACAGAGATCATACGTTTCCTGTAGGTCTTGACCAGGTTTGCACACACTGCAGCAGGGATTTTGGCCCACTCCTCCATACAGACCTTCTCCAGATCCTTCAGGTTTCGGGGCTGTCGCTGGGCAATACGGACTTTTAGCTCCCTCCAAAGATTTTCTATTGGGTTCAGGTCTGGAGACTGGCTAGGCCACTCCAGGACCTTGAGATGCTTCTTACGGAGCCACTCCTTAGTTGCCCTGGCTGTGTGTTTCGGGTCGTTGTCATGCTGGAAGACCCAGCCACGACCAATCTTCAATGCTCTTACTGAGGGAAGGAGGCTGTTGGCCAAGATCTCGCGATACATGGGCCCATCCATCCTCCCCTCAATACGGTGCAGTCGTCCTGTCCCCTTTGCATCCCCAAAGAATGATGTTTCCACCTCCATGCTTCATGGTTGGGATGGTGTTCTTGGGGTTGTACTCATCCTTCTTCTTCCTCCAAACACGGCGAGTGGAGTTTAGACCAAATAGCTCTATTTTTGTCTCATCAGACCACATGACCTTCTCCCATTTCTCCTCTGGATCATCCAGATGGTCATTGGCAAACTTCAGACGGGCCTGGACATGCGCTGGCTTGAGCAGGGGGACCTTGCGTGCGCTGCAGGATTTTAATCCATGACGGCGTAGTGTGTTACTAATGGTTTTCTTTGAGACTGTGGTCCCAGCTCTCTTCAGGTCATTGACCAGGTCCTGCCGTGTAGTTCTGTGCTGATCCCTCACCTTCCTCATGATCATTGATGCCCCACAAGGTGAGATCTTGCATGGAGCCCCAGACCGAGGGTGATTGACCGTCATCTTGAACTTCTTCCATTTTCTAATAATTGCGCCAACAATGTGATTTTCTGGATTTTTGTTATAGATTCCGTCTCTCACAGTTTAAGTGTACCTATGATATTCTGCTCCCGTAATAGGAACATGGATTTCCTTGCTTTTCGTTGCTCATTATTCACCAGACAACAAGCCTAAATCTATGGAAATAAAACATGAAACACTTGTGGTCTTTAATTAGCTTTTGCTACGGTAAGTGACAGAGAATAACCAGTGGGGGTCTGCATGAGTCAGTAGATACAGTGGGGAGAAAAAGTATTTGATACTGTCACGGTTTCGGCCGAGGCTGCCTCTCTCCCTTGTTCGGGCAGGCTTCGGCGTTCGTTGTCTCCGGAATACTAGCTGCCACCGTTGTATGTTTCATGTTCGTTTGCTTTTGTCTGTTTGTTGTCACACCTGTTCTTGTTTAGCCTAATTAGTGTTCTATACGTTTCTCGTTGTGTTTGTCTAGTGTTGTGTGTTATTGATTTTTGTCATTCGTGTATAGGGCGTGATTCCTGTATTTCGCTCGGTTGAGCTTCCCTCCACTGTTGGAGTATTTACGCACCTGTTTGTGCGCTTTTGTTTTGTTCGCCTTCGTGCGTATTTCGCCTTCGGGCAAGAGTTGACCTATTGCCGGGTTTGGCGATCACTAAAGTCTGTTGGACTATCCGTCTGTGTCCTGCGTTTGATTCCACCACTGCACCCACCTACAGCACGCGCTGACAGATACACTGCCGATTTTGCAGGTTTTCCTACTTACAAAGCATGTAGAGGTCTGTAATTTTTATCATAGGTACACTTCAACTGTGAGAGACGGAATCTAAAACAAAAATCCATAAAATCACATTGTTTGATTTTTAAGTAATTAATTTGCATTTTATTGCATGACATAAGTATTTGATTACCTACCAACCAGTAAGAATTCCGGCTCTCACAGACCTGTTCGTTTTTCTTTAAGAAGCCCTCCTGTTCTCCACTCATTACCTGTATTAACTGCACCTGTTTGAACTCGTTACCTGTATAAAAGACACCTGTCCACACACTCAATCAAACAGACTCCAACCTCTTCACAATGGCCAAGACCAGAGAGCTGTGTAAGGACATCAGGGATAAAATTGTAGACCTGCACAAGGCTGGGATGGGCTACAGGACAATAGGCAAGCAGCTTGGTGAGAAGGCAACAACTGTTGGTGCAATTATTAGAAAATGGAAGAAGTTCAAGATGACGGTCAATCACCCTCGGTCTGGGGCTCCATGCAAGGTCTCACCTCGTGGTGCATCAATGATCATGAGGAAGGTGAGGGATCAGCCCAGAACTACACGGCAGGACCTGGTCAATGACCTGAAGAGAGCTGGGACCACAGTCTCAAAGAAAACCATTAGTAACACACTACGCCGTCATGGATTAAAATCCTGCAGCGCACGCAAGGTCCCCCTGCTCAAGCCAGCGCATGTCCAGGCCCGTCTGAAGTTTGCCAATGACCATCTGGATGATGCAGAGGAGGAATGGGAGAAGGTCATGTGGTCTGATGAGACAAAAATAGAGCTTTTTGGTCTAAACTCCACTCACCGTGTTTGGAGGAAGAAGAAGGATGAGTACAACCCCAAGAACACCATCCCAACCGTGAAGGATGGAGGTAGAAACATCATTCTTTGGGGATGCTTTTCTGCAAAGGAGACAGGACGACTGCACCGTATTGAGGGGAGGATGGATGGGGCCATGTATCGCGAGATCTTGGCCAACAACCTCCTTCCCTCAGTAAGAGCATTGAAGATGGGTCGTGGCTGGGTCTTCCAGCATGACAACGACCCGAAACACACAGCCAGGGCAACTAAGGAGTGGCTCCGTAAGAAGCATCTCAAGGTCCTGGAGTGGCCTAGCCAGTCTCCAGACCTGAACCCAATAGAAAATTTTTGGAGGGAGCTGAAAGTCCGTATTGCCCAGTGACAACCCCGAAACCTGAAGGATCTGGAGAAGGTCTGTATGGAGGAGTGGGCCAAAATCCCTGCTGCAGTGTGTGCAAACCTGGTCAAGACCTACAGGAAACGTATGATCTCTGTAATTGCAAACAAAGGTTTCTGTACCAAATATTAAGTTCTGCTTTTCTGATGTATCAAATACTTATGTCATGCAATAAAATGCAAATTAATTACTTAAAAATCATACAATGTGATTTTCTGGATTTTTGTTTTAGATTCCGTCTCTCACAGTTGAAGTGTACCTATGATAAAAAATTACAGACCTCTACATGCTTTGTATGTAGGAAAACCTGCAAAATCGCCAGTGTATCAAATACTTGTTCTCCCCACTGTATCTACTGACTCATGCAGACCCCCACTGGTTATTCTCTGTCACTTACCGTAGCGAAAGCTAATTAAAGACCACAAGTGTTTCATGTTTTATTTCCATAGATTTAGGCTTGTTGTCTGGTGAATAATGAGCAACGAAAAGCAAGGAAATCCATGTTCCTATTACGGGAGCAGAATAAATAGAGACGTTGTGGTAAAACAAAAAAACGAAACATGCACCTGAGACCCGCCGGATAACAGGAGCGCAGGCTCCATTAGGAATTAATTGTGGGTACCTGCTGCGCTGCCACGAAAGAAGTCGGTGAGTGTGCCACAGACCTGGGTTGAAAAATTATTTGAAATAATGTAAAATACTTGATTGAGCTTGCCTGGCTTAATGGACCAAAAGAATAGTCCAAAAAACGGCAAAACCTTACTCACCTGGTACTCCAGGCAGGCTAGAGAAAACACTAAAAGGATTTGAAAGATTTCAAAAAGTATTTTATCCCAGGTCTGGCACTACTACATTTACATATTAGTCATTTAGCAGACGCTCTTATCCAGAGCTACTTACAGTTGATGAGTGCATACATTTTCATATTGGTCCCCCGTGGGAATCGAACCATTAACCCTGGCGTTGCAAGCGCCATGCTCTACCAACTGAGCTACACGGGACTATACTACCTCCCTCACAGCTCATACTTCATCTTCATTCCATGACACATGACACACATCTCCGTATGTAAGGTGAACGTGAAGCCTTGTATAGGCTTAGCCTCAGAGGCATCAAACTGAGAGGGGGAATGTACTGTAATCAGTCAACGTCAGGTACATGAAGCGTGGTTATATATGGTTGGAAAAAAGTTGATGAATGACCTTTTTTCAACCACGGTGGTTCATGTACCCCTTGACATCGACTGAGTTGGAGACCGTTCAGGATCACAATCAATCAACAATACAAATGTGTTCAAACGTGATACAAAAAATAATAATGGGACTCAATTACATTGACTGTTGAAGGCCAAGAAAGGCATGTTTTGACATCCCAGACTCATTTAGGACCCACACTGGATGATTATGAAATATTGTTGCATCTAGAGTAAGCCTCTCTCATTCTAGGAAAATCTAAATGAGATTTGTTATATAGTCATGGTCACCTATGATGGCGCAGTGCCTAGAGTCTACCGTGACATTTGAGTGTAGCGTTAGTCCGGTGCACGTACAATTATGTGTTCTACTGCCCTTATAAAAACATTGCACGTTTCGCCAAATACGAATCCGACAGCGATTCTAGCCTTTGGGCCTATTGCTATTACAACAGCCAAATAAATCTGGTTTCCGATAAGTGTCTGTGTATTATTTCGATTGTATCTGTATATAAAAGCTGATATTACAAACATCCACATCCTATCTGGAGTATCCCGCTAAACCATGGGTGTCTAGTATAATACAGTTAAATCATTACAAAAAGGAAAACGGAAAGAGGCAAAAAATCAATTTGGTCCTTTAAATTGTTTACAAATCTCCTAGCGACAGGCAGCCTTGACGAAAGCCTCCGGTCCCGCTGTTTAGGAAGAGAGAGAGAGAGCGGGGCAAAACAGTCCCTGGGAGCATTTGCATTTATATAGTTTCCGCATAAAAATTACACAACACATTTTTATCTTCATTAGGACCTAATAAAGACGGGCTATCAATGCCAATCCGGAATATTAATAATGTCCCGGCACGCAGCCACAGACACACAGGCCGGGACTTAACGCTTCAGCACGCTAGACCTTGGGAGCCGGGGCAGTACAGTACCCCCACACACACTGAACAATCTCCGCACTCCTCTCTCTCTCTTTGTCCTTTCCCTCGCTTTTCTTTTCTTTCCCACATCCTTTATTTCCTTCCCCCTTTCCCAGAACACCGGTGCCACTCTATCCATCCGATATGTCGGGGAAGATGACAGATATTTTCTTATGCTGTCATCGGACTCTTTCCCTCCATTTATCTTATTTATGTGACCGCTTGGCTCTCTCGCTGGCATGGAAAGAGCTAACTTAAGTGGGAGAGAATCGAAGTCAAGTAAGAGGCCCGGCCCCAACTGTTCGGAGCAGTCAGTCATGTTGGGTTGGGTGGAGCCTGACAGGCTGCCCTTTCTCCTTACGATCCTGGTAATGTTCATAAATTCCCAATCATGTCATCAGGGGCTGAGCGTACAGCCGCACACGTGCAACTGGACTGGATTTTTTCAGTCGAGTGTCAGATACTGTATATAGCACAGGCAGTCACCCAGAAGTCAGTCTTTTGCCTTTTTATTTGCTAGCTAGCATCCATTACTTTTCATGTCAAACACAACACTTGTTGCGTGATGAATATTGTGTTTACAGAACTCCAGAAGCACCACAGACCAAAGTCGGAATAAGAAAACATATTTCTGTCTTGCTGCCAGCTGTTCAACAGGTGCTAACCAGAGGCCAGGGATTTACTCCAGCACCGTAGGAGAGATTATGTTATATGATGGATTTCTCTTTATGAGGAGAATTACTCTGAGCCTCGTCTTCTTGCTTTGCAGGTAACAGATGGAGCTGTGTTGCTTCTGTCTATAAACTGTATTTCATTTCTGCAAGTGTTTGAAATTGATGCTTTAAAAGCCCGAAAATTGTTATAGAGTGCTATAGATGTTTTGGTTTGATGTTATAAGGTTCATATTTCAAAGATATCTTAACTCAACTCTCAGGGTGAATTTGACAAGATTCCCAAGTAGGCCAAGACTGACAAATGTGCCATACTTAAGGCCTGTACAAATCAAATCAAATTATATTTGTCACATGCGCGGAATACAACAGGTGTAGACCTTACAGTGAAATGCTTACTTACAAGCCCTTAACCAACAATGCATTTTTAAGAAAAATAAGTGTTAAGTAAAACATTGATAAGTAAAAATTAAAAAATAAGAAAAATAGAAAAATAACAAATAATTAAAGAGCAGCAGTAAAATAACAGTTGCGAGGCTATATACAGGGGGTACCGGTACAGAGTCAATGTGCGGGGGCACAGGTTAGTCCAGGTAATTGTGGTAATATGTACATGTAGGTAGAGGTAAAGTGACTATGCATAGATAATAAACAAAGAGTAGCAGCAGTGTAAAAAGAGGGGGGAGACAATGTAAATAGTTGGGTAGCCATTTGATTAGCTGTTCAGGAGTCTTATGGCTTGGGGGTAGAAGCTGTTAAGAAGCCTTTTGGACCTAGACATGGTGCTCCAGTACCGATTGCCGTGCGGTAGCATAGAGAAGAGTTTATGACTAGGGTGGCTGGAGTCTTTGGCAATTTTTAGGGCCTTCCTCTGACACCACCTGGTATAGAGGTCCTGGAAGGCAGGAAGCTTGGCCCCAGTGATGTACTGGGCCGTACGCACTACCCTCTATAGTGCCTTGCGGTCGGAGGCCGAGCAGTTGCCATACCAGGCGGTGATGCAACCAGTCAAGATGCTCTCAATGGTGCAGCTGTATAACTTTTTGAGGATCTGAGGACCCATGCCAAATCTTTTCAGTCTCCTGAGGGGGAATAGGCTTTGTCGTGCCCTCTTCACAACTGTCTTGGTGTGTTTGGACCATGATAGTTTGTTGGTGATGTGGACACCAAGGAACTTGAAGTTCTCAACCTGCTCCACTACAGCCCCGTCGATGAGAATGGGGGCGTGCTCGGTCCTCCTTTTCCTGTAGTCCACAATCAACTCCTTTGTCTTGATCACGTTGAGAGAGAGGTTGTTATCCTGGCACCACACGGCCAGGTCTCTGACCTCCTCCCTACAGGTTGTCTCATCGTTGTCTGTGATCAGGCCTACCACTGTTGTGTCGTCAGCGAACTTAATGATGGTGTTGGAGTCGTGCTTGGCCATGCAGTCATGGGTGAACAGGGAGTACAGGAGGGGGACTGAGCATGCACCCCTGAGGGGCCCCCGTGTTGAGGATCAGCGTGGCAGATGTGTTGTTACCTACCCTTACCACCTGGGGGGCGGCCCGTCAGGAAGTCCAGGATCCATTTGCAGAGGGAGATGTTTAGTCCCAGGGTCCTTAGCTTAGTGATGAGCTTTGAGGGCACTATGGTGTTGAACGCTGAGCTGTAGTCAATGAATAGCATTCTCACGTAGTTCCTTTTGTCCAGGTGGGAAAGGGTAGTGTGGAGTGCAATAGAGATTGCATCATCTGTGGATCTGTTGGGGCGTTATGCAAATTGGAGTGGGTCTAGGGTTTCTGGGATAATGGTGTTGATGTGAGCCATGACCAGCCTTTCAAAGCACTTCATGGCTACAGATGTGAGTGCTATGGGTCGGTAGTCATTTAGGCAGGTTACCTTAGTGTTCTTGAGCACAGGGACTATGGTGGTCTGCTTGAAACATGTTGGTATTACAGACTCAGTCAGGGACAGGTTGAAAATGTTAGTGAAGACACTTGCCAGTTGGTCAGCGCATGCTCGGAGTACATGTCCTGGTAATCCATCTGGCCCTGCGGCCTTGTGAATGTTGACCTGTTTAAAGGTCTTACTCACATCGGCTACGGAGAGCGTGATCACACTGTCGTCCGGAACAGCTGATGCTCTCATGCATGCTTCAGTGTTGCTTGCCTCGAAGCGAGCATAGCAGTAATTTAGCTCGTCTGGTAGGCTCGTGTCACTGGGCAGCTCGCAGCTGTGCTTCCCATTTTAATCTGTAATAGTTTTCAAGCCCTGCCACATCCGACGAGCGTCAGAGCCGGTGTAGTACGATTCAATCTTAGTCCTGTATTGACTCTTTGCCTGTTTGATGGTTCGTCGGAGGGCATAGTGGGATTTCTTATAAGCGTCCGGGTTAGAGTCCCGCTCCTTGAAAGCGGCAGCTCTACCCTTTAGCTCAGTGCGGATGTTGCTTGTAATCCATGGCTTCTGGTTGGGATATGTACGTATGGTCACTGTGGGGACGACATCATCGATGCACTTATTGATGAAGCCACTGACTGATGTGGTGTACTCCTCAATGCCATTTGGAAGAATCCCAGAACATATTCCAGTCTGTGCTAGCAAAATAGTCCTGTAGCTTAGCATCTGCGTCATCTGACCACCTATGTATTGAGTGAGTCACTGGTACTTCCTGCTTTAGTTTTTGCTCGTAAGCAGGAATCAGGAGGATAGAATAATGGTCAGATTTGCCAAATGGAGGGCGAGGGAGAGCTCTGTACGCATATTTACACATATACACAGACCGCCACCCCTTGTCTTACCAGAGGCAGCTGTTCTATCTTGCCGATGCACCGAAAACCCCGCCAGCTGTATGTTATCCATGTCGTAGTTCAGCCACGACTCGGTGAAACATAAGATATTACAGTTTTTAATTTCCTGTTGGTAGGATATTCTTGATCGGAGCTCATCCATTTTATTATCCAATGATTGTACGTTGGCTAATAGGACTGATGGTAGAGGCATATTACCCACTCGCCGTCGGAGCCTTACAAGGCACCCCGACCTACGTCCCCGATATCAAGTAAACAAACCCAACAATAACATTGAAGAAAAGTAGCATAGGTTAAATTGTCAATTACAAAGGTCAATTAGCAGGCCCTTTTAACCAAACTAACTTTCAGTTAACACATACAGTGGGGAAAAAATGTATTTAGTCAGCCACCAATTGTGCAAGTTCTCCCACTTAAAAAGATGAGAGAAGCCTGTAATTTTCATCATAGGTACACGTCAACTATGACAGACAAAATGAGAAAAAAATATCCAGAAAATCACATTGTAGGATTTGTAATGAATTTATTTGCAAATTATGGTGGAAAATAAGTATTTGGTCAATAAAAAAAGTTTCTCAATACTTTGTTATATACCCTTTGTTGGCAATGACACAGGTCAAACGTTTTCTGTAAGTCTTCACAAGGTTTTCACACACTGTTGCTGGTATTTTAGCCCATTCCTCCATGCAGATCTCCTCTAGAGCAGTGATGTTTTGGGGCTGTCGCTGGGCAACACAGACTTTCAACTCCCCTCCAAAGATGTTCTATGGGGTTGAGATCTGGAGACTGGCTAGGCCACTCCAGGACCTTGAAATGCTTCTTACGAAGCCACTCCTTCGTTGCCCGGGCGGTGTGTTTGGGATCATTGTCATGCTGAAAGACCCAGCCACGTTTAATCTTCAATGCCCTTGCTGATGGAAGGAAGTTTTCACTCAAAATCTCACGATACATGGCCCCATTCATTATTTCCTTTACACGGATCAGTCGTCCTGGTCCCTTTGCAGAAAAACAGCCCCAATGCATGATGTTTCCACCCCCATGCTTCACAGTAGGTATGGTGTTCTTTGGATGCAACTCAGCATTCTTTGTCCTCCAAACACGACGAGTTGAGTTTTTACCAAAAAGTTCTATTTTGGTTTCATCTGACCATATGACATTCTCCCAATCCTCTTCTGGATCATCCAAATGCACTCTAGCAAACTTCAGACGGGCCTGGACATGTACTGGCTTAAGCAGGGGGACATGTCTGGCACTGCTGGATTTTAGTCCCTGGCGGCGTAGTGTGTTACTGATGGTAGGCTTTGTTACTTTGGTCCCAGCTCTCTGCAGGTCATTCCCTAGGTCCCCCCGTGTGGTTCTGGGATTTTTGCTCACCGTTCTTGTGATCATTTTGACCCCACGGGGTGAGATCTTGCGTGGAGCCCCAGATCGAGGGAGATTATCAGTGGTCTTGTATGTCTTCCATTTCCTAAAAATTGCTCCCACAGTTGATTTCTTCAAACCAAGCTGCTTACCTATTGCAGATTCAGTCTTCCCAGCCTGGTGCAGGTCTACAATTTTGTTTCTGGTGTCCTTTGACAGCGCTTTGGTCTTGGCCATAGTGGAGTTTGGAGTGTGACTGTTTGAGGTTGTGGACAGGTGTCTTTTATACTGATAACAAGTTCAAACAGGTGCCATTAATACAGGTAACGAGTGGAGGACAGAGGAGCCTCTTAAAGAAGAAGTTACAGGTCTGTGAGAGCCAGAAATCTTGCTTGTTTGTAGGTGACCAAATACTTATTTTCCACCATAATTTGCAAATAAATTCATTAAAAATCCTACAATGTGATTTTCTGCATATTTTTTCTCAATTTGTCTGTCATAGTTGACGTGTACCTATGATGAAAATTACAGGCCTCTCTCGTCTTTTTAAGTTGGAGAACTTGCACAATTGGTGGCTGAATAAATACTTTTTTTCCCCACTGTACATATCCATATTATATATGTGTCCCATGCTGGAATCAAACCCATAACCCTGTTGTTGCAAGCAACTGAGCCATCGGTAAGCTACCTCTCATTGCTAATTCTGGGTTTGAGAGACCATAAGGGACCTGTAATGTAACACCATGCATTTTGTCGGACATATCTTCAGCCTTGTTGTCTGGGCCCCAGGGGGTCTAGTAAAGGTGGAGACAACATGATCAGCCTAGCAGGACTATGGACTGTGTGAGACTGCCTGTTGTCTGGGATAATGAACGCTCCACCCAGGGGAACCAACCCTGAGCTGTATTAGAGGACACCACCTCCCCACAGATTACAATACTAATGACGCTTTGCTTTTTTCTAGCCGCGATATGGAAACTATGGAAATACTGCGGTGAAGTGTTGCGCATCAAATATTTGTGTGTGCACTGTAGGCATTCCAAAGTGTTCGATGTGTATGTAATGTAACTAGCTACCACGGAAGCTGTCTCAAGTAGCAAAAATAAATAACAAATATTATTTAAATGGTAACACAGATAGAAAATGTCAGAACATGTAGAAAGGTTTCCTGTCTGGCATTTTGCCTACTATTTAACCTCTGTTTGTGGGTGTAGTCTACCATAACATGTCTGATCCTCTCCTGTCAATCTGAATATACTTTCTATCTAATTACTTTGTTTGGGTGGGTGGGCACGGCAAACCCTTAACCCAGTCAATATCAATCATCATCTCCAACTCACAGATTGATTTTATCCTCGTCCTTCTGTTTTTCTCCCTTGTCATCATCTATTCGGCCATTTTGTTTTTTTCAGCAGTAGGGTTTCATTAATAAGCACATCATGTTTTTATTTGATGCTTGCTTGTTCTGAACTGACGACCTCCAGACAGACAAAACAGACACGTGACCAGTTATAGTAATAGACAGGATGTGTGAGATGGTCCTTGGGCATCTCGGCAAACAGTCCTCCGTCCATAAAGTTAATTTCTCTGTCAATGTATTATTTATTTCCTGTAAGTGCAGTCTCGTCTAGCATGTCGAGTGGCAGACAGACAGACAGGCTGGTGAGGAAAGGGCCCGCTGAGGTCTCCACTGAGGGCTTTGGTTTCAGCTCGTTTAAACAAATTAAGCTGACAGGACAAAGAAAGAAAGCTCTTGAAAATGCAATTCTTGCTGGGTTATGAGACCATTTGCAGAGTGAGAATGACATTGATTGGCCCGATGGATGGAAAGTACCTCAGAAAAGTACCTCAGAGAGATATTGCCCAGGTTCAACGAGATATAGGAAACTGGGATAGTTACTAGAGGCAAGTTGTTGTCATCCTATACCCCTGACATAATTTCTACATTTTGTGTATGGTGAGAATGCTAGTTCATCCTCATTCTGAACTAATCCTCTGCACAGCACAGAGCCTCCCGAAAGCCATTGCAGCAGCAAAATCCTTGCATGTTTTCTGTCTATATTAAATCAGGCTCTGAACTTTTTTCCGACCATCCCTTTGTAGTGCGATGGGGGGAAGCATCATATAATCCCTCCTACTTTGCATCGGGCGCTCCAGGGTAAATGGTGTATCAAATGGAGCTCTCCTCCATAAAACAGTTAGGCCACGTCCCCTGTCTCTTCTCTCAGTCCTCTGGCACTTTTCCCCCCTCCAGTATTGTACACCTTTAGTGGAGTTCTTAGGAGGCCTTTTAACACCGCTCTATTCTTCTCTCCTTCCCCTTTTGTACACTTCATCCAGGCAGAAACCCATTGGCATACACGCCACTTCCCTAATACACTAACAATGGTATTGATTATTCCAGATGCACACATAGCAAAGGGAAGGTTTTACAATAGACAAACTCATTTCCAATTTAGCTGATTATTCAGGAAGCACAGGGACATGTTTACGATAGATAGGAACCCCCCCCCAGTCAGTTCTCAAAGCATTGAGGGATTTATGAAATTGCAGTGAAGCTTCCAAACACAACAAAACTTTGTAGATAATGAATTGAATTTCACTTGTAAGGCATAGTGGGATGCTTTTGAAGAAATTTGAAAAAAAAAGCTTTGACAGTTTGTTGTTAGCGCAGAGAAGAGGCAATATGCATTCAATATGAGGTAGAAAGTACAGCAAATTTTCTGCGACCGACAAACATCAACTAGAGCTGACGGTGAATCTGCAAAATATTGAAAAAGAAGCTCAGCGGGACTGCGCATTTCCTGTTTTCATTGTTCACTGACATACATTCTTTTGTGAAAAGTTGTTAAAAGTAAAAGTTGTTTTCACAGAAAAGAAAAGGATGGAAAATGGCCTTAATCTTTCCCATCTGTTTTCTTACATATCCCTATGACTCTAATGTATGTGTCTCCTGATACCTGCCCCACCTCCTCCCTCCTCCCCTCCTCTCCCCTCCGTCCTCCACTCCTCCCCTCCTCCCCTCCCCCCTCCCTCCCAAATAGGGAGGCAGACTGTTGAATCATCTGTAATTATTTCCACTGTGGCCAACATATTATCATCACCCCATTGAAGATATATGGGAGGATCATGGAGAAAAGGAAAAAGAGTGTGTTTGGCCACAAATACATTTACTGTAAGAGTTACTGTTACAAATACATTTACTGTTAGAGTTACTGTTACAAATACATTTACTGTTAGAGTTACTGTTACAAATACATTTACTGTTACAGTTACTGTTACAAATACATTTACTGTTACAGTTACTGTTACAAATACAACCTCCTCTTGGACCAGCAAATACAGTTACGGAGGGAAAATAACCTCCTCCGGGACAAGCAAATAAAGTTACTGAGGGACAATAACCTCCTCTTGGACAAGCAAAAACAGTTACTGAGGGAAAATAACCTCCTCTTGGACAAGCAAATGCAGTTACTGAGGGAAAATAACCTCTGGGAAAAGCAAATACAGTTACTGAGGGAAAATAACCTCCACTGGGACAAGCAAATACAGTTACTGAAGGAAAATAACCTCCTCTGGGACAAGCAAATACAGTTACTGAGGGAAAATAACCTCCTCTTGGACAAGCAAATACAGTTACTGAGGGAAAATAACCTCCACTGGGACAAGCAAATACAGTTACTGAGGGAAAATAACCTCCTCTGGGACAAGCAAATACAGTTACTGAGGGAAAATAACCTCCTCTTGGACAAGCAAATACAGTTAATGAGGGAAAATAACCTCCTCTGGGACAAGCAAATACAGTTACTGAGGGAAAATAACCTCCACTGGGACAAGCAGATACAGTTAGTGAGGGAAAATAACCTCCTCTGGGACAAGAAAATACAGCTACTGAGGGAAAATAACCTCCTCTGGGACCAGCTCCAAATGTGATGGCTTGGCAGTGGTATTTGGTATTTTATTAGGATCCCCATTAGCTGTTGCAAAAGCGGCAGCTACTCTGCCTGGGGTCCACACAAAACATGAAACATGACATAATACAGAACATTAATAGACAAGAACAGCTCAAGGACAGAACTACATACATTTTCTTTTTAAAGGCACACGTAGCCTACATATCAATACATACACACAAACTATCTAAGTCAAATAGGGGAGAGGCGTTGTGCCGTGAGGTGTTGCTTTATCTGTTTTTTGAAACCAGGTTTGCTGTTTATTTGAGCAATATGAGATGGAACAGAGTTCCACGCAATAATGGCTCTGTATAATACTGTACGCTTTCTTGAATTTGTTCTGGATTTGGGGACTGTGAAAAGACCCCTGGTGGCATGTCTGGTGGGGTAAGTGTGTGTGTGTGTCAGAGCTGTGTGTAAGTTGACTATGCAAACAATTTGGGATTCTCAACACATTAATGTTTCTTATAAAAATAAGAAGTGACGCAGTCAGTCTCTCCTCAACTCTTAGCCAAGAGAGACTGGCATGCATAGCATTTATATCAGCCCTCTGATTACAATGAAGAGCAAGACGTGCCGCTCTGTTTTGGGCCAGCTGCAGCTTAACTAGGTCTTTCCTTGCAGCACTGGACCACACGACTGGACAATAATCAAGATTAGACAAAACTAGAGCCTGCAGAATTTGCTTTTTGGAGTGTGGTGTCAAAAGAGCAGAGCATCTCTTTATTACGGACAGACCTCTCCCCATCTTTACAACCATTGAATCTATATGTTTTGACCATGATAGTTTACAATCTAAGGTAACATCAAGTAATTTAGTCTCCTCAACTTGTTCAACAGCCACACCATTCATTACCAGATTCAGATTAGATCTAGAACTTAGGGAATGATTTGTACCAAATACAATTATCTTAGTTTTAGAGATGTTCAGGACCAGTTTATTAGTGGCCACCCATTCCAAAACAGACTGCAACTCTTTGTTAAGGGTTTCGTGACTTCATTAGCTATGGTTGCTGATGCGTATATGGTTGAATCATCAGCATACATGGACACACATGCTTTGTTTAATGCTAGTGGCAGGTCATTGGTAAAAATAGAAAAGAGTAGATGGCCTAGAGAGCTGCCCTGTGGTACACCACACTTTACATGTTTAACATTAGAGAAGCTTCCATTAAAGAAAACTCTTTGAGTTCCATTAGATAGATAGCTCTGAATCCACGATATGGCAGAGGTTGAAAAGCCATAACACATACGTTTTTTCAACAACAGGTTATGGTCAATAATATCAAAGGCTGCACTGAAATCTAACAGTACAGCTCTCACAATCTTCTTATTATCCATTTCTTTCAACCAATCATCAGTTATTTGTGTCAGTGCAGTACATGTTGAGTGCCCTTCCCTATAAGCATGTTGAAAGTCTGTTGTTAATTTGTTTACAGAGAAATAGCATTGTATTTGGTCAAACACAATTCTTTCCAACAGTTTGCTAAGAGCTGGCAGCAAGTTTATAGGTCTACTGTTAGAACCAGTAAAGGCCGCTTTACCGTTCTTGGGTAGCGGAATTACTTTGGCTTCCCTCCAGGCCTGAGGATAAAGACTTTCCTCTAGGCTCAGATTAAATATATGACAGATAGGAGTGGCTATAGAGTCAGCTACCATCCTCAGTAGCTTTCCATCTAAGTTGTCAATGCCAGGAGGTTTGTCATTATTGATCGATAACAATAATTTTTCCACCTCTCCCACACTAACTTTACAAAATTCAGACTTGCAATGCTTTTCTTTCATTATTTGTTTTATTGGCGAAGCGTAACAAAGACGCGTTTCCTTGTGGGGTCTTTGAAGAGCCTTATTCATTCACCACAGAGAGTAAAATCGTAAGGGGCTTGTGGGAGAAGGTCTGTGGAATGTACTGATAACGAGAGGGTCTGTTTCCTGTCAGGTGTGTGAGTGTGTGTGTGTGTGTGTGTGTGTGTGAGTGACTGTGTGTGTGTGTGTGTGTGTGTGTGTGTGTGTGAGTGACTGTGTGTGTGTGTGTGTGTGTGTGTGTGTGTGTGTGTGTGTGTGTGTGTGTGTGTGTGAGTGACTGTGTGTGTGTGTGTGTGTGTGTGTGTGTGTGTGTGTGTGACTGTGTGTGTGTGTGTGTGTGTGTGAGTGACTGTGTGTGTGAGTGTGTGTGTGTGTGTGTGTGTGTGTGTGTGTGGGAGTGACTGTGTGTGTGAGTGTGTGTGTGTGTGAGTGTGTGTGTGTGTGTGTGTGTGTGTGAGTGACTGTGTGTGTGATGTGTGTGTGTGTGTGTGTGTGTGAGTGACTGTGTGTGTGAGTGTGTGTGTGTGCGTGTGTGTGTGAGTGACTGTGTGTGTGAGTGTGTGTGTGTGCGTGTGTGTGTGTGAGTGACTGTGTGTGTGAGTGTGTGTGTGTGTGAGTGTGTGTGTGTGTGTGTGTGTGTGTGTGAGTGACTGTGTGTGTGAGTGTGTGTGTGTGTGTGTGTGTGTGAGTGACTGTGTGTGTGAGTGTGTGTGTGTGCGTGTGTGTGTGTGTGAGTGTGTGTGTGTGTGTGTGTGTGTGTGAGTGACTGTGTGTGTGTGTGTGTGTGTGTGTGTGTGTGTGTGTGTGTGTGTGTGTGAGTGACTGTGTGTGTGTGTGTGTGTGTGTGAGTGACTGTGTGTGTGAGTGTGTGTGTGTGAGTGACTGTGTGTGTGTGTGTGTGTGTGTGAGTGACTGTCATAAAGGCATACAGGCTCTGTGTGAGTTAAGTCGTTAAGTTGAGATACACTCTAAGAAGAAAAGGTTCCTGGAGTATCCTTTAGAGGTTCTTCAAATTGAAACTGTGGGGGAACCCCAATAAGTTCTTTGAAGAACCCTTTGAAAGGGTTATTCAAAGAACCCCTTTTAATGGATCCTCGAAGAACCTTTTGAAGTACCTTTTGGGGGTAATTTTTGAACTACCACCCCTCCCCTATTATTATTATTATTATTAATAATAATATGCATAACAATAACAGAATATTTTAGTTCTCAGTGTTTATTACGATTTTAGTGGCAAAGCAGAATAAAAAAATCTAAATATAAGGTAAACTCCCAGCAGAGCCCCAAGTCCAATGGATATATCCTCTGGCATGTTGATGTTGGCATGTTGATGTTAATGTACTGATGTTCTTCGTATCCATAGCCAGAATGATTTTGCAGTGCATGGTGATCAAACAGGTTTCCTGTTATATTCATCAAAGGTGTAGGGATGGTAAAGTCTGTGAATCCTAAAAATAGTAATTATACAGATAATTAACAAAACATGCACAACACAGTATTCATACCTTGGTTTTTGTGGTAAATGTGAATGAAAAAAACTGTTTTGATAATGGTTTTCATACACATACCTTGTCCATAATGTAGAGGCCTATGGGATATTCATTGAAGAGGTAAGGGAGGAGGATGGTACATGTGATCTGCATAACATACCAATAAAAATGGCTTTGTATGCCTCCTCGTCTGTATACCTGAAGACACAGACACAAAAGTGAGCTGTTCAGTCATCTGCACCCAATACAGCTAGCCTTCAACATATTCTTATAGCCTACATATTCTTACCTCTTTGTTGATTGATATCCATTGAATTGTGTCCATTTTCTGTTTTAGAAAGATTGGCACAAATATGAAAGATAGATGGTATCATCATAAAACAATATCAATTTAGATCATACAAGGAACAAACCTTACCTTAAATTGAAGAGATCTTTACATTTTTCAGTTAAGTGCCTGCACCTGCTGTCCTTTCAAATCGAAATGTTTCAGTTGGGCAGTTAGGTTCCTGCAAGAACCCCCACCAACTAAGGAGGTTCCTCGATATGTACAGCCAGGCACTCATTATGCACCCATCAGGTCAAGGTACACTACATCACCAAAAGTATGTGGACACCCCTTCAAATTAGTGGATTCGGCTATTTCATCCACACCTGTTGCTGACGGGTGTATAAAATCAAGCACACAGCCATGCAATCTCCATAGACAAACATTGGCAGTAGAATGGCCCATACTGGAAAGCTCAGTGACTTTCAACATGGCACCGTTATAGGAAGCCACCTTTCCAACAAGTCAGTTCGTCACATTTCTGCCCTGCTAGAGCTGCCCCGGTCCACTGTAAGTGCTGTTATTGGGAAGTGGAAACGTCTATTTTGATTTTATTTTTATTTAACCTTTATTTAACCAGGAAGGAGCAGCAACGGCTCAGCTGCGAAGTGGTAGGCCACACAAGCTCACAGAATTGGACCGCCGAGTGCTGAAGTGCGTAACGCGTAAAAATCATCTGTTCATCGTTTGCAACACTCACCACCGAGTTCCATACTGCCTCTGGAAGCAACGTCAGCACAAGAAGTGTACGTCGGGACCTTCATGAAATGGGTTTCCATGTCCGAGCAGCCGCACACAAGTCTAAGATCACCATGCACAATGCCAAACGTCGGCTGGAGTGGTGTAAAACTTGCCGCCATTGGACTCTGGAGCAGTGGAAACGCGTTCTCTGGAGTGATGAATCACGCTTCACCATCTGGCAGTCCGACGGACTAATCTGGGTTTGGTGGACGCCAGGAGAACGCTACCTGCTCCAATGCATAGTGCCAACTGTAAAGTTTGGTGCAGGAGGAATAATGTTCTGGGGCTGTTTTCATGGTTCGGGCTAGACCCCTTAGTTCCAGTGAAGGGAAATCTTAACGCAATGACATTCTAGATGATTCTGTGCTTCCAACTTTGTGGCAACAGTTTGGGGAAGGCCCTTTCCTGTTTTAGCATGACAATATCCCCGTGCGCAAAGCGAGGTACATACAGAAATGATTTGTCGAGATTGGTGTGGAAGAACTTGACTGGCCTGCACATGGGGTTGAGTCCTGACCTCAACCCCATCAAACACCTTTTGTGATGAATTGGAACACCAACTGCGAGCCAGGCCTAATTGCCCAACATTAGTGCCCGACCTCACTAATGCGCTTGTGGCAGCAATGTTCCAACATCTAGTAGAATTCCTTTCCAGAAGAGTGGAGGCTGTTATAGCAGCAAAGGGGGGACCAACTCCATATTAATGCCCATGATTTTGGAATGACATGTTCGTTGGCCATGTAGTGTAGTTACGCGTGTATTTGAGGCAACTACCAATATCGCATCACATATGCACAGCCGCTTGTTTGCCCAGTAGTTATTACCAATACCACAGAATACTGCTGCCCTTGATTGCCCTACACAGGAGTAGAGGCAGTGGTGTAAAGTACTTAAATAAAAATACTTTAAAGTACTACTCAAGTCGTTTTTTTGGGGTATCTGTACCTTACTTTTTTGAGAACTTTTACTTTTACTCCACTACATTCCTAAAGAAAATAATATACTTTTCTACTTTTTAAAGTACTTGTTAAATTTAGAATGCTCAGGAAGGGCAGCAATATGGACCAATTCACGCACCTATCAATATAACGTGTTGCCATCCCTACTGCCTCTGATCTGGCGGACTCTCAAAACACAAATGTGTATAGTGTTGGAGTGTTGGAGAGTGCCCGTCTGTCAGTAAATAAAAAACAACAAGAAAATTGTGCCATCTACTTAAGGAATTTGACGTATAGCATTTACTTTTTACTTTTACTTAAGTATGACAATTTATTACTTTTCCCACCACTGTACTTAAGTGCATTTAAAACCAGATACTTTTAGACTTTACTGAAGTAGAATTTTACTAGGTGACATTTACCTTTTCTTAAGTCATTTTCTATAAAGGTATCTTTACTTTTACTTAAGTATGACAATTGTGTACTTTTTCCACCACTGAGTAGAGGAAGTCTAAGGGGGGAGAGGGGGGCACCCTGAGGACTACCAAACAGCACGGCTGAAGCATTTACCATCTCTCTCTCTCTCTCTCTCTCTCTCTCTCTCTCTCTCTCTCTCTCTCTCTCTCTCTCTCTCTCTCTCTCTCTCTCTCTCTCTCTCTCTCTCTCTCTCTCTCTCTCTCTCTCTCTCTCTCTCTCTCTCTCTCTCTCTCTCTCTCTCTCTCTCTCTCTCTCTCTCTCTCTCTCTCTCTCAATTCAATTCAATTCAAAGGGGTTTATTGGCATGGGAAACATATGTTTACATTGCCAAAGCAAGTGAAGTAGATAATAAACAAAAGTGAAATAAACAATAAAAAATGAACAGTAAACATTACACTCACAAAAGTTTTGAAGGAATATAGACATTTCAAATGTCATATTATAGCTATGTACAGTGATATAATGATGTGCAAATAGTTAAAGTACAAAAGGGAAAATAAATAAACATAAATATGGGTTGTAATTACAATGGTGTTTGTTCTTCACTGGTTGCCCTTTTCTTGTGGCAACAGGTCACAAATCTTGCTGCTGTGATTGCACACTGTGGTATTTCACCCAATAGACATGGGAGTTTATCAAAATTGGATTTGTTTTCAAATTCTTTGTGGGTCTGTGTAGTCTGAGGGAAATATGTGTCTCTAGGTCATTTTTATTGTTATTTATTTATTTATTTTAGTTAGCCTTTATTTATACAGGTTTTTATAATTTAGATAAAATCTATTTTTCAACAGAGACCTGGTCCAACAGCAGCAGGGGGAACAAAGTTTCAGACAAAACTACTTACATACACTAACACAACATTGAACCAAACTATAGAAACACATACAGTACAACAATTACATATTACGTAAAGAAACATGAATGTCATAACTAAAAAACAGCTGTCATAAAGACAATTACACTATTCTATGATATTTAAACTCCAGTAACGTGACTAGATCATCACATTTTAAAATGTTCAGGAGAGAATTCCAGGACCACGGAGCTGAGTAACTAAAACTGTTTCTACCATGACCTGTTCTAATTCTTGATACTGTTAAAAGCAAATGAGAATGGGACCGTAATTGATATTTATTTACTGACCTGATTAAAAAAAGAACAGAGATAAAGTGGCATTTTACCCAGTATGGCCTTATAAATCAGTGTATACCAGTGTTTAAGCCTATGCAAGGTCAATGACGACCAGCCAACGGCGCTGTAGAGATCACAATGATGTGTTAGACGTTTTTGATTGGTACTGAACCTGAGGATCAAGTGCTCTCAGGGTAGTGGTTGAGGCCTGCATATATATAACGTCACTAAAATCTAAAACCGCCAGTGATGTACATCGTACCAGCTCCTTCCTGGCCTCCAGAGAAAAACAAGCCTTATGCCGGGAATAAAAACCTATTCTCAGCTTGAGCTTCCTTATCAAGTTCTCCACATGAACAGTGAAGCTCAGCTTGTCATCCACCCACACTTCCAAATATGTGTACACTTTGACTTGCTCTATAGTATGTTCATCCAATGTAGCAATGCCATGATTAGTAACATGCCTGGCATTTGAAAATACCTTGCATTTTGTTTTACCCGAATTCAGAACCAGCTTCAAATCATACAGATTCTGTTGTATGGTGTTAAATGCTATTTGGGCATTTTCAAAAGCTAAAGATAAACTACTACCACTTGAATAAAGAACAGTATCATCTGCATAAAAATGAACATTGTATATCCCCAATGTTGTTGATATACAAAATGAACAACAGTGGGCCCAAAATAGAACCTTGAGGAACACCTGAGCACAACTTTATGGACTCAGATTTACAACCATCCGCCATTACACATTGTGTACGATTTGATAGGTAATTTATTAACCAATCTAGAGCATGACCAGTAATTCCACAACATTTTAACCTTTGGCAGGAGGTTAGGAGGTGCAGCTCAGTTTTCACCTCATTTTGTGGGCAGTGTGCACATAGCCTGTCTTCTCTTGAGAGCCAGGTCTGCCTATGGCAGCCTTTCTCAATAGCAAGGCTATGCTCACTGAGTCTGTACATAGTCAAAGCTATTCTGCCACTGTGTACTCTCTGTTTAGGGCCAAAGAACATTCTACTTTGCTCTGTTTTTTTGTTAATTCTTTCCAATGTGTCAAGTAATTATCTTTTAGTTTTCTCATGATTTGGTATCTCTCTCTCTCTCTCTCTCTATGTTCTCCTCCTCCTGGATCACTTTGTTTTCGTGGACTTCCTCCTGTGTGGCTTTCACATGCAAAAAAGGCCCGGGCCGAGAGCACACCAGGGCGTAAAGCAGAGAGAGAGACTGATGGCTCCAACAGCAATTGTGGAAGAAAGAGCTCCGTCCCCACGCTGTGGAGGGACTCTCCCCCCTCTTCCCCACCTCCTCTCCCCCTCCCCCTTCATCTCCACCCCCCACCACTCCTATTTTCCCCCCTTTCCATCACCCCTCCCCCCTCCTCTCCCCCTCCTCTCCTCTCCACCATCCCTCCCCCCTCCCTCCTCTCCTCTCCACTATCCCTCCCCCCTTTCCACCACCCCCTCCCCCTCCTCTCTTCCTCCTCTCCTCTCTACTATCCCTCCCCTCTTTCCACCACCCACCCTCCTTCCCCCCTCCCTCCCTCCCTCCCCCGTCTCTCCACCACCCCACCCATTCCCTTTCCCTGGAAAAAAAATAACTCCTAGGCACCAGAAGGCCTTCATAAAGTTATGCTTTTGTTTATGTAACTCGTTCAGCATATTTTGTTACCTCTCCTCTGAGGATCCCATGTTTTTCTATCCTCTGCTGGTGCGCCTAGGAGTCATAACATGATGGATATTCAATTCAGCAACAAATATCATATGCTGATATACACACATCAGTAGATGTGACTGTGATATAAAGCCTGCCAGCAAAGCATGGAGGGTTGGGTGACGACGTGTACGTGCTGTACATGCATGCGTGTTTTTCTATTGGTCTGTGTGTGTAAATGCATGCGTGTTCAGTGTGTGTGTGGCTGGGAGAAGGTACATGTCTCCCCAGAACTTTCTTCAGTGGGGGATTGGATGCTTTATCTCCTTCACAGGCCTGGCTGCTTCCTCATTTTACATTACATTTTAGTCATTTAGCAGACGCTCTTATCCAGAGCGACTTACAGTTAGTGAGTGCATACATTTTTCATACTGGCCCCCCGTGGGAATCGAACCCACAATCCTGGCGTTGCAAGCGCCATGCTCTACCAACTGAGCTACAGGATCCTCCTCTTGCAGAGCCTCCCGAGGCCCAAATTGTGTTCCATTGTAATGCGCTCTGTCAACCGAAACGGGACACTCTCTGAGATAAATCGACCGCATGGGCCTGTTTTCCCCTGTAGACATAATCTTTTTTATTACATTTGTCCCGAAAGGGAGTGGGGCTCAACACTGTTGTGTACAGTCGCTGTCGCGCGATCAAATATGGCTGTGCGGTTGCATGAGGTAATTGTTCTGGAGGCCTCTGGGAGAATATGTGGAGAAAGGGTTGGAGAATTGGAATAATTTTTCTTCATCTTGTTGCTTGAGACCCCTTTCCCTTTACATGGGGGCAGGTTTCTGTACTCTGTTTCTTCTTTTTGGGGAGCTGTGTCCGTGTTTCCTCTCGATGCACCGTCATATATTTTAGGCAGAGTGGAAAAGAGTTTTAGGCAGAGTGGAAAAAATTATTGTCCATCTTTTTTTATGATTTCCTTTTGTTTGAAGGTAGATGTCCACAGTGGGTATGAATGATATTCTACTACCCTCTTTGAGCAAAGACAATTGGCCTACCTTTAAAAAAGGAGACCCACTGGGAAAAAACTGGTTGAATCAACGTTGTTTCAACAAACATTTTAAAATGTGATGACGTGAATCAACGTGGAAAACTGATTGGATTTGCAAAAAGTGATCAACGTAAGGATTCTTTTTTGCTGAAATGTTTTGTTGATTTCATGTTGAATTCACGTTAGTTGACAACTCACCCAAATGTAAATCAAAACTAGACGTTGAACTGACGTCTGTGCCTTTAAAGAAGAAAAAGAGCATTCTCTAATCTGCTTTTGGGGTTGCTCTGTTGCAGTAGCCTCTCAGGGCAATGGAGAAACTGTCTAAGTGGCTCAACGCTATGCTAGCAAAGAGTTGAGGGGCTGAGAGCAAGCAAAAGGGGGGTAGGGTGGGGAGGGAGATAGTGCTATTTTTGGTTGGATTTGTATATGCTCAGAGGTAGGGTCACCCAAAGTTCAGAGACATTTTTCAAGTGGAAATAATGTGTCTACCTCTGTGTGTGTGTGTGTGTGTGTGTGTGTGTGTGTGTGTGTGTGTGTGTGTGTGTGTGTGTGTGTGTGTGTGTGTGTGTGTGTGTGTGTGTGTGTGTGTGTGTGTGTGGGTGTTGGGGGTCTTTGTGAAAGAACTGTCTGGCTAAACCTGGTGACCTCGATCCCAGCCTCATCCTTTTGAAAATATTTTGTTGACACACATGTTAGTCTAAGACAACAATGTCCTCCTGAGGACTATTTGTCTGCAGGCCAAATAGTGTCTGCTACATGAATAGTAACTAAGAGATTGGCAGATCTTTCACCATTTAATGAGGTACATTTCATATACAGTGAGGGAAAAAAATATTTGATCCCCTGCTGATTTTGTACATTTGCCCACTGACAAAGACATGATCAGTCTATAATTTTAATGGTAGGTTTATTTAAACAGTGAGAGACAGAATAACAACAACAAAATCCAGAAAAACGCATGTAAAAAATGTTATAAATTGATTTGCATTTTAATGAGGGAAATAAGTATTTGACCCCTCTGCAAAACATGACTTGGTGGCAAAACCCTTGTTGGCAATCACAGAGGTCAGACGTTTCTTGTAGTTGGCCACCAGGTTTGCACACATTTCAGTAGGGATTTTGTCCCACTTCTCTTTGCAGATCTTCTCCAAGTCATTAAGGTATCGAGCCTGACGTTTGGCAACTCGAACCTTCAGCTCCCTCCACATATTTTTATTTTATTTATATTTTCTATGGGATTAAAGTCTGGAGACTGGCTAGGCCACTCCAGGACCTTAATGTGCTTCTTCTTGAGCCACTCCTTTGTTGCCTTGGCCGTGTGTTTTGGGTCATTGTCATGCTGGAATACCCATCCACGACCCATTTTCAATGCCCTGGCTGATGGAAGGAGGTTCTCACCCAAGATTTGACGGTACATGGCCCCGTCCATCATCCCTTTGATGCGCTGAAGTTGTCCTGTCCAGCAGAAAAACACCCCCAAAGCATAATGTTTCCACCTCCATGTTTGACGGTGGGGATGGTGTTCTTGGGGTCATAGGCAGCATTCCTCCTCCTCCAAACACGGCGAGTTGAGTTGATGCCAAAGAGCTCCATTTTGGTCTCATCTGACCACAACACTTCCACCCAGTTCTCCTCTGAATCATTCAGATGTTCATTGGCAAACTTCAGACGGGCCTGTATATGTGCTTTCTTGAGCAGGGGGACCTTGCAGGCGCTGCAGGATTTCAGTCCTTCACGGCGTAGTGTGTTACCAATTGTTTTCTTGGTGACTATGGTCCCAGCTGCCTTGAGATCATTGACAAGATCCTCCCGTGTAGTTCTGGGCTGATTCCTCACCGTTCTCAAGATCATTGCAACTCCACGAGGTGAGATCTTGCATGGAGCCCCAGGCCGAGGGAGATTGACAGGTCTTTTGTGTTTCTTCCATTTGCGAATAATCGCACCAACTGTTGTCACCTTCTCACCAAGCTGCTTGGCGATGGTCTTGTAGCCCATTCCAGCCTTGTGTAGGTCTACAATCTTGTCCCTGACATCCTTGGAGAGCTCTTTGGTCTTGGCAATGGTGGAGAGTTTGGAATCTGATTGATTGATTGCTTCTGTGGACAGGTGTCTTTTATACAGGTAACAAGCTGAGATTAGGAGCACTCCCTTTAAGAGTGTGCTCCTAATCTCAGCTCGTTACCTGTATAAAAGACATCTGGGAGCCAGAGATCTTTCTGATTGAGAGGGGGTCAAATACTTATTTCCCTCATTAAAATGCAAATCAATTTATACCATTTTTGACATGCTTTTTTCTGGATTTTTTTGTTGTTATTCTGTCTCTCACTGTTCAAATAAACCTACCATTAAAATTATAGACTGATCATTTTTTTGTCAGTGGGCAAACGTACAAAATCAGCACGGGATCAAATACTTTTTTCCCTCACTGTATGTAATTTGTCTGCATGTGCACATGCACAATAAATGTACAAAAAAATCCCTCTCCAAAAGAAGAAAAATAAGATAATAAATTATTTTCTTTGGGGTTCTATGTTTCCTACAAGGAAATATAACTCATTCTTGTCCTACAGGGTTGAACCTGCATAATGTATTGTCTAGGTATAGGAGTGCATCACACACACACACACACACACACACACACACTCACACTCACACACAGACACACACACTCACACTCACACTCACACTCACACACACATACACACACACACACTCTTTGGGCCCCCTATTGAACAAGGCCATATCCCTGCCTTTCCGACTCCCCTGCCAAGTAAGATGAGGTTCCTGTCCCGTACACAGAGAGGCTCCCAACACTTTTCACTTACCCACAAGAACCTGCCTCCCTGCCTCCCTGCCTCCCTCCCTCCCAACACAGTTTACTTACCCACAAGAACCTGCCTCCCTCCCTCCCTCCCTCCCAACTCAGTTTACTTACCCACAAGAACCTCCTTCCCTGCCTCCCTGCCTGCCTCCCTCTCAACACAGTTTACTTACCCACAAGAACCTGCCTCCCTCCCTCCCTCCCTCCCTCCCTCCCAACTCAGTTTACTTACCCACAAGAACCTCCTTCCCTGCCTCCCTCCCTCCCTCCCTGCCTCCCTCTCAACACAGTTTACTTACCCACAAGAACTTCCCTCCCTCCCTCCCTCCCTCCCAAAACAGTTTACTTACCCACAAGAACTTCCTTCCTCCCTCCCTCCCTCCCTCCCTCCCTCCCTCCCTCCCTCCCTCCCTCCCTCCCTCCCTCCCAACACAGTTTACTTACCCACAAGAACTTCCTTCCCTCCCTCCCTCCCTCCCTCCCTCCCTCCCTCCCTCCCTCCCTCCCTCCCTCCCTCACTCCCTTCCCTACCCTCCCTCCCTCCCTCCCTCCCTCCCTCCCTCCCTCCCTCCCTCCCAAACAGTTTACTTACCCACAAGAACCTCCCTCCCTCCCTCCCTCCCTCCCTCCCTCCCTCCCAACTCCCTCCCTCCCTCCCTCCCTCCCTCCCTCCCTCCCTCCCTCCCTCCCAACACAGTTTACTTACCCACAAGAACTTCCCCCCCACTCCCTCCCTCCCTCCCTCCCAACCCAGTTTACTTACCCACAAGAACCTGCCTCCCTCCTCCCTCCCTCCCAACCCAGTTTACTTACCCACAAGAACTTCCCCCCACTCCCTCCCTCCCTCCCTCCCAACCCAGTTTACTTACCCACAAGAACCTGCCTCCCTCCTCCCTCCCTCCCAACCCAGTTTACTTACCCACAAGAACCTGCCTCCCTCCTCCCTCCCTCCCAACCCAGTTTACTTCCCCCAAGAACCTGCCTCCCTCCTCCCTCCCTCCCAACACAGTTTACTTACCCACAAGAACCTGCCTGCCTCCTCCCTCCCTCCCTCCCTCCCTCCCTCCCTCCCTCCCTCCCTCCCTCCCTCCCTCCCTCCCTCCCTCCCTCCCTCCCTCCCTCCCTCCTCCCTCCCTCCCAACACAGTTTACTCACCCACAGAAACCTGCCTGCCTCCCTCCCAACCCAGTTTACTTACCCACAGAAACCTGCCTGCCTCCCTCCCAACACAGTTTACTTACCCACAGAAACCTGCCTGCCTCCCTCCCAACCCAGTTTACTTACCCACAGAAACCTGCCTGCCTCCCTCCCAACACAGTTTACTTACCCACAGAAACCTGCCTGCCTCCCTCCCTCCTTGCCTGTTTGGCCCAGCATCGCCCCAGGCCTCCTTAGCCCAGCGATCTTGCATAATGCATCGTCTACATTGCATTAATATTGCAGCAGGTACATCCAGATTTGCTGGGGCCCACAGGAGTCGCAGACCCTGTTCTTTAGTTGAGTGAACATCCAGGGCAGGGTCTTGATCACACCTTTTCTGGTGTGTGTATGCGTGTGTGTGTGTGTGAGGTGGGGGGGGCGTGTGTTTTGATGTGTGTATGGGGGTGTCGATGTACGTTTCTACAGTTGTAGATGTATTGGTGTGTGTGTGTGTGTGTGTGTGTGTGTGTGTGCAATTAGGCACGTAGGAAGGCTTAACCATTTCACTGAGGCTAGATGCATAGGATTCTGGTTTTGTCCGGTTCATTCAGTGTTTTGTTCATCAACACATTTTTCATTCATTTACATTTTCTTGCTAAGCAAGTTTATTTGCAGGTAAACCTTTCAGTGTATGTGGGCCCACTGGCATCTGTATGAGTGTGTGCTCATGCATGGATATGTGTGTGTGTGTGTGTGTGTGTGTGTGTGTGTGTGTGTCTCTGTGTGTGTGTGTGTGTGTGTGTACAGTATATGCATGAGTGAGTGAGTCTATGCGTGTGTGCATATGTGTGTGTGTGTCTGTTTGTGTGTGTGTCCGTGTGTGTGGCAGGCCTTTTTGACATGCATTACCAGGGAGGTGAGAGAGGGGGGGGACCTGACACGAGGGCAACCAGCCATGTTGGAGAGATTAGTGATGCAGGGAAAGATGCTGTACTGTTTGACTGCTGGCCTGCCGATGAGACCTGATTATCAATGAGTACAGAAGAATCCGCTCCCCCTCCCCCACCCGACCAACCACCTCTCCACTTCTCCTCCCTCTTCCCCCCATCTGAGTGCCCTCTCCCGAGAGGAACACTCGGTGTCCAAGCTTGTTAGAGCAGAGCGAAAGAGAGAGCACGAGAGAGATGGAGACAGAGAGAGAGTGAGAGAGAGAGAAACCTGCCTCCCTCCCTCCCATCCACCAAACTACCAGGTGTGAAACAGGGCAGGGACTCAAGGGGTATGCTAATTTGGTATAGAGCAGACCTAACTCACTCGATTAAATTAATCAAAACAGGAACATTTTACATTTGGCAAGAAATTCAAAAGGAAATTATCTCAACAGAGAAAAATGTGCTCCTGTGTGCTACCCATATCCCCCCACTAGAATCCCCATACTTTAATGAAGACAACTTCTCCATCCTGGAGCGGGAAATCAATCATTTCCAGACCCAGGGACATGTACTAGTCTGTGGCGACCTAAATGCCAGAACTGGACAAGAACCTGACACCCTCAGCACACAGGGGGACAAACACCTACCTGGAGGTGACAGCATTCCCTCCCCCATATGCCCCCCTGGGCACAACTATGACAACATAACCAACAAAAATGGGTCACAACTCCTGCAGCTCTGTCGCACGCTGGGTATGTACATAGTCAATGGTAGCCTTCGAGGGGACTCCTATTGTAGGTACACCTATAGCTCATCTCTTGGCAGTAGTACTGTAGACTACTTTATCACTGACCTCAACCCAGAGTCTCTCAGAGCGTTCACAGTCAGCCCACTGACACCCCTATCATACCACAGCAAAATCACAGTCTACTTGAACAGAGCAATACTCAATCATGAGGCATCAAAGCCAAAGGAACTGAATAATATTAAGAAATGCTATAGATGGAAAGAAAGTAGTGTTGAAACCTACCAAAAAACAATTAGGCAACAACAACTTCAAACACTTCCTGGACAAAAGGTTCTACTGTAATAGTGACGGTGTAAACTTGGCAGTAGAAAACCTAAACAGTATATTTGACCTCTCAGCTTCCCTATCAAATCTAAAAAAAATAACAGAAAACCGAAGAAAAGTAACAACAATGACAAATGGTTTGATGAAGAATGCAAAAACCTAAGAAAGAAATTGAGAAACCTATCCTACCAAAAACATAGAGACCCAGAAAACCTGAGCCTACGCCTTCACTATGGTGAATCACTAAAACAATACAGAAATACACTATGGAAAAAGAAGGAACAGCATGTCAGAAATCAGCTCAATGTAATTGAAGAATCCATAGACGCTAACCACTTCTGGGAAAATTGGAAAACACTAAACAAACAACAACACGAAGCGCTATCTATCCAAAACGGAGATGTATGGGTAAACCACTTCTCCAATCTTTTTGGCCCTATAACAAAGAACAAACAGCAAAAACAGCAACCTTGGGAAAATCCTCTGCATTATCATTAACAGCAGACTAGTTCATTTCCTCAGTGAAAACAATGTACTGAACAAATGTCAAATTGGCTTTTTACCAAATTACCGTACGACAGACCACGTATTCACCCTGCACACCCTAATTGACAAACAAACAAACCAAACCAAAGGCAAAGTCTTCTCATGTCTTTGACATACCAATCCACAAAGCTGTGAACGATCTGAGAGACAAGGCAAGAAGGGCCTTCTACGCCATCAAAAAGGAACATAAAATTTGACATACCAATTAGGATCTGGCTAAAAATACTTGAATCAGTTATAGAACCCATTGCCCTTTATGGTCTGGGGTCCACTCACCAACCAATAATTCAAAAAATGGGACAAACACCAAATTGAGATGCTGCATGCAGAATTCTGCAAAAATATCCTCTGTGTACAACGAAAAACACCAAATAATGCACGCAGAGCAGGATTAGGCCGATACCCGCTAATTATCAAAATCCAGAAAAGAGCCGTTAAATTCTATAACCACTTTAAAAGGAAGTGATACTCAAACAAAGCCATCACCTACAGAGAGATGACCTTGGAGAAGAGTCCCCTAAGCAAGCTGGTCCTGGGGCTCTGTTCACAAACACAAACAGACCCCACAGAGCCCCAGGACAACAACACAATTAAACCCAACCAAATCATGAGAAAACAAAAAGAGAATTACTTGACACATTGGAAAGAATTAACAAAAAAACAGAGCAAACTAGAATGATATTTGGCCCTAAACAGAGAGTACACAGTGGCAGAATACCTGACCACTGTGACTGACCCAAACTTAAGGAAAGCTTTGACTATGTACAGACTCAGTGAGCATAGCCTTGCTATTGAGAACGGCCGCCATAGGCAGATCTGGCTCTCAAGAGAAGACAGGCTATGTACACACTGCCCACAAAATGAGGTGAAAACTGAGCTGCACTTCCTAACCTCCTGCCAAATGTATGACCATATTAGAGACACATATTTCCCTCAGATTACACAGATCCACAAACAATTCGAAAACAAACCCAATTTTGATAAACTCCCTTATCTACTGGGTGAAATACCACGGTGTGCCATCACAGCAGCAATATTTGTGACCTTTTGCCACAAGAAAAGGGCAACCAGTGAAGAATAAACACCATTGTAAATACAACCTATATTTATGTTTATTTATTTCCCCATTTGTACTTTAACTATTTGCACATTGTTACAACACTGTATATGTACATAATATAACATTTTAAATGTATTTATTATTTTGGAACTTCTGAGTGTAATGTTTACTGTTAATTTCTATTGTTTATTTCACTTATGTTTACTATCTACTTCACTTGCTTTGGCAATGTTAACATATGTTTCCCATGCCAATAAAACCCATAAATTGAAATTGAAATTGAATTGATATTGAAATTGAAATTGAAAGAACCAGAAGGGGGTCTCAATCACAGCCAAGGCTCCCCAAAGAGAGAAAGAGAGAGAGAGAGAGAGAGAGAGAGAGAGAGAGAGAGAGAGAGAGAGAGAGAGAGAGAGAGAGAGAGGGAGAGGGGGAGAGAGAGAGAGAGAGAGAGAGAGAGAGAGAGAGAGAGAGAGAGAGAGAGAGAGAGAGAGAGAGAGAGAGGGGGAGAGGGAGAGAGAGAGAGAGGGGGGGAGAGGGAGAGAGAGAGGGAGAGGGGGAGAGAGAGAGAGAGAGAGAGAGAGAGAGAGAGAGAGAGAGAGAGAGAGAGAGAGAGAGAGAGAGAGGGAGAGAGAGAGAGAGGGAGAGAGAGAGAGAGGGAGAGAGAGAGAGAGAGAGAGAGAGAGAGAGAGAGAGATGGAGAGAGTACATGGACCAGTCACTCCACATGATGCCCCAAAAGACTGTTCCCCTCCACCCTTCTATCCCCTCCCTCCTCCCCCTTCTTCCCCCTCCCCCTCCCCCTTTCTTCCCCCTTCCCCCTCCCAGGTGAATTCTAATTGACAGGTTAATGGGGAGGAAGCAGGGGACAAGCACATCGTTAGGACTACTGCCTTGTAATTGTGCACTGCTGCGATGCTTGACAGTTGACACCTGGGTAGCAAGTGAGAGTTATTCTTTAGAACACACAGTGCCACAGGCACTAGACTGACTAGAGCTATGGATTATCAGAGTTCGTTGTGTACTGACTCGTAGGGGAGGAAAGTCAAGTCAATACACACGCAGGCACACAACTACACACACACAACTACACACACACACACAGACACACGGACACACACTGAGAAATGTACAGTACTTGAACTGAAAGCTTTCTTTAAATGTTGCCAATGATTGGAACTGCCATGGTTCTGTTTGAACCTTTTTGTAAATAACCTTTGTTGTTGATATCCATTTGGCATGGACTAGCACATTAAAATAACAGTAGTTATTATGACAACCCTTTTAAAAAGCACTGAGAGGAGTCATTTGAATTTATAAACGCTACAGTCGATAAAATGCTAAAGAAAAATGCAGTTGCCTAATGTTCACGCATTGTCATATGAATACATTAATACAGTATTACATGAATACAGTATGCATTTACACGCCACTGAACACATTGAACGCCAGGGTAGTGTTCAATGTAAAATGTATGCACACATGACTAAGTTGCTTTGGATAAAAGTGTCTGCTAAATGGCATATACTGTATATTATCATATTATATTAGTTTGAGGTGTAGTTTGCCTTCCTAACAATATACTTAACCATATTGCTTAGTCTATCAAAATAGTAATTCTAGGCTGAACCATCAAGAAGCCCTACAGCAGAAGATGGAGAGAGAGAGAGAGCTAGCTAAGCTAGGGAGCCATCTCCATCTCCACGGACCCTCTCTCTTCTTCCGTCCTCCCTCCATCAGGGCCCTCTCCTCCTTCAGAAGGGGTAATGTAGCAGAAAAAAATAGGCGATTGAATGCGCACTGGGTGTGAACACATGAAAAGAAGGGGACATGAGGAGGAAAAGGAGGAGAAGGAGGAGAAGGAGAGGTCCAATGCATTCCCATAATGACACAGCCTACTGCCTCCTCTCAATAGGATCAATGACCACAGGGGAGCACGTCCTATGGTTAGCCCCTAGAGATAGAGATCTAGGAAGTTGCCGCTAGCCATAAATCTAGGATCAGATTACCTTATCCTCAATAATAACCATAACGAAGATGAAGGATGAAAAAGTTTGATCTTATATCCCCCTGAGATCCAGAAGAAAAAAAAGTTTTGGAATTATTTCAATTATTTTGCATCAGATAACTGTTTGGGGTGAAAACAACATGTTACAAAGAAAAAAATTGAAAAGATAATTGTATTGATTTATTATTGTATGTGCACTGTGCATTGTAGTGGTTGATAGTAAATATGAAACATTTAACATTACAGTAAATGGGTACAGTAGGTAAAAAACATAGCTCATCCTGATGTCCACTACAGAGGACATTTATTAACAAGCTGTTATTTAGCTCTTATTTAATGTGAACAAATGATTACAGTGCTCTGAAAACTCAGCAAACTTTTCCTTAGACATGTATCTCTTACAAACAATTTGAATATCAAACTCACAAAAATGATAATTGCACAATTACACACACTAACCATTACATGTGCTAATTGTGATGGAAGCCATTTTGAAGAACCAGAAAGTTCTTCAAAATATTATCAAGGTGACACCCCAACACATGTGATACTGTATCACTGAAAAGCCCAGAATGTCCTCTCAAAAGGTACAACAGGACTTAACACAGTGAATGTATATTAGAAAGGACAAAAATGAATAGCCGGATCTCAGGAGGATATCAGTGGTTAGGGGCAATTTCTACCAACTCCTTCTTTGGACGAGCCCTGCATTGTGGAGAGAGGTGGAGGAGTGGGCCAGACATGTTTGAGTAAACTGAGCCTCCAGTACTTATTCTGTTCTCTCCATTGTATTCCGACAAGTGGTGTCACTCTTACGCAATGCTAGTCCCTCGACTGACACGAGTAGTGCAGACAGTGTTATGCTATCTGACCTAAGATCATTGATTACGTTAGCTTAAAAAGGCACAATCTCCAGTCAAAAGTGCTGCGCCTGCACTCGTATGTAAACTGAAAGGCTGGGTCTTGGTTAATGTAACTGCCACTGAGTTATTTGAATTCGCCATATTCACCAAACTCTTGAAGCCAAAAACTAGCGGACCGTTTTGTTCTGAAATTTGAATGTGAACAAAACAACAACAAATGGTGAACACATAATTGACCATGCCCAACTCCGCAACAATGAGACAGCTTGTTCAGCTGTTGCCAGTGTTGATAGGTTATATGTTGCATGTGCTGGGGAGTAGTTAAAAAACACTGGCAACAAGGGAACAGTCCCTCCCGGGAGTCCATAGCATTCAACAGGTAGTTACCATTGCACCACGGGTCTCCAGCTCTCCTGCGTGCCTATGGGGATCCAGTCTGAATATTGATATTGTGCTTGGCGCTTATAGGCTTCTCTCCTTCTCTCCTTGTCATGCTAAGTAAGCAGCCAGGCCATTGGGAAAAAGGCAGCGGCTTTCAAATGATTCCCAGCTCTACTGCTCCACGATCATTTGAGCCCCCCGCTTTCCCACTGTCCACCTCTCATGTTGGTCCCATTGCAACACCATCTGCCCCTTTTTGGTTCTGTTTATTAGGGATGAGGTTCCACTGTTCAATCTCTCGCTCATTCCACCTTCTTCGTCCTGCTTATATTTGATATTTCACAGTGGAAAAGGGGCTGAGGATGGCGCAGCCATGACTTAGATCTTAGAAGATTCCAGAGGTAATTGATATCTAAAAGTTGAATCCAATAAGGTTAAGTAGAACCGAAAGGTCACTTGTGACCGCAAAAAAGCAAAGTTTTAGGCAGGCAGAGAGCACAGCTCAAGTATGAGTAAGCCATCTTTTTATTGTGCTCTTCAAATACATCTAGATGAAAGAAAGGGATAAATGACTGGAGCTGGGTGTGATCTGTTTGACTTTCAGTTAAAGCAAAGGTAAGTCAAAAAGAAGCCCTTATCTTTACATCTTTAGGATTATTGTTGTTTGATAAACCACAAAGTCTTTAAAAACGTGAATTTACTCAAAGTAAAGAGAATCCAACCAGAGCAGACAGTCAAGGGATGTGCTACTTTAATTGATGAATCAGCTGACATTGTTAACGATTGTAATAATATCTTCCCAGTTTTTTAGGAATACCACGTGGTTCAATACAAACCCCAATAGTTTTGTCTCATAAATTCTCCAGGAACATTTACCTCAAGGAAAACACATTAGTGAAAATGCTAAACTAATAAAATGCTAGTCTTATGGGGGCTTTCCTTGTTTTGAAACGTATACAGGATGTCTGGGAGATGAGGTCTGGGACCTGGGGCAAGACAGAGGGATGATTGCCTGCTGGAAGAAACCCCAAGCACGAGGGCCAGGCCTGTCAGTCAAAGAGCAAACAACATGCAAGAAGAGGAGGAGGAGGAGGGGGAGAAGAATAGGAGGAGGAGGGGGAAGAGAAGGAGGAGGTGGAAAAGGAGGAGGTGGAGGGGGAAGAGAAGGAGGAGGTGGAAGAGAAGGGGGAAGAAGAGGAGGAGGAGGAGGAAGAAAAGTAGGAGGAGGAGGAGGAGGAGGAGGAGGAGGAGGAGAGGAGGGGGAAGAATAGGAGGAGGAGGAGGAGGAGGAGGGGGAAGAATAGGAGGAGGAGGAGGAGGAGGAGGGGGGGGAAGAAGAGGAGGAGGAGGAGGAGGAGGAGGAGGAGGAGGAGGAGGAGGAGGAGGAGGAGGACATTCCGCTGTCTACTTTAATAGGATGTCTTCCCTGAGTCAGTGTGAGCCAATCCGTTATTCACTCACACAACCTGCTCCAGTCACTGTGAACCAATCCATTATTCACTCACACAACCGGCTCTAGTCACATTTGGAGGGTACCTACGGCCGTAGATATTTTGCCAGTGGAATGCCTAGTTTTTATATTAAAAATCACACAGGACTGCCTCCAGATGAGATTTGTGAACTGGGATTTCCATGAACAAAAATAATGTCAGGTTAATAAATACTTTTTAACTGAGAAAGTGTGTGTGTGTGTGTGTGTGTGTGTGTGTGTGTGTGTGTGTGTGTGTGTGTGTGTGTGTGTGTGTGTGTGTGTGTGTGTGTCTGTGTATGTGCGTGTTTTGTATGCTTATATGTGTGTTTAAAAGTAATGTACATCATGTACAAATAGGATTTCTGACATTATTTTATTATTATTACGTTTAGTTGTCAGGGACAACATGTACAACATGTCAATGCACCAGATTTAGCTAGATAGCTCATTTTCATCTGTAGTCCCTGGGCAGGAAACAATCAACATCATAGTGCTTGATGGATTTTGCAACTGCACTTGAAGAAACTTTCATAGTTCTTGAAATGTTCCGTATTGACTGACCTTCATGTCTTAAAGTAATGATGGACTGTTGTTTCTCTTTGCTTATTTGAGCTGTTCTTGCCATAATATGGACTTGGTCTTTTACCAAATAGGGCTATCTTCTGTATACCCCCCCTACCTTGTCACAACACAACTGATTGGCTCAAACGCATTGAGAAGGAAAGAAATTCCACAAATTATATTTTAAGAAGGCACACCTGTTAATTGAAATGCATTCCAGGTGACTACCTCATGAAGCTGGTTGAGAGAATGCCAAGAGTGTACAAAGCTGTCATCGAGGCAAAGGGTGACTATTTGAAGAATCTCAAATATAAAATATATTTTGATTTTTTTAACACTTTTTTGGTTACTATAAAAATAGACAACAATAGACAATATAATGCTAATATTACATCAGAGTTTAAATGTGCCTTGGTCCTACAGTATCCAACATCTTGAGAGTTGGAATTGCATACTGATGATTGCACTTGTAAGTAAACCATTTCAGATACATACAGATTTGAGAAAAGGTGATTTGAAGTCAACTGAAAAATAGGACCTAGTGGGGATTTTATAGCCATGTGTGTGGTGGTTTTTGTGGAATTGAATATGCCAAACCCCGTAGTGCTCAATATCCTACCACACCAAATTCCAGACTGACTAAAACACTGGGTTCATTGCAGAGCATAAGTCCCATTCATCATCTATAAATTGGCGGTAATCATTCTACAGGCTGGCAAGGCAGGCTTTTACCTTAAGGTGAAATGCAAACTGCACGAAGTGGCATTAACAACTGTAACTAAAACTATAATGTTTATATTATTTCCCAAGTCCATTGAAATTACTTCAAATTTTTCTGATACTTTCCAAAGTTACATAGTTATCCAATAGAAAAGATTTTACTTGTTGTTGTTCATTTTTCTCTCTTTTCAGCGAAAGCCCCAAAAATAGTTGTTACAGAGACAGGGTTGATAAAGACCCCAACATCTCTATTAGACACACCCAGAGGAAAACTGAACTCCTTTATATTATATACAGTTGAAGTCGGAGGTTTACATACACCTTAGCCAAATACATTTAAACTCAGTTTTTCACAATTCCTGACATTTAATCCTAGTAAAAATTCCCTGTCTTAGGTCAGTTAGGATCACCACTTTATTTTAAGAATGTGAAATATCAGAATAATAGTAGAGAGAATTATTTATTTCAGCTTTTATTTCTTTCATCACATTCCCAGTGGGTCAGAAGTTTACATACACTCAATTAGTATTTGGTAGCATTGCCTTTAAATTGTTTAACTTGGGTCAAATGTTTCGGGAAGCCTTCCACAAGCTTCCCACAATAAGTTGGGTGAATTTTGACCCATTCCTCCTGACAGAGCTGGTGTAACTGAGTCAGGTTTGTAGGCCTCCTTGCTCGCACACGCTTTTTCAGTTCTGCCCACAAATGTTCTATAGGATCGAGGTCAGGGCTTTGTGACGGCCACTCCAATACCTTGACTTTGTTGTCCTTAAGCCATTTTACCACAACTTTGGAAGTATGCTTGGGGCCATTGTCCATTTGGAAGACCCATTTGCGACCAAGCTTTAACTTCCTGACTGATGTCTTGAGATGTTGCTTCAATATATCCACAGCATTTTTTTTTTTTTACCTTTATATACAGTGGGGAGAACAAGTATTTGATACACTGCCGATTTTGCAGGTTTTCCTACTTACAAAGCATGTAGAGGTCTGTAATTTTTATCATAGGTACACTTCAACTGTGAGAAACGGAATCTAAAACAAAAATCCAGAAAATCACATTGTATGATTTTTAAGTAATTCATTTGCATTTTATTGCATGACATAAGTATTTGATCACCTACCAACCAGTAAGAATTCCGGCTCTCACAGACCTGTTCGTTTTTCTTTAAGAAGCCCTCCTGTTCTCCACTCATTACCTGTATTAACTGCACCTGTTTGAACTCGTTACCTGCATAAAAGACACCTGTCCACACACTCCCTCAAACAGACTCCAACCTCTCCACAATGGCCAAGACCAGAGAGCTGTGTAAGGACATCAGGGATAAAATTGTAGACCTGCACAAGGCTGGGATGGGCTACAGGACAATTGGCAAGCAGCTTGGGGAGAAGGCAACAACTGTTGGTGCAATTATTAGAAAATAGAAGAAGTTCAAGATGACGGTCAATCACCCTCGGTCTGGGGCTCCATGCAAGATCTCACCTCGTGCGGCATCAATGATCATGAGGAAGGTGAGGGATCAGCCCAGAACTACACGGCAGGACCTGAGCAATGACTTGAAGAGAGCTGGGACCACAGTCTCAAAGAAAACCATTAGTAACACACTACACCGTCATGGATTAAAATCCTGCAGTGCACGCAAGGTCCCCCTGCTCAAGCCAGCCCATGTCCAGGCCCGTCTGAAGTTTGCCAATGACCATCTGGATGATCCAGAGGAGGAATGGGAGAAGATCATGTGGTCTGATGAGACAAAAATAGAGCTTTTTGGTCTAAACTCCACTCGCCGTGTTTGGAGGAAGAAGAAGGATGAGTACAACCCCAAGAACACCATCCCAACCGTGAAGCATGGAGGTGGAAACATCATTCTTTGGGGATGCTTTTCTGCAAAGGGGACAGGACGACTGCACCGTATTGAGGGGAGGATGGATGGGGCCATGTATTCCGAGATCTTGGCCAACAGCCTCCTTCCCTCAGTAAGAGCATTGAAGATGGGTCGTGGCTGGGTCTTCCAGCATGACAACGACCCGAAACACACAGGCAGGGCAACTAAGGAGTGGCTCCGTAAGAAGCATCTCAAGGTCCTGGAGTGGCCTAGCCAGTCTCCAGACCTGAACCCAATAGAAAATCTTTGGAGGGAGCTGAAAGTCCGTATTGCCCAGCGACAGCCCCGAAACCTGAAGGATCTGGAGAAGGTCTGTATGGAGGAGTGGGCCAAAATCCCTGCTGCAGTGTGTGCAAACCTGGTCAAGACCTACAGGAAACGTATGATCTCTGTAATTGCAAACAAAGGATTCTGTACCAAATATTAAGTTCTGCTTTTCTGATGTATCAAATACTTATGTCATGCAATAAAATGCAAATGAATTATTTTAAAATCATACAGACCTCTACATACTTATGTCATGCAATAAAATGCAAATGAATTATTTAAAAATCATACAGACCTCTACATGCTTTGTAAGTAGGAAAACCTGCAGTGTATCAAATACTTGTTCTCCCCACTGTAACTAGGCAAGTCAGTTAAGAACAAATTCTTATTTACAATGATGGCCTACACTGGCCAAACCCGGACGATGCTGGGCCAATTGTGCGCAGCCCTATGGGACTCCCAATCACGGCCGGTTGTAATACAGCCTGGAATCGAAACAGGGGGTCTGTAGTGACACCTAAAGCACTGAGATGCAGTGCCTTAGACTGCTGCGCCACTCGGGAGCCCTTGCTTGAGGTCATTGTCCATTTGGAAGACCCATTTGCGACCAAGCTTTAACTTCCTGACTGATGTCTTGAGATGTTGCTTCAATATATCCACATAATTTTCCTTCCTCATGATGCCATCTATTTTGTGAAGTGCACCAGTCCCTCCTGCAGCAAAGCACCCCCACAGCATGATGCTGCCACCCTCGTGCTTCACGGTTGGGATGGTGTTCTTCGGCTTGCTAGCCACCACATTTTTCCTCCAAACATAATGATGGTCATTATGATTAAACAGTTCTATTTTTGTTTCATCAGACTAGAGGACATTTCTCCAAAAAGTACGATCTTTGTCCCCATGTGCAGTTGCAAACCGTAGTCTGTTTTTTTATGGTGGTTTTGGAGCAGTGGCTTCTTCCTTGCTGAGCGGCCTTTCAGGTTATGTCGATATAGGACTCGTTTTACTGTGGATATAGATACTTTGTACCTGTTTCCTCCAGCATCTTGACAAGGTCCTTTGTTGTTGTTCTGGGATTGATTTGCACTTTTCGCACCATAGTACGTTCATCTCTAGGAGACAGAACGCATCTCCTTCCTGAGCTGTATGACGGCTGCGTGGTCCCATGGTGTTTATACTTGCGTACTATTGTTTGTACAGATGAACGTAATACCTTCAGCCGTTTAGAAATTGCTCCCAAGGATGAACCAGACTTGTGGAGGTCTAAAAAATTTTTTCTGAGGTCTTGGCTGATTTCTTTTGATTTTCCCATGATGTCAAGAAAAGAGGCACTGAGTTTGAAGGTAGGCCTTGAAATACATCCACAGGTACACCTCCAATTGACTGAAATTATGTCAATTAGCTTATCAGAAGCTTCTAAAGCCATGACATCATTTTCTGGAATATTCCAAGCTGTTTAAAGGCACAGTCAACTTAGTGTATGTAAACTTCTGACCCACTGGAATTGTGATACAGTGAATTATAATTGAAATAATCTGTCTGTAAACAATTGTTTGAAAAATTACTTGTGTCATGCAGAAAGTAGATGTCCTAACCGACTTGCCAAAACTATAGTTTGTTAACAAGAAATGTGTGGAGTGGTTGAAAAACAAGTTTTAATGACTCCAACCTAAGTGTATGTAAACTTCCGACTTCAACTGTAGGTTATATATGATCACATATTTACATTTTAGTCATTTAGCAGACGCTCTTATCCAGAGCGACTTACAGTTAGTGAGTGCATACATTATTATTATTATTTTTCATAACCCCGTGGGAAGCGAACCCACAACCCTGGCGTTGCAAACACCATGCTCTACCAACTGAGCTACATCCCTGCCGGCCATTCCCTCCCCTACCCTGGGCCAATTGTGCACCGCACCATGGGTCTCCCAGTCGCGGCCGGCTACGACAGAGCCTGGATTCAAACCGGGATCTTTAGTGGCACAGCTAGCACTGCAATGCAGTGCCTTAGACCACTGCGCCACTCGGGAGGCCACATATCTCTACCTTCAAGCTTTTTGTTGTTGTTTTCATTTATCCCTGGCTATTTAATCCCTTCTCTCCCTCGCTTTGTAATTCAGTACCATTACAACACCTGCGGGATAGGCCTCCATGTAAATTATAAACTGTTTTGCAGCTGGAAGAAAAATAAAGAGAAAAAGAGAAAAAAAGCAGGATAAAAAGAGAAAGATAATTTCTTGAGAGAACCCATCCAAAAGGACCAGGAACCAAAGCCAAGGTGGAACAGTAAAAGACACGTAACGGTTGGGTCTCCTGTGGTGCAGGCAGCAGTTAAAACAGACCGGGTTCTCTCTCTCTCTCCCTCGTCTCTCTCTCCCTCCTTGCAGGCTGGCAGGGTCGGTCCGCGCCGGGTGGCGGGCGCTAGCTGGCTCACGGTGGTCTCGTTTCACTGCCGCAAGAAGTCTCATGCGGGACCTGCCCGGGCATTCATTTCATCGCCTCGCTCCACTTTCCTGAGCCAGGCCAGTAACACAATAATGTAAAACAAAAATAGTCTCCTGAGATATTAGGAAAGATCAGGGTTCATTTCTAAACTACAAATGTGCTTTTGGATGATTGCATGTGACATGTTATCTGAGAGTTATACTGCATGGACATTCCCCCTTATTGCATCTGGTGCGCTCTCCTGACGAGGTCTTAGAGGGAATTTAGGGCTAGATTCAATCAGATCAAGCATTAACCGGTGATAGCCGACACCCGCATAGCTAATGTTTTGGAGCTGTCAAATCGGTGAGCAGCTGCTCTTGATCATTGTCCGGAAGCCACACCCGTCCCACTCGCCTTAGAAGTTCGGAACAGGAAAGTGTAGGCTATATAGAAATAATGACGCTCAAATTGAAAATCATTAAAGAAAATAAATGAGGATTTTTGTCAGCCTAATCGAGGTGTAGATTACATCTCACATTCCATTGTTCGAACTTGTAAACAAGGCTGTATAGGATTTCTCTAAATGCGACTCCGTGCAGCCAATGTCAATGTCCGCTTTAGGTATTATGCCAGGAACCGCTTGTGGATTTGACAGCTCTAACAACAGATCCACCTCCGACCCCACCAAAACAAGCTAAAGCGGATCTAATTGAATAGAGCCCTAATTGAAGTATTCTATGGTACTAATTGAAACATTTGGGTAAAATGGGGTCGCAGTTTTTGTGTGAGGGAGGTGACACACACACACAATCTTGTTTAACTAACCTTGTGGAGACACAATTGATTCCCATTCAAAATCCTATTTTCCCTAACCCTAAACCTAACCCTAACCTTAACCCCAAAAGCTAACCTTAACCCTAAACCTAACCCTAGCCCTAAACGTAACCTTTAACACCTAAACCTAATTCTAACCATAACTATAATTTAAACCTTAATCCTTAACCCCCTAGAAATAGCCTTTTTCCTTGTGGGGACCAGCAAAATGTCCCCAGTTGGTCCAATTTTTGTTCTGGTCCTCACAAGTATAGTTGAAGATGTCCACGCGCACGCACGCATGCACACACACACACACACACACACACACACACACACACACACACACACACACACACACACACACACACACACACACACACACACACACACACACACACACACACACACACACACACACACACGTGCTGTCTCAGGCATGGACGGGAGGTGATAGCACGGAAGAACCTTGACCTTAATCCTCAGCGAAGCCAACACATTTTCCTTCTGCAAAGGTCTGTGAAATCAAAGATGAATATTAAAGTCAGGAAATCTGATAGGCTTTCGTTCCAAAATGTGTGAGTGCATGTTCTTATAGCCTAGTGTTGCAGGAGATAATAAAACCACTAATGTTTGTAAAAAGAAAACTAGAAAAAATTGGGGATTTCATCAAATTATTACCATGGGAATCCAGACGCATCACATATGTTATACACCTCATATACAGTGAAATATACTATATGTACAGTACCAGTCAAAAGTTTGGACACACCTACTAATTCAAGGGTTTTTCTTTATTTCTACTATTTTCTACATTGTAGAATAATAGTGAAGACATCAAAACTATGAAATAACACATATGGAATCATGTAGTAACCAAAAAAGTGTTAAACAAATCAAAATATATTTTATATTTGAGATTCTTCAAAGTAGCCAGCCACCCTTTGCCTTGATGACAGCTTTGCACACTCTTGGCTTTCTCTATACCAGCTTCATGAGGTAGTCACCTGGAATACATTTAAATTAACAGGTGTGCCTTGTTAAAAGTTAATTTGTGGGACTATCATTTGTTTTTCAACAGGACAATGACCCAAAACACACCTCCAGGCTGTGTAAGGGCTATTTGACCAATAAGGAGAGTGATGGAGTGCGGTATCAGATGACCTGGCCTCCACAATCACCCGACCTCAACCCAATTGAGATGGTTTGGGATGAGTCGGACGGCAGAGTGAAGGAAAAGCAGCCAACAGGTGCTCAGCATATGTTGGAACTCCTTCAAGACTGTTGGAAAAGCATTCCTCATGAAGCTGGTTGAGAGAATGCCAAGATTGTGCAAAGCTGTCATCAAGGGAAAGGGTGGCTACTTTGAAGAATCTCAAATATAAAATGTTTTGATTTGTTTAACACTGTTTTGGTTACTACATGATTCCATATGCGTTATTTCATAGTTTTGATGTCTTCACTATTATTCTACAATGTAGAAAATAGTAGAAATAAAGAAAAACCCTTGAATGAGTAGGTCTGTCCAAACTTTTGACTGGTACTGTATATGTTGGCCAAAACCAAAGGAAAGACCATAAATCCACGCCATTTATAGAAGCAACAGCCGTTGAATCCCAACCAAAATCATAACCTTTTATGAATGCATCCATTGGGATTTTGCCCAAAACATGGTCGGGTGAGGTTGTGTTTTCTCTAGCGGGAGGTAAGCTTGGCTTCTTATATGGTGTTGAGTAAAGCTTAAACCATGTATTTAGATTGTATGTAGGTATTGTAGTTAGGTATTGTAGGTAGTTTATCTAATCAAATCAAATCAAATTAAATTGTATTGGCCACATGCGCCGAATACAACAGGTGCAGACATTACAGTGAAATGCTTACTTACAGCCCTTAACCAACAGTGCATTTATTTGTAACAAAAAAGTAAAAATAAAACAACAAAAAAAGTGTTGAGAAAAAAAGAGCAGAAGTAAAATAAAATAACAGTAGGTAGTTATTGTAGGTTATTGTAGGTAATTATTGTAGGTAAGTATTGTATTCGGCTGAGCCCGGTGAAGCACGAGGCTAGCTAACCCACTACCTGGACCAATAAAGCTAGCTAGCTAGCGGGTAGCTACTGGTAACTATTAGCAACTGTGGATAGTTGTTTCCAATGTTATTTCACGCTTAAGAGTACCTGTAATTATGCCAGCTAGCTACCTACCATTCAGCTGTTTTTCTAACCTCATTATCTGAAGTGTTAACATTAGGTAGTTAGTAGCTACTGTACTCGAAATGTAGCTAGCTTGATGATACCTGGATAGCTAACTAAACAATAGCTGGAACGACCTAGCTGTAATATTTGGAGACGCTTTCTCTCCGTTGGGACAGACGCGAACTGGCTGAATCGATTCAGTGGCTAGCTTTGCACTTAACAGGCTAACAGTAGCTACTAAGGGTAAGTTATAACCTACATTTATTTTTGTTTTGTTTTTACATACTGGTAACAAGAGTCGTTCAAGGGAATTCGGGACATGGGTGACTAGATAACGTTAGCTTGGCTCTCTCTGTGTGTTTCGTGCCGTGGGAGGAGGGGTGGTTCTTTGGCAGAGAGCAATGGCTAGCTAGTATGCTAACTATTCTAGCTAACTAACTGGCTGAATAAGTTGACGACATACTCACTCAAACTGTCAAAACTAACCCAAAACTTTACACAACGTTAGATATGGACACGAATGATCTGTTTGGCGTGTTAACACACTGGTTTGTAGTAACCGAGTATTGGTGCTAAACCGTGTTATTGGAGGCTGGCATGCTAATTGGCTATGGCGTCATAGGATTCGGTGCCCTGGACGGTTTTCACGGAAGAATACTATACCAAGTTAGCTAGCTGAAAAAACTAAGTTAGAGTCTATTCCTAGAAAATATTGAACCGCTGTAGTTTACAACAATTATAATCTCTAAAGTGGAAGTTGGGAGAGCTATATTTGAGTGTTTCAGTGAAAAGTAAGTGAGGGAGGCCCCGCTCTCTCGCTTTCACAGATGTTTAGTTCATTTCATTCCGATCTCCTTTACATTATTGTAGCCTCTTTCTGTAGCCTGTCAACTATGTGTCTGTCTATCCCTGTTCTCTCCTCTCTGCACAGGCCATACACCGCGTGGCTGCTGCCACTCTAATCTGGTGGTCCCTGCGCGCACGACCCACGTGGAGTTCCAGGTCTCCGGCAGCCTCTGGAACTGCCGTTCTGCGGCCAACAAGGCAGAGTTCATCTCAGCCTATGCTACCCTCCAGTCCCTCAACTTCTTGGCGCTGACGGAAACATGGATTACCACAGAAAAAACTGCTACTCCTACTGCTCTTTCCTTGTCTGACCATGTGTTCTCGCATACCCGAGAGCATCTGGTCAGCGCGGCGGTGGCACAGGAATCCTCATCTCTCCCAAGTGGACATTCTCTCTTTTTCCCCTGACCCATCTGTCTATCTCCTCATTTGAATTCCATGCTGTCACAGTCACTAGCCCATTCAAGCTTAACATCCTTGTCATTTATCGCCCTCCAGGTTCCCTTGGAGAGTTCATCAATGAGCTTGACGCCTTGATAAGTTCCTTTCCTGAGGATGGCTCACCCTCACAGTTATGGGTGACTTTAACCTCCCTACATCTGCCTTTGACTCATTTCTCTCTGCCTCCTTCTTTCCACTCCTTTCCTCATTTGACCTCACCCTCTCACCGTCCCCCCCCCTTACTCACAAGGCAGGCAATACGCTTGACCTCATTTTTACTAGATGCTGTTCTTCTACTAATCTCACTGCAACTCCCCTCCAAGTCTCCGACCACTACTTTGTATCCTTTTCTCTCTCGCTCTCCTCTAACAATACTCACTCTGCCCCTACTCCGATGGTAATGTGCTGTCGCGACCTTCACTCTCTCTCTCCCGCTACTCTCTCCTCTTCCATCCTATCATCTCTTCCCTCTGCTAAATCCTTCTCCCTCCGATCTCCTGATTCTGCCTCCTCAACCCTCCTCTCCTCCCTTTCTGCATATTTTGACTCTCTATGTCCCCTATCCTCCCGGCCGGCTCGGTCCTCCACTCCTGCTCCGTGGCTTGACGACTCATTGCGAGCTCACAGAAGAGGACTCCGGGCAGCCGAGCGGAAATGGAGGAAAACTAGACTCCCTGCGGACCTGTCATCTTTTCACTCCCTCCTCTCTACATTCTCTTCCTCTGTTTCCGCTGCTAAAGCCACTTTATACCACTCTAAATTTCAAGCCTCTGCCTCTAACCCTAGGAAGCTCTTTGCCACCTTCTCCTCCCTGCTGAATCCCCCTCCTCCTCCCCCTCCCTCATCCCCCTCTGTGGATGACTTCGTCAACCATTTTGAAAAGAAGGTTGACGACATCCGATCCTCAATTATTAAGTCAAATGACACCGCTGGTCCTGCTCACACTGCCCTACCCTATGCTTTGACTTCTTTCTCCCCTCTCTCTCCAGATGAAATCTTGCGACTTGTGACGGCCGGCCGCCCAACAACCTGCCCGCTTGACCCTATCCCCTCCTCTCTTCTCCAGACCATTTCTGGAGACCTTCTCCCTTACCTCACCTCACTCATCAACTCATCCTTGACCGCTGGCCATGTCCCTTCCGTCTTCAAGAGAGCGAGAGTTGCACCCCTCCTCAAAAAACCTACACTCGGTCAACAACTACAGACCAGTATCCCTTCTGTCTTTTCTCTCCAAAACTATTGAGCCTGTCTCTAGCCAACTCTCCTGCTATCTCTCTCAGAATGACCGTCTTGATCCAAACCAGTCAGGTTTCAAGACTGGTAATTCAACTGAGACTGCTCTTCTCTATGTCACGGAGGCTCTCTGCACTGCTAAAGCTAACTCGCTCTCCTCTGCTCTTAACCTTCTAGAGCTATCCGCTGCCTTTGATACTGTGAACCATCAGATCCTCCTCTCCACCCTCTCCGAGTTGGGCATCTCCGGCGCTGCTCACTCTTGGATTGCGTCCTACCTGACAGGTCGTTCCTATCAGGTGGCGTGGCGAGAATCTGTCTCCACACCACGTGCTCTCACCACTGGTGTCCCCCAGGGCTCAGTTGTAGGCCCTCACCTATTCTCTCTATACACCAAGTCACTTGGCTCTGTCATATCCTCACATGGTCTCTCCTATCATTGCTACGCAGACGACACACAATTAATTTTCTCCTTTCCCCACTCCTCCCAGAGTGCAAAGAACCTTGGCGTGACCCTGGACAACACCCTGTCGTTCTCCGCTAACATCAAAGCGGTGACCCGATCCTGCAGGTTCATGCTCTACAACATTCGCAGAGTACGACCCTACCTTACACAGAAAGCGGCACAGGTCCTAATCCAGGCACTTGTCATCTCCCGTCTGGATTACTGCAACTCGCTGTTGGCTAGGCTACCTGCCTGTGCCATTAAACCCCTTCAACTTATCCAGAACGCTGCAGACCGTCTGGTGTTCAACCTTCCCAAGTTCTCTCATGTCACCCCGCACCTCCGCACACTCCACTGGCTTCCAGTTGAGGCTCGAATCTACTACAAGACCATGGTGCTTGCCTACGGAGCTGTGAGGGGAACGGCTCCTCCTTACCTTCAGGCTCTGATCAGACCCTACACCCAAACGAGGGCACTACGTTCATCCACCTCTGGCCTGCTAGCTCCCCTACCTCTATGGAAGCACAGTTCCCACTCAGCCCAGTCAAAGCTATTCGCTGCTCTGGCACCCCAATGGTGGAACAAGCTCCCCCATGACGCCAGGAGAGCGGAGTCACTGACCACCTTCCGGAGACACTTGAAACCCTACCTCTTTAAGGAATACCTGGAATAGTATAAAGTAATCCTTCTTCCCCCACCCCCCATAAAAAAAAGGTGGTTGTCCCACTGGCTATCATAAGTTGAATGCACTAATTTGTAAGTCGCTCTGGATAAGATGTACATGTAAATGTAATTGCCTCACTAGCTCATCCCAGGAGGGAGGGAGGGAGGGGGAAGAGAGAGATTGGAGGGAGGCAGAGAGAGATTGGAGGGGGGCAGAGAGCGTTTGGAGGGGGGCAGAGAGCGATTGGAGGGGGGCAGAGAGAGATTGTTGGGGGACAGAGAGAGATTGGAGGGGGACAGAGAGAGATTGGAGGTAGGCAGAGAGAGTTGGAGGGAGGCAGAGAGAGAAAAGGGGAGAGACAGAAATAAGAGAGAGAGAGATAGAGAGAGAGAGAGAGAGAGAGAGAGAGAGAGAGAGAGAGAGAGAGAGAGAGAGAGAGAGAGAGCAAAAGAAAGAAAGAAAGAGAAAGAAAGAAAGAAAGAAAGAAAGAAAGAAAGAAAGAAAGAAAGCAGCTAGTGAAAGAGAGAGAAAAGAGAAGAGAGTACAGTAGAAGCAGAAGGGGGGTGACGACCAAATTAGATCCTCCAGGGGTTGCCGTGGTGACTGATGTTGCCATGGTCACTAATGTAATCAAATTATTACTATGGGAATCCAGACGCATCACATATGTTATACACCTCATATACAGTGGAATATACTGTATGTACAGTACCAGTCAAAGGTTTGGACACACCTACTCATTCAAGGGTTTTTCTTTATTTTCACTATTTTCTACATTGTAGAATAATAGTGAAGACATCAAAACTATGAAATAACACATATGGAATCATGTAGTAACCAAAAAAGTGTTAAACAAATCAAAATATATTTTATATTTGTAGCCACCCTTTGCCTTGATGACAGCTTTGCACACTCTTGGCATTCTCTCAACCAGCTTCATGAGGTAGTCACCTGGAATGCATTTCAATTAACAGGTGTGCCTTGTTAAAAGTTAATTTGTGGGACTATCATTTGTTTTTCAACAGGACAATGACCCAACACACCTCCAGGCTGTGTAAGGGCTATTTGACCAATACGGAGAGTGATGGAGTGCTGTATCAGATGACCTGGCCTCCACAATCACCCGACCTCAACCCAATTGAGATGGTTTGGAATGAGTCGGACGGCAGAGTGAAGGAAAAGCAGCCAACAGGTGCTCAGCATATGTTGGAACTCCTTCAAGACTGTTGGAAAAGCATTCCTCATGAAGCTGGTTGAGAGAATGCCAAGATTGTGCAAAGCTGTCATCAAGGTAAAGGTTGGCTACTTTGAAGAATCTCAAATATAAAATGTTTTGATTTGTTTAACACTGTTTTGGTTACTATATGATTCCATATGCATTATTTCATAGTTTTGATGTCTTCACTATTATTCTACAATGTAGAAAATAGTAGAAATAAAGAAAAACCCTTGAATGAGTAGGTCTGTCCAAACTTTTGACTGGTACTGTATATGTTGGCCAAAACCAAAGGAAAGACCATAAATCCAAGCCATTTATAGAAGCAACAGCCGTTGAATCCCAACCAAAATCATAACCTTTTATGAATGCATCCATTGGGATTTTGCCCCAAACATGGTCGGGTGAGGTTGTGTTTTCTCTAGCGGGAGGTAAGCTTGGCTTCTTATATGGTGTTGAGTAAAGCTTAAACCATGTATTTAGATTGTATGTAGGTATTGTAGTTAGGTATTGTAGGTAGTTTATCTAATCAAATCAAATCAAATCAAATTGTATTGGCCACATGCGCCGAATACAACAGGTGCAGACATTACAGTGAAATGCTTACTTACAGCCCTTAACCAACAGTGCATTTATTTGTAACAAAAAAGTAAAAATAAAACAACAACAAAAAAAGTGTTGAGAAAAAAAGAGCAGAAGTAAAATAAAATAACAGTAGGTAGTTATTGTAGGTTATTGTAGGTAATTATTGTAGGTAAGTATTGTATTCGGCTGAGCCCGGTGAAGCACGAGGCTAGCTAACCCACTACCTGGACCAATAAAGCTAGCTAGCTAGCGGGTAGCTACTGGTAACTATTAGCAACTGTGGATAGTTGTTTCCAATGTTATTTCACGCTTAAGAGTACCTGTAATTATGCCAGCTAGCTACCTACCATTCAGCTGTTTTTCTAACCTCATTATCTGAAGTGTTAACGTTAGGTAGTTAGTAGCTACTGTACTCGAAATGTAGCTAGCTTGATGCTACCTGGATAGCTAACTAAACAATAGCTGGAATGACCTAGCTGTAATATTTGGAGATGCTTTCTCTCCAGTGGGACAGACGCGAACTGGCTGAATCGATTCAGTGGCTAGCTTTGCACTTAACAGGCTAACAGTAGCTACTAAGGGTAAGTTATAACCTACATTTATTTTTGTTTTGTTTTTACATACTGGTAACACGAGTCGTTCAAGGGAATTCGGGACATGGGTGACTAGATAACGTTAGCTTGGCTCTCTCTGTGTGTTTCGTGCCGTGGGAGGAGGGGTGGTTCTTTGGCAGGGAGCAATGGCTAGCTAGTATGCTAACTATTCTAGCTAACTAACTGGCTGAATAAGTTGACGACATACTCACTCAAACTGTCAAAACTAACCCAAAATTTTACACAACGTTTGATACGATCACGAATGATCTGTTTGGCGTGTTAACACACTGGTTTGTAGTAACCGAGTATTGGTGCTAAACCGTGTTATTGGAGGCTGGCATGCTAATTGGCTATGGCGTCATAGGATTCGGTGCCCTGGACGGTTTTCACGGAAGAATACTATACCAAGTTAGCTAGCTGAATAAACTAAGTTAGAGTCTATTCCAAGAAAATATTGAACCGCTGTAGTTTACAACAATTATAATCTCTAAAGTGGAAGTTGGGAGAGCTATATTTGAGTGTTTCAGTGAAAAGTAAGTGAGGGAGGCCCCGCTCTCTCGCTTTCACAGATGTTTAGTTCATTTCATTCCGATCTCCTTTACATTATTGTAGCCTCTTTCTGTAGCCTGTCAACTATGTGTCTGTCTATCCCTGTTCTCTCCTCTCTGCACAGGCCATACACCGCGTGGCTGCTGCCACTCTAATCTGGTGGTCCCTGCGCGCACAACCCACGTGGAGTTCCAGGTCTCCGGCAGCCTCTGGAACTGCCGTTCTGCGGCCAACAAGGCAGAGTTCATCTCAACCTATGCTACCCTCCAGTCCCTCGACTTCTTGGCGCTGACGGAAACATGGATTACCACAGAAAACACTGCTACTCCTACTGCTCTTTCCTTGTCTGACCATGTGTTCTCGCATACCCCGAGAGCATCTGGTCAGCGCGGCGGTGGCACAGGAATCCTCATCTCTCCCAAGTGGACATTCTCTCTTTTTCCCCTGACCCATCTGTCTATCTCCTCATTTGAATTCCATGCTGTCACAGTCACTAGCCCATTCAAGCTTAACATCCTTGTCATTTATCGCCCTCCAGGTTCCCTTGGAGAGTTCATCAATGAGCTTGACGCCTTGATAAGTTCCTTTCCTGAGGATGGCTCACCCTCACAGTTATGGGTGACTTTAACCTCCCTACATCTGCCTTTGACTCATTTCTCTCTGCCTCCTTCTTTCCACTCCTTTCCTCATTTGACCTCACCCTCTCACCGCCCCCCCCCCTACTCACAAGGCAGGCAATACGCTTGACCTCATTTTTACTAGATGCTGTTCTTCTACTAATCTCACTGCAACTCCCCTCCAAGTCTCCGACCACTACTTTGTATCCTTTTCTCTCTCGCTCTCCTCCAACACTACTCACTCTGCCCCTACTCCGATGGTAATGTGCTGTCGCGACCTTCACTCTCTCTCTCCCGCTACTCTCTCCTCTTCCATCCTATCATCTCTTCCCTCTGCTAAATCCTTCTCCCTCCGATCTCCTGATTCTGCCTCCTCAACCCTCCTCTCCTCCCTTTCTGCATATTTTGACTCTCTATGTCCCCTATCCTCCCGGCCGGCTCGGTCCTCCACTCCTGCTCCGTGGCTTGACGACTCATTGCGAGCTCACAGAAGAGGACTCCGGGCAGCCGAGCGGAAATTGAGGAAAACTAGACTCCCTGCGGACCTGTCATCTTTTCACTCCCTCCTCTCTACATTCTCTTCCTCTGTTTCCGCTGCTAAAGCCATTTTATACCACTCAAAATTTCAAGCCTCTGCCTCTAACCCTAGGAAGCTCTTTGCCACCTTCTCCTCCCTGCTGAATCCCCCTCCTCCTCCCCCTCCCTCATCCCCCTCTGTGGATGACTTCGTCAACCATTTTGAAAAGAAGGTTGACGACATCCGATCCTCAATTATTAAGTCAAATGACACAGCTGGTCCTGCTCACACTGCCCTACCCTATGCTTTGACTTCTTTCTCCCCTCTCTCTCCAGATGAAATCTTGCGACTTGTGACGGCCGGCCGCCCAACAACCTGCCCGCTTGACCCTATCCCTCCTCTCTTCTCCAGACCATTTCTGGAGACCTTCTCCCCTACCTCACCTCACTCATCAACTCATCCTTGACCGCTGGCCATGTCCCTTCCGTCTTCAAGAGAGCGAGAGTTGCACCCCTCCTCAAAAAACCTACACTCGGTCAACAACTACAGACCAGTATCCCTTCTTTCTTTTCTCTCCAAAACTATTGAGCCTGTCTCTAGCCAACTCTCCTGCTATCTCTCTCAGAATGACCGTCTTGATCCAAACCAGTCAGGTTTCAAGACTGGTAATTCAACTGAGACTGCTCTTCTCTATGTCACGGAGGCTCTCTGCACTGCTAAAGCTAACTCTCTCTCCTCTGCTCTTAACCTTCTAGAGCTATCCGCTGCCTTTGATACTGTGAACCATCAGATCCTCCTCTCCACCCTCTCCGAGTTGGGCATCTCCGGCGCTGCTCACTCTTGGATTGCGTCCTACCTGACAGGTCGTTCCTATCAGGTGGCGTGGCGAGAATCTGTCTCCACACCACGTGCTCTCACCACTGGTGTCCCCCAGGGCTCAGTTGTAGGCCCTCACCTATTCTCTCTATACACCAAGTCACTTGGCTCTGTCATATCCTCACATGGTCTCTCCTATCATTGCTACGCAGACGACACACAATTAATTTTCTCCTTTCCCCACTCCTCCCAGAGTGCAAAGAACCTTGGCGTGACCCTGGACAACACCCTGTCGTTCTCCGCTAACATCAAAGCGGTGACCCGATCCTGCAGGTTCATGCTCTACAACATTCGCAGAGTACGACCCTACCTTACACAGAAAGCGGCACAGGTCCTAATCCAGGCACTTGTCATCTCCCGTCTGGATTACTGCAACTCGCTGTTGGCTAGGCTACCTGCCTGTGCCATTAAACCCCTTCAACTTATCCAGAACGCTGCAGCCCGTCTGGTGTTCAACCTTCCCAAGTTCTCTCATGTCACCCCGCTCCTCCGCACACTCCACTGGCTTCCAGTTGAGGCTCGCATCTATTACAAGACCATGGTGCTTGCCTATGGAGCTGTGAGGGGAACGGCTCCTCCTTACCTTCAGGCTCTGATCAGACCCTACACCCAAACGAGGGCACTACGTTCATCCACCTCTGGCCTGCTAGCTCCCCTACCTCTATGGAAGCACAGTTCCCGCTCAGCCCAGTCAAAGCTATTCGCTGCTCTGGCACCCCAATGGTGGAACAAGCTCCCCCATGACGCCAGGAGAGCGGAGTCACTGACCACCTTCCGGAGACACTTGAAACCCTACCTCTTTAAGGAATACCTGGAATAGTATAAAGTAATCCTTCTTCCCCCACCCCCCATAAAAAAAAGGTGGTTGTCCCACTGGCTATCATAAGTTGAATGCACTAATTTGTAAGTCGCTCTGGATAAGATGTACATGTAAATGTAATTGCCTCACTAGCGCATCCCAGGAGGGAGGGAGGGAGTGAGGGAGGGGGAAGAGAGAGATTGGAGGGAGGCAGAGAGAGATTGGAGGGAGGCTGAGAGAGATTGGAGGGGGGCAGAGAAAGATTGGAGGGGGGCAGAGATAGATTGGAGGGGGGCAGAGAGAGATTGGAGAGGGGCAGAGAGAGATTGGAGGGGGGCAGAGAGAGATTGGAGGGGGCAGAGAGAGATTGGAGGGAGGCAGAAAGAGATTGGAGGGGGGCAGAGAGAGATTGGAGGGGGGCAGAGAGCGTTTGGAGGGGGGCAGAGAGCGATTGGAGGGGGGCAGAGAGAGATTGTTGGGGGGCAGAGAGAGATTGGAGGGGGACAGAGAGAGATTGGAGGTAGGCAGAGAGAGTTGGAGGGAGGCAGAGAGAGAAAAGGGGAGAGACAGAAATAGAGAGAGAGAGAGAGAGAGAGAGAGAGAGAGAGAGAGCAAAAGAAAGAAAGAAAGAAAGAAAGAAAGAAAGAAAGAAAGAAAGAAAGAAAGAAAGAAAGAAAGAAAGAAAGAAAGAAAGAAAGAAAGAAAGCAGCTAGTGAAAGAGAGAGAAAAGAGAAGAGAGTACAGTAGGAGCAGAAGGGGGGTGGCGACCAAATTAGATCCTCCAGGGGTTGCCGTGGTGACTGATGTTGCCATGGTCACTAATGTAATCAAATTATTACTATGGGAATCCAGACGCATCACATATGTTATACACCTCATATACAGTGGAATATACTGTGTGTACAGTACCAGTCAAAGGTTTGGACACACCTACTCATTCAAGGGTTTTTCTTTATTTTCACTATTTTCTACATTGTAGAATAATAGTGAAGACATCAAAACTATGAAATAACACATATGGAATCATGTAGTAACCAAAAAAGTGTTAAACAAATCAAAATATATTTTATATTTGTAGCCACCCTTTGCCTTGATGACAGCTTTGCACACTCTTGGCATTCTCTCAACCAGCTTCATGAGGTAGTCACCTGGAATGCATTTCAATTAACAGGTGTGCCTTGATAAAAGTCAATTTGTGGGACTATCATTTGTTTTTCAACAGGACAATGACCCAACACACCTCCAGGCTGTGTAAGGGCTATTTGACCAATAAGGAGAGTGATGGAGTGCTGCATCAGATGACCTGGCCTCCACAATCACCCGACCTCAACCCAATTGAGATGGTTTGGGGATGAGTTGGCCCGCAGAGTGAAGGAAAAGCAGCCAACAAGTGTTCAGCATATGTTGGAACTCCTTCAAGACTGTTGGAAAAGCATTCCTCATGAAGCTGGTTGAGAGAATGCCAAGATTGTGCAAAGCTGTCATCAAGGGAAAGGGTGGCTACTTTGAAGAATCTCAAATATAAAATGTTTTGATTTGTTTAACACTTTTTTGGTTACTACATGATTCCATATGCGTTATTTCATAGTTTTGATGTCTTCACTATTATTCTACAATGTAGAAAATAGTAGAAATAAAGAAAAACCCTTGAATGAGTAGGTCTGTCCAAACTTTTGACTGGTACTGCCAAAACCAAAGGAAAGACCATAAATCCAAGCCATTTATAGAAGCAACAGCCGTTGAATCCCGACCAAAATCATAACCTTTTATGAATGCATCCATTGCCTCACTAGCTCATCCCAATTATCATTTTCTGACGACAGCCAGGCCTCAATCCATCACAGACTGGAAGTCGCTTTCCTCTCAAAAGTCGTCTTTCGCAGAGTTTCCATCCAACCACCTAGTACGAGTAGCAGTATGCCACGAGTGTCAGCCAAACGTTCCGATCACACATCAATCTTGCTGGCCTTGGCGTGCACTGAGGCCCCCAAGCGGGCCCCCGAGCGCTGGGGTCGGTTGGTGTCCAGCCTCAACACAAGCAGACTGTGTGGCGGGGGCCGGGGCCCCTCTCTGCATTAGGGCCCAAAGGAAATGGCTTCACTCAGCACTTGGCCTCAACAGGAACGCTTTACGCCGTGTGGGGTGATCAAAGTATGGCCCTAGTTGGGGACCTAATAAAAATAAAGAATAGAAATAAAGAAATACTAACTTAAACCCAGTCAGTCTGGTGGAGGGAGGGAGGGAGGGAGGGAGGGAGGGAGGGAGGGAGGGAGGGAGGGAGGGAGAGAGAGGGAAGAGAGAGATTGGAGGGAGGCAGAGAGAGATTGGAGGGGGGCAGAGAGAGATTGGAGGGAGGCTGAGAGAGATTGGAGGGGGGCAGAGAGCGATTGGAGGGGGGCAGAGAGCGATTGGAGGGGGGCAGAGAGAGATTGGAGGGGGGCAGAGAGAGATTGGAGGGGGGCAGAGAGAGATTGGAGGGAGGCAGAGAGAGATTGGAGGGAGGCAAAGAGAGAAAAGGAGAGACAGAAATAGAAGGGGAGAAACGTGTGAGAGAGAGAGTCAGTGAGAGAGAGACAAAGAAAGCGAGAGAGAGAGAGAGAGAGAGAGAGAGAGAGAGAGAGAGAGAGAGAGAGAGAGAGAGAGAGAGAGAGAGAGAGAGAGAGAGAGAGAGAGAGAGAGAGAGAAAGAGAGAGAGAGAGAGAAAGAAAGAAAGAAAGAAAGAAAGAAAGAAAGAAAGAAAGAAAGAAAGAAAGAAAGCAGCTAGTGAAAGAGAGAGAAAAGAGAAGAGAGTACAGTAGGAGCGGAAGGGGGGTGGCGACCAAATTAGATCCTCCAGGGGTTGCCGTGGTGACTGGCAGCGGAGGGTTGGGGGATGAGGAGGAATGCAGCATGTGGCCTTGTGGTGGGAGCAACGGGACACCGAGAAAACAAAGGGTGACCCGAGGGACACTGTGTGCTTAAACATCCTGACTGGAGTTCAAGGTTGTGTCTGTAGTGGCAGACTGGGGGTGACGTGGGGAATTCAATTCCATCTCCTTTTGAAAGGTAATCTCCATGAGATACATTAGGATTGTATTTAAGTTGTTTAGCAGACACTCTTATCCAGAGCTATTTACAGTAGTGAGTGCAAACATTTTCTTACTTGTCCTCCGTGGGAATCAAACCCAGAACCCTAGCATTGCAAGCACTGTTTTGTTGTTTTTACTTTTAGATAAATGTGCCTTGAAAAGACGATTGCATGGCCTACAAATTAAACAACAACTTACTCTTTTGGTCAAGATAGTTACACCAATTTACAACATGGGTTAAACATATGCCCCCCAAAACAAAGAAACAAACACACAAACACACAATTTACATTTGAAAGACAATGATTATAATCAGTCACTTAATGGGAGACAGAATAAGGGTTCTATTCAATCCGTATCGTGGAAGTTCAGCGTTAGAGCGTGATTTAAATGTAAAGGCAATGTTACCATGTTAGCGGGAACTGCGTTCACGGTTAATGCTGATATGTCGGCTCAATTGGAAATTACCTTTACATTTCTATCGCACAATCTGTAACGCTTCAGCGATACAGACTGAATAGATCCCTAAAACACTGTGGTCACTAATCATAGGAAGTGACACCACCTGATCATCAACCCACTGGGCACAGACGTCAGTTCAACGTCTAGTTTTGATGTACATTTGGTTGAGTTGTCAACTAACGTGAATTCAACATGAAATCAACAAAACATTTCACCCTGGCATTGGATTTGGGTTAAAAGTTTGGGGGAAAAAGACGAAACTCCCGTACGTTGATGACTTCTTGCAAATCCAATCAGTTTTCCACGTTGTTTCAACGTCATCACATATAATTTTGGGGTTGAAAGGACATGGAAACAACATTGATTCAACCAGTTTTTGCCCAGTGGGAAGTCACACCATGAGCATAAACTGAGAAACAAATATGAAGCTTATCAACAGAGATTCTGATCTCTCACAACCCACCCTAAGATAGACAGCAAGGTGGAGGGGGGTAGTAGGAATACATTCACAGCCTCAACACACACACACACACACACACCAACATCAACATCAATACTGACACATCAGAAGAAGTTAGCGTGAGTTCCCATAGAGATTACAGTTCAACTTTATTTTGACAGGAAGTATTTTATTTTAGCACTACCACACACTTTAATTGTACAGAATAAGAACTTCTCTGTACATTTAGCCAGTCAAAGATACAACATTTTTTTTTTATTTAACCTTTATTTAACCAGTTAAGCCAGTTGAGAACAAGTTCTCATTTACAACTGCGACCTGGCCAACATAAAGCAAAGCAGTGCGATAAAAACAACAACACAGAGTTACACATGGGGTAAAAAATCATAAAGTCAAAAAAAATACAACAGAAAACATACGCAGACCTACCAGAGGAAAGAGTCATAGTGGTATACTTCACAAAGATGGTTGGTGGTCACCAGTTCTGCTTCTCCAAACAGGGAATACTGTTCTTCATGTTCTTCATATACTGTAGGTGTTTCTTCTCACCTGTTTTTCTTAAAGAGAGTGGGGGACTCGGAGGAGCTATCTGCGGGATTACAGGGTGAAGATGTCACCATGGCCTGGTGGATGTATGGAGAAAAATACATTGATTGACACTGAGACATTTATTACAGAAGTGGATCCCAGTTTGAGGAGAGATGTGAGATGAACACCAACAATTTCAGTTTGACAGTAAGGAACCTGACCCTGCAAGATTCAGGGGAATTTACAGTCTGTATTAACAAGGTGGACGAAGATCTCCCTTCCTCTAATATCATAAAAAAACTAAAAAACATTGTAAAGTGGTTATCCCACTGGCTATAAGGTGAATGCACCTATTTGTAAGTCGCTCTGGATAAGAGCGTCTGCTAAATGACGTAAATGTAAAAATGTAATGTAATTATGCTACAGGTCCACAAAGTTATAGCCAATATGTAGATTCAGACAGAAATGTCTTGGCAACCAGCAAACCATTCCTGTTCATGGTGGCCGGTGTGCAACACTTTAGATTTCACCAACCTCAACTACATCTGAATGATAGGGAATGAGACGTACAGCGGCTCCCAAGTAAACCTGTCTCTCCCAATTGATGTACACTGCCTCCATCCCAGTCAGTGAGAAATCTACCTCTGACAAAGTGGAGAGACCCAGCTTTAGTTACAAAGTCCCCATCTCACGTCTGCCGTGCTGCTTGGTGTGCTACTGGTTTTGTTCATGCCGGCGGCCATCATACTGGGGATGAAATGCTACAGGGGCCTCATCTTCAGAAGACGTAGGTGGACTGTAAGCTTTATTTTGGGATGATTTTGAAGATCTATGCAAATGTTTTGCTTTTGGACCAAATAACATTTCAGCTTTTGGGAGTTTATATGCTGTTGTACATTATATTATGTAAAGCAAAGTTTAATTTCTAAATGTGTTCAGTTAAGATTATATCATTTCTGTTTTCTACAGGGCTAAGTCCAACCGTACGACTTGTTCATATCATATCTGGCTAACGTTAGCCACCTAGCTAACCTAGCTAACATTAGCCACAACAAGAAAATCATGTACTGGACACGAATGCGTTATGAAGAAAATCGTGTGTTGGACACGAAAAATCGTGTTCAGGATACAAATGTGCTATGAAGAAAATCGTGTGGTGGACACAAATATCTTTACTTTTCCATGTGCCTGTCATGAATTTCGAATAAGTAATTTGTGTCTATTTCACGATAATCTGTGATAGTGTGTTGAGCCTAGATTACGTACACTCTCCGCAACTTCTGTTACCTCCCTCCCAAAAATCCTAACATTGCACTGATGTGAGCTTTTATTTTTCATTTTGTGTACAGAAAATACATGAAGATGCTTTGTGAATTTCTCTGTTAATTTTCCCGAATTGTCCATTTAAACCATAGTTTTTTATTCATGAATTGACAGAAATGCATTCCCTGAATTGACTAAATTGACTAAATTGAAATGGAACTGACCCCAGTCCTGTAACACAGCAGTGTATCATGTCTGCAGAACGCTTAACATTTCTTCTCCGTGTTAAAATGTGGTGAATTGTAGAGCATGACCTCCTATCCTGGCTTTACCCTCGTCTCACAAACCCAATGCCCCAAAAAAGGGGGAGAAAAAACCCCTCAACAACAACCATATAAATATTAATCCCTTCTTAAATATACATTTTGGCAGTGAATAGGCATTCTGTTTTGATCATATTTGTCTGACACTCCTTTTTTGTTTCGGAGCATCTTGCCTCATGTCACTAGGCCTGTGAAAAATGTATGCTGGGTTTGGTTCAGAGTCTCCACACTACAGCCGTGGAACATCTTTCTTTCTTTCTTTCTTTCTTTCTTTCTTTCTTTCTTTCTTTCTTTCTTTCTTTCTTTCTTTCTTTCTTTCTTTCTTTCTTTCTTTCTTTCTCTCTCTCTCTCTCTCTCTCTCTCTCTCTCTCTCTCTCTCTCTCTCTCTCTCTCCCTCTCTCTCTCTCTCTCTCCCTCTCTCCCACCCCCCCTCTTCTGTCATTACGTGATGCTCTAGAATACTAAATAAAGCCTTGTCACCAGAATGTGGTCATAATTCGATAGAATGATCAATGCATCATCACCAATCTAGTAGACATCGGTAAAGTTTGCTCTTTCATTTCTGCTTCTCTCACAGAGCAACCGGGGAGATTTTGTTGACCGTTTTTCAATTCATCTTGGATGCATATTTTATCTGGTTGAAAGTGAGATACTGTCCGCTTTTATGTCACTGAGAAAAATTGCAAGTTTAGGCTAGACAACACGGTCCGTAAGCGCGCATTCGCATTTTCTCAAGATGAAAGAAAGAAATCATATTTTGCCACTCCTGTTCCCGAGACAAAATAAACATTTGGTCTATCATTTTACACCGAAGAACACTGAATTCTGCAGGAGCTAACATTATAATAGGCTACATGTGAGGCCTACAGTCCGTGTCCAGACTTCAGTTACTATTCCATCTGAACTTCAAAGGTGTGAAACTGAGCCTGGCAGACCGCGAAAAACAACATTAAACGGGATAAGATGTTTACATGCCACAGTATCCCATCTAAGATCAGCATATCCCAGGCATCTTATTTGGGTTTCTCAAAACTGAGATAGGAGCTTATTCTGGTTATTGTAAACGGGATATGATGTTTATATGCGTCAACTCAAAAACAGAATACTTGAGTATACCGATTAATAATTGTCACGGTTTCGGCCAAGGCTGCTCCTCCTCCTTGCTCGGGCAGGCTTCGGCGGTCGTCGTCCCCGGAGTACTAGCTGCCACCGTTGTATGTTTCGATGTTCGTTTGGTTTTGTCTAGTTGTTGTAAAACTGTTCCCTGTTAGTGTGATTATGTACCCTTTATATGTTCCATTAGTTTGTCATGTGTTGTGTGTAATTGTTTTCACCTGTCGTTTGGTGCAGTGCTGTTTGCCAGTCGCTCATTTTGTACCGTCGCACTGTTGTTTTGTGCGCAGTCGGTTTTGGAGTGTTTTACGCACTGTGGCGTATTGTTCGCCTCCGGGTTGGTTAGACCCGTTTTGTTATTTTGGTTTATGCAAGTAAAGTCTGGTTTGACTTAGCTCCTGTGTCCTGCATTTGATTCACACCACATCCGCATTACATTTACATTTACATTTAAGTCATTTAGCAGACGCTCTTATCCAGAGCGACTTACAGGAGCAATTAGGGTTAAGTGCCTTGCTCAAGGGCACATTTACGTCATTTAGCAGACGCTCTAGTCCAGAGCGACTCACAAATTGATGCATTCACCCTATAGCCAGTGGGATAACCACTTTACAATTTTTTGGGGGGTAGAAGGATTACTTTATCCTATCCCAGGTATTCCTTAAAGAGGTGGGGTTTCAAATGTCTCCGGAAGGTGGTGAGCGACTCCGCTGTGTGTGTGGGGGGGGGAGAAGGATTGCTTTATCCTATCCCAGGTATTCCTTAAAGAGGTGGGGTTTCAAATGTCTCCGGAAGGTGGTGAGTGACTCCGCTGTCCTGGCGTCGTGAGGGAGCTTGTTCCACCATTGGGGTGCCAGAGCAGCGAACAGTTTTGACTGGGCTGAGCGGGAACTATGCTTCCGCATAGGAAGGGGAGCCAGCAGGCTAGAGGTGGATGAACGCAATGCCCTCGTTTGGGTGTAGGGACTGATCAGAGCCCGAAGGTACAGAGGTGCCGTTCCCCTCGCTGCTCCAAAGGCAAGCACCATGGTCTTGTAACGGATGCGAGCTTCAACTGGAAGCCAGTGGAGTGTGCGGAGGAGGGGGTGACGTGAGAGAACTTGGGAAGGTTGAACACCAGACGGCTGCGGCATTCTGGATGAGTTGTAGGGGTTTAATGGCACATGCAGGGAGGCCAGCCAACAGCGAGTTGCAGTAATCCAGACGGGAGATGACAAGTGCCTGGATTAGGACCTGTGCCGCTTCCTGTGTGAGGCAGGGTCGTACTCTCCGAATGTTGTAGAGCATGAACCTGCAGGAGCGGGTCACCGCCTTGATGTTAGCGGAGAACGACAGGGTGTTGTCCAGGGTCACGCCAAGGCTCTTGGCACTCTGGGAGGAGGACACAACGGAGTTGTCAACCGTGATGGCGAGATCATGGAACGGGCAGTCCTTCCCCGGGAGGAAGAGCAGCTCCGTCTTGCCAGGGTTCAGCTTGAGGTGGTGATCCGTCATCCATACTGATATGTCTGCCAGACATGCAGAGATGCGATTCGCCACCTGGTTATCAGAAGGGGGAAAGGAGAAGATTAGTTGTGTATCGTCAGCGTAGCAATGATAGGAGAGGCCGTGTGAGGATATGACAGAGCCAAGTGACTTGGTGTATAGGGAGAAAAGGAGAGGGCCTAGAACTGAGCCCTGGGGGACACCAGTGGTGAGAGCACGTGGTGCGGAGACAGCTTCTCGCCACGCCACTTGGTAGGAGCGACCGGTCAGGTAGGACGCAATCCAGGAGTGAGCCGCGCCGGAGATGCCCAGCTCGGAAAGGGTGGAGAGGAGGATCTGATGGTTCACACCCAGAATTACACACCTTGACAGAATTACACACCTTGAGATGGAATTACACACCTTGAGATGGAATCAGCAGGAGCAACAGCAGCACCTGAGTCGCTGGAGGAGCACGTCCGCGGCCAGGATGACCAGATCCGACAACTGGGGACCGCTCTGCAGGACGTCATCAACACCCTGCACCGATGGGAGTCCAGAGGGGTACCCACACCCCCACCTACCTTACCACCACCATCGGTCGGTCCGCCCGTCCCAGGCCCGGAACCCAGTGGGATTCGGCTCTCGCTCCCGAGGGCGTATGACGGCACAGCTGCCGGGTGTCAGGGGTTCCTCCTGCAGGTGGAGCTCTACCTGGCCACTGTACACCCGGTGCCCTCGGGACACGAGAGCGTTTCCGCCCTCATCTCCTGTCTCACGGGCAAGGCGTTGGAATGGGCCAACGCCGAGTGGAGGAGGATAGACGCCACCACCATCTCCTACGCGGAGTTCTCCCGTCGCTTCAAGGCCGTGTTCGACCATCCACCTGAGGGCAAAGCGGGCGGGGGAGCGTCTATACTACCTCCGACAGGGGAGGAGGAGCGCACAGGCGTTCGCACTGGAGTTCCGGACTCTAGCGGCAGATGCAGGGTGGAATGAACGGGCCCTCATCGATCATTTTCGATGTAGCCTACGGGAGGACGTTCAGCGTGAGTTGGCCTGCAGGGACACCAATTTCACCTTCGACCAGTTGGTCGACATGTCCATCCGTCTGGACACCCTGCTGGCCACCCGTGGACGTCCCGAGAGGGGTCCGTCCATTCCATCCTCCAGCACCTCCGAGCCGAGCCCTATGGAGCTCGGGGGTGCTGGCGCTAGAGAGAGGAGGAGAAGCACCAATTGCGGCCGTGGAGGGCACACTGCGGCCAGGTGCTGGGGAGGGTCTCCAGGAGGAGGGGACAACAGGCCACGCACTGGGGAGCATTCCCAGGTGAGTAGACGCCCCACTTACCCAGAGCTCTCTGTTGTGCACTTTTGTATACCTGTTAGTTTTCCACAGGTTGCACCTCATTCCCAGCATAAGGCGCTAGTAGATTCAGGCGCAGCTGGGAATTTTGTTGATCGGAAGTTTTGTTTAGATTTAGGGATTCCCCTCCTGCCTGTTGACAATCCTTTTCCCGTTCATGCTTTAGATAGCCGCCCGTTGGGGTCGGGGTTGATTAGGGAAGTCACAGCACCACTTAGGATGTGTACGCAGGGGGGTCATGAGGAGACTATTCAGCTATATCTGATCGACTCCCCTGCATACCCGGTGGTGCTGGGAATTCCCTGGTTAAGTACCCATAACCCTGCCATTTCGTGGCAACAGAGAGCTCTCAAGGAGTGGTCTGCTCAGTGTGAGGGGCGATGTCTGGGTGTTTCCGTGGGGGCGACCTCGGTGGAATGTCCAAACCAAGTGCCCACATTGCACATTCCACCTGAATATGGGGATTTGGCACTTGTTTTCAGTAAAGCGAGGGCGACGCAGCTGCCTCCTCACAGACAGGGGGATTGTGCGATAGACCTCCAGGCAGGAGCAGCGCTCCCACGGAGCCACGTGTATCCCTTGTCTCAAGAGGAGAGAAAGGCTATGGAGACTTACATAGCCGAATCCTTGAGACAGGGATACATACGGCCCTCCACTTCCCCTGTGTCCTCGAGCTTCTTTTTTGTGAAGAAAAAAGATGGAGGGTTGCGCCCGTGCATTGATTACCGTGGTATCAATCAGATTACTGTGAAGTACAGTTATCCACTCCCTCTGATTGCGACCATGACGGAGTCATTGCACGGAGCGCGGTTTTTCACAAAACTGGATCTCAGGAGCGCGTATAACTTGGTGCGCATTAGGGAGGGCGACGAATGGAAAACAGCATTTAGTACAACTTCGGGTCATTACGAGTATCTCGTCATGCCATACGGGTTGATGAATGCTCCGTCAGTCTTCCAATCCTTCGTGGATGAGATCTTCCAGGATATGCAGGGGCAAGGGGTGGTCGTGTACATTGATGACATTCTAGTGTACTCTTCTACCCGAACCGAGCATGTAGCCCTGGTGCGTCGTGTATTGAGGAGGCTGTTGGAGCACGACCTGTATGTCAAGGCAGAGAAATTTCTGTTTTTTCAGGAGTCGGTCTCCTTTTTGGGTTATCGGTTGTCCGCATCAGGGGTGAAGATGGAGGTGGACCGTGTGTCAGCCGTGCGTAATTGGCAAACCCCAACCACTGTTAAAGAGGTGCAGCAGTTCTTGGGCTTTGCGAATTACTACCAGAGGTTTATCCGGGGTTTTGGACAGGTGGCAGCTCCCATAACGTCCCTTCTGAAGGGTGGTCCGGTGCGCCTGCAGTGGTCAGCTGAGGCGGACAGGGCTTTTGGGAAACTGAAGGACCTGTTTACTTCGGCTCCGGTGCTGGCGCATCCGGATCCCGCCTTACCCTTTCAGGTTGAGGTGGACGCGTCTGAGGCCGGTATAGGGGCCGTTCTCTCTCAACGGTCCGGCACGCCACCTAAACTCCGCCCCTGTGCTTTCTACTCTAAAAAGCTCAGCCCGGCGGAGCGAAATTATGACGTCGGGGACAGGGAGCTGTTAGCTGTGGTACAGGCCCTTAAGGTGTGGAGGCATTGGCTTGAGGGGGCTCAACACCCTTTCCTCATTTTGACTGACCATCGGAACCTGGAGTACATCCGGGCAGCTAGGAGACTGAACCCTTGCCAGGCTCAGTGGAACATGTTTCTAGCCAGGTTCGTATTTAAGATCACGTACATCCCTGGGTCCCAGAACAGTAAGGCAGACGCTCTGTCCCGGCGGTATGACACAGAGGAGAGGTCCGTTGAGCCTACTCCCATACTACCGGCGTCTTGTCTAGTGGCACCGGTTGTGTGGGAGGTCGATGCTGAAATCGAGCGGGCTTTGCGTGCCGACCCTAGCCCTCCACAGTGTCCTGTGGGTCGGACGTACGTTCCGCTCAAGGTTCGGGATCGACTCATTTACTGGGCTCACACGTCACCCTCCTCTGGACATCCGGGTATTGGCCGGACAGTGCACTGTCTTAGCACTAAGTACTGGTGGCCAACGTTAGCCAGGGATGTGAGTGTTTATGTCTCCTCCTGCTCGGTGTGCACCCAGTGTAAGGCGCCCAGACACTTGCCCAGGGGTAAGTTACAACCCCTGCCCGTTCCACAACGACCCTGGTCCCACCTCTCAGTGGATTTTGTGACAGACCTTCCCCCCTCTCAGGGGAATACCACCATCCTGGTCGTTGTGGACCGGTTCTCTAAGGCCTGTCGTCTCCTCCCTATGTCGGGTCTTCCTACTGCCCTACAGACCGCTGAGGCACTATTTACCCACGTCTTCCGGCATTACGGGGTACCCGAGGATATAGTGTCTGATCGAGGCCCCCAGTTCACCTCCCGAGTCTGGAGAGCGTTCATGGAGCGTTTGGGGGTCTCGGTGAGCCTTACCTCGGGGTACCACCCGGAGAGCAATGGGCAGGTAGAACGAGTGAACCAGGATGTGGGTAGGTTTCTGAGATCGTATTGCCAGGACCGGCCGGAGGAGTGGGCTAGGTACATTCCCTGGGCAGAGATGGCCCAAAACTCTCTCCGCCACTCCTCCACCAACCTAACCCCTTTCCAATGTGTGTTAGGGTACCAGCCGGTTCTGGCACCATGGCAGCAGAGCCAGATCGAGGCCCCTGCGGTGGATGAGTGGGTGAGGCGCTCGGAGGAGACGTGGAACGCTGCACACGTCCATCTGCAGCGGGCCATCCGTCGACACAAGGCGAGCGCCGATCTCCACCGCAGTGAGGGGCCGGTGTAAGCACCTGGAGATCGAGTCTGGCTCTCGACCAGAAACCTGCCCCTCCGCCTGCCCTGCCGGAAGCTGGGTCGGCGGTTTGTGGGGCCTTTTAAAGTCCTGAGAAGATTGAACGAGGTGTGTTATAGGTTACAACTGCCTATTGAGTATAAGAATATTAACCCCTCGTTCCATGTGTCTCTTCTCAGGCCGGTGGTAGCTGGTCCACTCCAGGAAGGTGAGATAGGAGAGACTCCTCCGCCCCCACTGGACATCGAGGGGGCTCCGGCGTACACCGTTCGGTCCATCTTGGACTCGAGACGTCGGATGGGGGGTCTCCAGTATCTCGTGGAGTGGGAGGGGTACGGCCCGGAGGAACGGTGCTGGGTGCCGCGGAGGGACATCCTAGACCCGTCTCTCCTGTCGGAGTTCCACCGGGGGCACCCCGCGCGCCCGGCTCCGCGTCCTCCTGGTCGTCCCCGAGGCCGGGGTCGGCGCACGGCTGGAGCCGCGCGTCAAGGGGGGGTACTGTCACGGTTTCGGCCGAGGCTGCTCCTCCTCCTTGCTCGGGCAGGCTTCGGCGGTCGTCGTCCCCGGAGTACTAGCTGCCACCGTTGTATGTTTCGATGTTCGTTTGGTTTTGTCTAGTTGTTGTACACCTGTTCCCTGTTAGTGTGATTATGTACCCTTTATATGTTCCATTAGTTTGTCATGTGTTGTGTGTAATTGTTTTCACCTGTCGTTTGGTGCAGTGCTGTTTGCCAGTCGCTCATTTTGTACCGTCGCACTGTTGTTTTGTGCGCAGTCGGTTTTGGAGTGTTTTACGCACTGTGGCGTATTGTTCGCCTCCGGGTTGGTTAGACCCGTTTTGTTATTTTGGTTTATGCAAGTAAAGTCTGGTTTGACTTAGCTCCTGTGTCCTGCATTTGATTCACACCACATCCGCATCAGAGTTCGCGACAATAATGGGATATTGGTGTGGTCAGTGACTGCTAGACCAGCTCTGTGTGTGTGTGTGTGTGTGTGTGTGTGTGTGTGCATGTGTGTGTGTAAAAGCTGACACACTGAGCTGTTTACATCAAGTTTTAGGACAAACTCCAAAACGCCTGTCATGTTATACCTGCTTACTGCTTTAGAGTATACTGGCCAAAACCATCTCAGAGACCATCAGAATGAACCTGGGTGAATGAACTATAGTCTAACACCCACTCCGATTGGCATTCAACCAATATGTCTGTCTGTCAGTTTTTCCCTCCTTATTGAAGGCTGCATCTTTGTCCCTGGTAAAGTCCTGCAGTTCTCCACCCTGAAAACACACCTCTTCCTTCCTCCTCCTGAGACTCTTTCTTCTCAAGGCCCTGCACTCTGTCTTTGGTTGAACAACTTCCGTTTCTTGAGGCAGCATTATCAAGCTCTTTCTCTTGCAGTAATTACATTGATTCAGGAGATATTGAGTCAGTTAGATGAATTGCATATGACTTGACCAATTATTTTCCCAAGATGCCCATTCATGACAGTAGGCTACAATTTGATAGTATACACATCCTATATGCTCTGTCTATTTCCATCATATTGTGAAATCCTTCAAAAATATAAACAACAGGAGACTTGCAGATCTACTTTCAGTTGGGTCATGAGGTGTGAGATATATAAAAAAACAGCGAATGGCGAGGCAAAACATTGTCAAGCGAGGAGAGTCTTATATAATGGCACATTTTGGAGAGTCAGGCTTTCCTATTTTCCTTCTATCATTTGTGCAGCTAGGGTGGCGGTGGGTGTCTACACAGTGGTAATGTGACATGTTCCCAGGGAGCAGATATGTCAGGGGCATAATGGGACCCGAAACAGGGAGCCTGGAGTCAGGTGTCAGAACCGTGTACATGTCCCTCTTCATCTAGACCCTAGCTACCATCCAGGCCCTAGGTACCATCCAGGCCCTAGCTACCATCCAGGCCCTAGCTACCATCCAGGCCCTAGCTACCATCCAGGCCCTGGCTACCATCCAGGCCCTAGCTACCATCTAGGCCCTGGCTACCATCCAGGCCCTAGCTACCGTCCAGGCCCTAGCTACCACACAGGCCCTAGCAACCATCCAGGCCCTAGCTACCATCAAGGCCCTAGCAACCATCCAGGCCCTAGCTATCATCCGGCCGGCTGAGGTACATCTCCAAAGCAACACAGCCATTTGAATTTCATTTCAAGCCTCAACCGCTGAACCTTTCGGCAGGGGCGAAGTGTCACCCTTGGCAATCCATTTATCTCCCAGCTAGACAGAATTATGACACACAACTGATGTGATCCCCGGAGGACACAAATTGGATATTTAGTGTTAAAAGTCAAGGTTAAACAACCTTGCCTTCAGATGTGCGCCACCTCAGAATGGGTTAGACAAGGCCTTTCAAGACTTTCGGATCTATGTACAATGCATTCGGAAAGTATTCAGACCCCTTGACTTTTTCCACATTTTGTTACAGCCTTATTCAAAAATTGAATAAATAAAAAATAAAATCCTCTTCAATCTACACACAATACCCCATACTGACAAAGAAAAAACAGGATTTGTGACATTTTTGCAAATGTGTTACTAATAAAAAACAGAAATACCTTATTTACATGAGTACTCGAAACTGAGCTCAGGTGCATCCTGTTTCCATTGATCATCCTTGAGATGTTTCTACAACTTGATTGGAGTCCACCTGTGATAAATTCAATTGGTTGGACATGATGTGGAAAGGCACACACCTGTCTATATTAGGTCCCACAGTTTACAGTGCATGTCAGCGCAAAAACCAAGCCATGAGGTTGAAGGAATTGTCCATGGAGCACCGAGACAGGATTGTGTCGAGGAACAGATCTGGGGAAGGGTACCAAAACATTTTGGCAGCATTGAAGGTCCCCAAGAACACAGTGGCCTCCATCATTCTTAAATGGAAGAAGTTTGTAACCACCTAGACTCTTCCTGGAGCTGGCCAAATCAAATCAAATCAAATTGTATTGGCCACATGCGCCGAATACAACAGGTGCAGACATTACAGTGAAATGCTTACTTACAGCCATTAACCAACAGTGCATTTATTTTTAATAAAAAAAGTAAAATAAAACAACAACAAAAAAGTATTGAGAAAAAAAAGAGCAGAAGTAAAATAAAATAACAGTAGGGAGGCTATATATACAGGGGGGTACCGGTGCAGAGTCAATGTGCGGGGGCACCGGCTAGTTGAGGTAGTTGAAGTAATATGTACATGTGGGTAGAGTTAAAGTGACTATGCATAAATAATTAACAGAGTAGCAGCAGCATAAAAAGATGGGGTGGGGGTGGGGGGGCAGTGCAAATAGTCTGGGTAGCCATGATTAGCTGTTCAGGGGTCTAATGGCTTGTGGGTGGAAGCTGTTGAGAAGCTTTTTGGACCTAGACTTGGCACTCCGGTACCGCTTGCCATGCGGTAGCAGAGAGAACAGTCTATGACTAGGGTGGCTGGAGTCTTTGACAATTTTGAGGGCCTTCCTCTGACACCGCCTGGTATAGAGGTCCTGGATGGTAGGAAGCTTGGCCCCAGTGATGTACTGGTCCGTACGCACTACCCTCTGTAGTGCCTTGCGGTCAGAGGCCAAGCAGTTGCCATACCAGGTGGTGATGCAACCAGTCAGGATGCTCTCGATGGTGCAGCTGTAGAATTTTTTGAGGATCTGAGGACCCATGCCAAATCTTTTCAGTCTCCTGAGGGGGAATAGGCTTTGTCGTGCCCTCCTCACGACTGTCTTGGTGTGTTTTGACCATGATAGTTTGTTGGTGATGTGGACACCAAGGAACTTGAAGCTCTCAACCTGTTCCACTACAGCCCCGTCGATGAGAATGGGGGCGTGCTCAGTCCTCTTTTTTTTCCCTGTAGTCCACAATCATCTCCTTTGTCTTGGTCACGTTGAGGGAGAGGTTGTTATCCTGGCACCACACGGCCAGGTCTCTGACCTCCTCCCTATAGGCTGTCTCATCGTTGTCGGTGATCAGGCCTACCACTGTTGTGTCGTCGGCAAACTTAATGATGGTGTTGGAGTCGTGCCTGGCCATGCAGTCATGGGTGAACAGGGAGTACAGGAGGGGACTGAGCACGCACCACTGAGGGGCCCCCGTGTTGAGGATCAGTGTGGCAGATGTGTTGTTACCTACCCTTACCACCTGGGGGCAGCCCGTCAGGAAGTCCAGGATCCAGTTGCAGAGGGAGGTGTTTAGTCCCAGGATCCTTAGCTTAGTGATGAGCTTTGAGAGCACTATGGTGTTGAATGCTGAGCTGTAGTCAATGAATAGCATTCTCACGTAGGTGTTCCTCTTGTCCAGGTGGGAAAGGGCAGTGTGGAGTGCAATAGAGATTGCATCATCTGTGGATCTGTTGGGGCGTTATGCAAATTGGAGTGGGTCTAGGGTTTCTGGGATAATGTTGTTGATGTGAGCCATGACCAGCCTTTCAAAGTACTTGATGGCTACAGACATCAGTGCTACGGGTCGGTAGTCATCTATGGTGGTCTGCTTGAAACATGTTGGTATTACAGACTCAGTCAGGGACATGTTGAAAATGTCAGTGAAGACACTTGCCAGTTGGTCAGCACATGCTCGGAGTACACGTCCTGGTAATGTGAATGTTGACCTGCTTAAAAGTCTTACTCACATCGGCTACGGAGAGCGTGATCACATAGTCATCCGGCCAAACTGAGCAATCGGGGGAGAAGGGTCTTGGTCAGGGAGGTGACAGAGCTCCAGAGTTCCAGAGTTCATCTGTGGAGATGGGAAAACTTTCTAGAAGGACAACCATCTCTGCAGCACTCCACCAATCAGGCCTTTATGGTAGAGTGGCCAGACGGAAGCCACTCCTCAGTAAAAGGCACATGACAGCCCGCTTGGAGTTTGCCCAAAGGCACCTAAAGACTCTCAGATCATGAGAAACAAGATTCTCTGGTCTGATGAAACCAAGATTGAACTCTTTGGCCTGAAGGCCAAGCATCACGTCTGGAGGAAACCTGGCACTATCCCTACCTTGAAGCATGGTGGTGGCAGCATCATGCCGTGGGGATGTTTCTCAGGGCAGGGACTGGGAGACTAGTCAGGATTGAGGGGAAGATGAACGGAGTAGATCCTTGATGAAAACCTGCTCCAGAGCGCTCAGGACCTCAGACTGGGGCGAAGGTTCACCTTCCAACAGGACAACGACCCTAAGCACACAGTCAAGACAACGCAGGAGTGGCTTCGGGACGTCTCTGAATGTCCTTGAGTGGCCCAGCCAAAGCCCGGACTTGAACCTGATCGAACATCTCTGGAGAGACCTGAAAATAGCTGTGCAGCGATGCTCCCCATCCGACCTGACAGAGCTTGAGAGGATCTGCAGAGAAGAATGGGAGAAACTCCCCAAATACAGGTGTGCCAAGCTTGTAGCGTCATACCCAAGAAGACAAGAGGCTGTAATCGCTGCCAAAGGTGCTTCAACAAAGTGCTGAGTAAAGGGTCTGAATACTTATGTTAATGTGATATTTTCATTTATTGTTTTTAATACATTTGCAAAAATTTCTAAAAACCTGTTTTTGCTTTGTCACTATGGGGTATTGTGTGTAGATTGATGCGGGGTGGGGGAAATAATTTAATCTATTTTAGAATAAGGCTGTAACGTAACAAAATGTGGAAAAAGTGAAGGGTTCTGAATACTTTCCTAATGCACTGTATCTTTCTATCTATCCATTGATCAGTGGCATTTTTTCCCATTTCTGGCAGAATTGCAACCAGTGCTATGTGCTTTCGGTATTATGGGACGTGCTCCGGAGCACATTAAATTAAGGAACCCTTTTGGTGGATTTTTGTCCTTGAAGCGTGGTTGGCATGTGGGTTGGTGTCTGTTGATGGGTTGTTCATGGGAGGTTGCCCAATATTTATTATTTTGTAGATTGAGAAAAGAAAGCCATACCAAACCTCAGGAGCAATCAGGAGAACACGAGGAGTGGAAAAAGTTAAATGTGATAGATGGAATCATGCAGGGGAACACGATCCCTCAACTCAATTGTTCAACTAGTGTGTGTGTGTGTGTCTGGGTGTCTGTGTGTGTCTGTGTGTGTGTGTGTCTGTGTGTGTGTGTGTGTGTGTCTCTGTGTGTCTGTGTGTGTGTGTCTGTGTGTGTGTGTGTCTGTGTGTCTGTGTGTGTGAGTCACGAGACTCACGAGACTCAAAGCCACAAGATGGTAGAACATATTCCAAACTTTGCTTGTTAGGTTGAGGTACAGTGCCTTGCAAAAGTATTCATCCCCCTTGGCGTTTTTCCAATTTTGTTGCATTACAACCTGTAATTTAAATGGATTTTTATTTGGATTTCATGTAATGGACATACACAAAATAGTCCAAATTGGTGACGTGAAATGAAAAAAATAACTTGTTTCAAAGATTTCTAAAAAATTAATAACGGAAAAGTGGTGCGTGCATATGTATTCACCCCCTTTGCTACGAAGCCCCTAAATAAGATCTGGTGCAACCAATTACCTTCAGAAGTCACATAATTAGTTAAATAAAGTCCACCTGTGTGCAATCGAAGTGTCACATGATCTGTCACATGATCTCAGTATATATACACCTGTTCTGAAAGGTCCCAGAGTCTGCAACACCACTAAGCAAGGGGCACCACCAAGCAAGCAGCACCATGAAGACCAAGGAGCTCTCCAAACAGGTCAGGGACAAAGTTGTGGAGAAGTACAGATCAGGGTTGGGTTATAAAAAAATATCAGAAACTTTGAACATCCCACGGAGCACCATTAAATCCATTATTAAAAAATTGAAAGAATATGGCACCACAACAAACCTGCCAAGAAAGGGCCGCCCACCAAAACTCACGGACCAGGCAAGGAGGGCATTAATCAGAGTGGCAACAAAGAGACCAAAGATAACCCTGAAGGAGCTGCAAAGCTCCACAGCGGAGATTGGAGTATCTGTCCATAGGACCATTTTAAGCCGTACACTCCACAGAGCTGGGCTTTACGGAAGAGTGGCCAGAAAAAAGCCATTCGTTACAGAAAAGAATAAGCAAACATGTTTGGTGTTCGCCAAAAGACATGTGGGAGGCTCCCCAAACATATGGAAGGAGGTACTCTGGTCAGATGAAACTAAAATTGAGCTTTTAGGCCATCAAGGAAAACGCTATGTCTGGCGCAAACTTAACACCTCTCATCAACCCGAGAACACCATCCCCACAGTGAAGCGGAGATGACCTAAGATTACGTTTATCCTACCAACGGCACATTAAAAACTGTAATATCTTATGTTTCACCGAGTCGTGGCTGAACGACGACATGGACAACATACAGCTGATGGGATATACGCTACATCGGCAGGATAGAACGGCTGACTCCGGTAAGACAAGGGGTGGCGGTCTGTGTATATGTGTAAACAACAGCTGGTGCACAAAATCAAATACTAAGGAAGTCTCAAGGTTTTGCTCGGTAGAGTATCTTATGATAAGCTGTAGACCACATTATTTACCAAGAGAGTTTTCATGTATATTTTTCATAGCTGTCTATTTACCACCACAAACCAATGCTGGCATTAAGATTGCACTCAATTAGCTGTATCAGGCCATAACTAAACAGGAAAACGCTCATCCAGAGGCAGCGCTACTAGTGGCCGGGGACTTTAATGCAGGAAAACTTAAATCCGTTCTACCTCATTTCTACCAGCATGTTAAATGTGCAACCAGAGGGAAAAAAACTCTAGACCACCTTTACTCCACACACAGAGACGCATACAAAGCTCTCCCTCACCCTCCATTTGGAAAATCTGACCATAACTCTATCCTCCTGATTCCTGCTTATAAGCAAAAACTAAAGCAGGAAGCACCAGTGACTCGGTTAATAAAAAAGTGGTCAGATGACGCAGATGCTAAGCTACAGGACTGTTTTGCTAGCACAGACTGGAACATGTTCCGGGATTCTTCAGAGGAGTACACCACATCAGTCACTGGCTTCATCAATAAGTGCATCGATGACGTCGTCCCCACAGTGACCGTACGTACATACCCCAACCAGAAGCCATGGATTACAGGCAACATCCGCACTGAGCTAAAGGGTAGAGCTGCCATTTTCAAGGAGCGGGACTCTAACCCGGACGCTTATAAGAAATCCCACTATGCCCTCCGACGAACCATCAAACAGGCAAAGAGTCAATACAGGACTAAGATTGAATCGTACTACACCGGCTCTGACGCTCGTCGGATGTGGCAGGGCTTGAAAACTATTACAGACTACAAAGGGAAGCACAGCCGTGAGCTGCCCAGTGACACAAGCCTACCAGACGAGCTAAACCACTTCTATGCTCGCTTCGAGGCAAGCAAAACTGAAGCATGCATGAGAGCACCAGCTGTTCCAGATGACTATGTGATCACGCTCTCCGTAGCCGATGTGAGTAAGACTTTTAAGCAGGTCAACATTCACAAGGCCGCAGGGCCAGACGGATTACCAGGACGTGTACTCCGAGCATGTGCGGACCAACTGGCAAGTGTCTTCACTGACATTTTCAACATGTCCCTGACTGAGTCTGTAATATCAACATGTTTCAAGCAGACCACCAAAGTCCCCATGCCCAAGGACACTAAGATAACCTGCCTAAATGACTACCAACCCGCAGCACTGACGTCTGTAGCCATGAAGTGCTTTGAAAGGCTGGTCATGGCTCACATCAACACCATTATCCCAGAAACCCTAGACCCACTCCAATTTGCATACCGCCCCAACAGATCCACAGATGATGCAATCTCTATTGCACTCCACACTGCCCTTTCCCACCTGGACAAGAGGAACACCTACGTGAGAATGCTATTCATTGACTACAGCTCAGCGTTCAACACCATAGTGCCCTCAAAGCTCATCACTAAGCTAAGGATCCTGGGACTAAACAACTCCCTCTGCAACTGGATCCCGGACTTCCTGACGGGCCGCCCCCAGGTGGTAAGGGTAGGTAACAACACATCTGCCACGCTGATCCTCAACACGGGGGCCCCTCAGGGGTGCGTGCTCAGTCCCATCCTGTACTTCCTGTTCACCCATGACTGCATGGCCAGGCACGACTCCAACACCATCATTACGTTTGCCGACGACACAACAGTGGTAGGCCTGATCACCAACAACGATGAGACAGCCTATAGGGAGGAGGTCAGAGACCTGGCCGTGTGGTGCCAGGATAACAACCTCTCCCTCAACGTGACGAAGACAAAGGAGATGATTGTGGACTACAGGAAAAAAAAGAGGACTGAGCACGCCCCCATTCTTATCGACAGGGCTGTAGTGGAACAGGTTGAGAGCTTCAAGTTCCTTGGTGTCCACATCACCAACGAACTATCATGGTCAAAACACACCAAGACAGTCGTGAAGAGGGCACGACAAAGCATATTCCCCCTCAGGAGACTGAAAAGATTTGTCATGGGTCCTCAGATCCTCAAAAAGTTCTACAGCTGCACCATCGAGAGCATCCTAACTGGTTGCATCACCGCCTGGTATGGCAACTGCTTGGCCTCCGACCGCAAGGTACTACAGATAGTAGTGCGTATGGCCCAGTACATCACTGGGGCCAAGCTTCCTGCCATCCAGGACCTCTATACCAGGCGGTGTCAGAGGAAGGCCCTCAAAATTGTCAAAGACTCCAGCCACCCTAGTCATAGACTGTTCTCTCTGCTATCGCACGGCAAGCGGTACCGTAGCGCCAATTCTAGGTCCAAAAAGCTTCTCAACAGCTTCCACCCACAAGCCATTAGACCCCTGAACAGCTAATCATGGCTACCCAGACTATTTGCACTGCCCCCCCACCCCCACCCCATCTTTTTATGCTGCTGTTACTCTGTTAATTATTTATACATAGTCACTTTAACTCTACCCACATGTACATATTACCTCAACTACCTCAACTAGCTGGTGCCCCCGCACATTGACTCTGCATCGGTACGCCCCTGTATATAGCCTCCCTACTGTTATTTTACTTTACTTCTGCTCTTTTTTGCTGAACACTTTTTTGTTGTTGTTGTTTTATTTTACTTTTTTATTTAAAAATAAATGCATTGTTGGTTAAGGGCTGTAAGTAAGCATTTCATGGTAATCATGCTGTGGGGTTGTTTTTCATCGGCAGGGACTGGGTAACTGGTCAGAATTGAAGGAATGATGGATGGCGCTAAATACAGGGAAATTCTTGAGGGAAACATGTTTCAGTCTTCCATAGATTTGAGACTGGGACGGAGGTATACCTTCCAGCAGGACAATGACAATAAGCATACTGCTAAAGCAACTCTCCTTCCTCCTCTCCTTCCTCCTCCTCCTCTCCCTCTCCTTCCTCCTCTCCTTCTCTTTCCTCCTCCTCCTCTCCTTCCGCCTCTCCTTCCTCCTCCCTCCTCTCCCTCTCCCTCTCCTTCTACCTCTCCTTCCTCCTCTCCCTCTCCTTCCTCCTCTCCCTCTCCTTCCTCCTCTCCTTCCTCCTCCTCTTCCTCCTCCTCTCCCTCTCCTTCCTCCGCTCCCTCTCCTTCCTCCTCCTCCTCTCCTTCCTCCTCTCCTTCTCCTACCTCCTCTCCTTCCTCCTCTCCCACTCCCTCCCTTGCAGACCTGGCTACTTATCTCAGTATCATCGTCTGTGTTTCACACAGGTCAGCCGGGGGGTTGTCTCTGGATGAGAAGTGTGTAAAGCGTATGAGGGAATGGGTCATTGTGTATTGTATTGCGTGCTGATGGAGGCAGTGAATTTATTCCTTCAAATACTTCCCCCCTCCCATCGCTGTTTATCATGTAACGGTTTGTGAGAGATCACAATTTCTGTTGAACAGCTTCACTCACCACACAAGCACAACAATAACACGAAAGAACCAAGAACCCAAAGTGACTATAATTTCGGTTAGTGGATTTTAACGCCAGAGATCGTGCGCACAATACCTTACCAACACGGCAAGGAGCTCGGTTGAGTTGCTGAGGGGATTCAGATGTTAGAGAGTGCAGAGTGGACATTAATATATCATCGTTACGCATTAGCAAATAGCCATAGTTTATAGCATCCCAACATACACCACATGTCAATTAGCGCTCTAACTTATTTTGCTGACAGTCTGTCTTCTTCCTCGAACCCAAACTTTGCCTTACAAAGACACTGCGGATGCGCGCTGAAGCAGCCTGTGACAAAATATGTTAGTGTGCACTGAGCAACAAGGGCTGAGGGTTCAGAGGGTCTCTCCATTTTTCACTCCGCTGCATGTTTTGATGATTCCATTTGAAAGGCAAACTTTATTTAACGATTGGGAACGAGGCAACAAACCCCATTTAAAATGAGTCACTTTATCTGGGCTTGATTGCGCTTGTCTGGCACAATGAAACCAATAGTCGCTAGAATGCAATAGTCGCTAGAATGCAATAGTCCCGAGAATGCAATCTTGCTCATCTGGCACTCCAGGCAGACTATAGTAACAGTTCAAAGTATTTGAAAGATTTCAAATATCATTTGAACCCAGGTGTGGTTATCCACCCTTATGACCAGTCAGTGACCCACAAGGCTCTTTCTGCGTTTCAATCCCCCAAACCCTAAAGTCAACAGTCATAATGTGAGCTACTGCCAGAACAGTCCAGGAGGACAGTAGAGGATTTAGGACTCGATTCAATCCGTATCGCCAAAGTTCAGCGCTATAGTACTCCTACTGATCCGATACAGTGGGGAGAACAAGTATTTGATACACTGCCGATTTTGCAGGTTTTCCTACTTACAAAGCATGTAGAGGTCTGTACTTTTTATCATAGGTACACTTCAACTGTGAGAGACGGAATCTAAAACAAAAATCCAGAAAATCACATTGTATGATTTTTAAATAATTAATTTGCATTTTATTGCATGACATAAGTATTTGATCACCTACCAACCAGTACGAATTCCGGCTCTCACAGACCTCTTAGTTTTTCTTTAAGAAGCCCTCCTGTTCTCCACTCATTACCTGTATTAACTGCACCTGTTTGAACTCGTTACCTGTATAAAAGACACCTGTCCACACACTCAATCAAACAGACTCCAACCTCTCCACAATGGCCAAGACCAGAGAGCTGTGTAAGGACATCAGAAATACATTTGTAGACCTGCACAAGGCTGGGATGGGCTACAGGACAATAGGCAAGCAGCTTGGTGAGAAGGCAACAACTGTTGGCGCAATTATTAGAAAATGGAAGAAGTTCAAGATGACGGTCAATCACCCTCGGTCTGGGGCTCCATGCAAGATCTCACCTTGTGGGGCATCAATGATCATGATGAAGGTGAGGGATCAGCCCAGAACTACACGGCAGGACCTGGTCAATGACCTGAAGAGAGCTGGGACCACAGTCTCAAAGAAAACCATTAGTAACATACTACGCCGTCATGGATTAAAATCCTGCAGCGCACGCAAAGTCCCCCTGCTCAAGCCAGCGCATGTCCAGGCCCGTCTGAAGTTTGCCAATGACCATCTGGATGATCCAGAGGAGGAATGGGAGAAAATAATGTGGTCTGATGAGACAAAAATAGAGCTTTTTGGTCTAAACTCCACTCGCCGTGTTTGGAGGAAGAAGAAGGAATACAACCCCAAGAACACCATCCCAACCGTGAAGCATGGAGGTGGAAACATCATTATTTGGGGATGCTTTTCTGCAAAGGGGACAGGACGACTGCACCGTATTGAGGGGAGGATGGATGGGGCCATGTATCGCGAGATCTTGGCCAACAACCTCCTTCCCTCAGTAAGAGCATTGAAGATGGGTCGTGGCTGGGTCTTCCAGCATGACAACGACCCGAAACACACAGCCAGGGCAACTAAGGAGTGGCCTCTCATCTCAAGGTCCTGGAGTGGCCTAGCCAGTCTCCAGACCTGAACCCAATAGAACATTTTGGAGGGAGCTGAAAGTTCGTATTGCCCAGCGACTGGAGAACAGGAGGGCTTCTTAAAGAAAAACTAACAGGTCTGTGAGAGCCGGAATTCTTACTGGTTGGTAGGTGATCAAATACTGGGCAATACAAAGTCCATGTTGCCCAGCGACAGCCCCGAAACCTGAAGGATCTGGAGAAGGTCTGTATGGAGGAGTGGGCCAAAATCCCTGCTGCAGTGTGTGCAAACCTGGCCAAGACCTACAGGAAACGTATGATCTCTGTAATTGCAAACAAAGGTTTCTGTACCAAATATTAAGTTCTGCTTTTCTGATGTATCATATACTTATGTCATGCAATAAAATGCAAATTAATTACTTAAAAATCATACAATGTGATTTTCTGGATTTTTGTTTTAGATTCCGTCTCTCACAGTTGAAGTGTACCGATGATAAAAATTACAGACCTCTACATGCTTTGTATGTAGGAAAACCTGCAAAATCGGCAGTGTATCAAATACTTGTTCTCCCCACTGTATATGCAGCGTTTACCGTGAATGCGGTCTCCGCTAACGCGGGAACATAGCCTTTAAATTTAAATAGCGCTATAGCGCTGAACTTCAACAATACGGATTGAATCGAGCCCTTAGAGGCAGAATAAAGCAGGGGAGGCCTTTATCTCAAGAGCTTTCATCAGTTAAGCCAACGTGATGGACTTAAATGACTCCAATGGGTTTTTCCGTTGCTGTTGTCTTCAGTAAGGGAGGTGCAGGGGGACCCAGTCGCAGTGGTAATGCATGGGGATAGAGAGGTGTGTGGGTATTTGTGTGTGTGTGTGTGTCAGGAGCTCTCCCTCTGGTTCAGAGCAGAATACTAATGGCTCTAGCAGGCTCCCCTTTGCACTCCAGAGGTAACTGGAGATTCAATTGGGCTGCTTTCAGCGCGAAGAAGAAGGCGGAAAAGTCGACGAGTCGTCATCATCATGTAAAGCACATGGCATTCCCACACAGCCCCCTCAGGCCAATCTTCCCTTGGTTGCAGCGTTGTCGTCACTACTTCAAACACTCAATCACCGTGTACTCTGGATTACAGGAGACAAATGTCAAAACACTTGATTCTGAAAGCCAGTCCCTCTCCAGTCGCCCATGAATCATTAATTCCATTTCCTCCTCATTGTTGTGTTTGTTTCTGGTGGAAAAGTGTGTAAAGCGGGTGGGGGAATGGGTCATTGTGTATCGTATTGCGTGTTGTTTGTCATGTAACGGTTTGTGAGAGATCACAATCTATGTTGAACAGCTTCACTGACCACACAAGCACAACAACAACCAGAGAAAAACCACGGAACCCATAGCGACTGTAATTTCAGTAAGTAGATTTTAACAGCAGAGATCGTATGTGTGCCTTGCTAATGGTCCATCTCCTTCTCTGCCAGCTGTTGTGAATGCGCACAATACCTTAACAATGCGGCAAGGAGCTCAAAACCAATAAGTTGGAGCACTGTTGAGTCGCTGAGAAGAGTCAGATGGTGGAGAGTGCAGAGTGGACATTTATATATCATCGTTACGCATTAGCAATTAGCCATAGTTTATAGCATCCCAACACACACCACATGTCCATTAGCGCTCTAACTTATTTGGCTGACATAGTCCGTCTTCTTCCTCGAACCCAAACATTGCCTTACAAAGAAGCCGCGGTGGCGCGCTGAAACGGCCTGTGACAAAGTATGTTAGTGTGCACCAAGCAACAAGGGTCAAGGGTTCAGGGGGTCTCTCCATTTTTCACTCCGCTGCAAGTCTCGAAGATTAAAAAAAACAAAAAAAAGGGGAAATGATTTAACAGGAAAGAGCCCACTGGGCACACCACATCATTTCAACTTAGAATGTTGGGTAATATTTGGTTGAGACGTTGATCAATGAGATTCAAACCTTTATTCACCCACTCAAAAAGATAGCCAGAAGTTTATTAAATTCCTTATGTATTATCACTATGCTTTCAACCATCTAAAAGCACAACCAAATTGTCTGATTTTTGGATTAGTTGTCATGTAAATGTGTTATCACTGCGCTTTTTCAACCATTTAAAAGCACAACAAAGTTAAAATGGAAACACAATGTCAGATATTTTGTATTTATACAACAATGTGTTATCACTGTGCTTCACCTAATAGCATAACAAAATGACCTGGATTGCAGTTGAGATTACGTTAAAAGCACATAGTGCAAGTGATCAATGCTGTTCGAGATTCTGTGCAGATTATTAGAGTAATTGTGAAGATCTCCACAGACCTGCGACCTTTGCATGCTATCTTGAACTTGCACTCTTTCTATGATTACATAAGAAGACATTTATAGTAGTAACCTCAAAATGTGGTCGTGGATGTGTTACTCATTTTAAGGTTGAATAAATACTGTTACATTAGTTTGTAAAATGGCTTTAACTTTACGCTCTTTGATGTCGTTCAATCAGAAAAGGCTGGTCTCAATGCTCGTTTAATGTCATCCAATCAGGAAAGGCTGGTCTCAATGCTCGTTTAATGTCATCCAATCAGGAAAGGCTGGTCTCAATGCTCATTTAATATCATCCAATCAGGAAAGGCTGGTCTCAATGCTCGTTTAATGTCATCCAATCAGGAAAGGCTGGTCTCAATGCTCGTTTAATGTCATCCAATCAGGAAAGGCTGGTCTCAATGCTCGTTTAATGTCATCCAATCAGGAAAGGCTGGTCTCAATGCTCATTTAACGTCATCCAATCAGGAAAGGCTGGTCTCAATGCTCGTTTAATGTCATCCAATCAGGAAAGGCTGGTCTCAATGCTCGTTTAATGTCATCCAATCAGGAAAGGCTGGTCTCAATGCTCGTTTAACGTCATCCAGTAAGCATGTTTAGTTTAGTTTATTAATTCGACCATTTTAAAAACATGCACACACCCTGAGTGTACAAAACATTATGAACACCTGCTCTTTCCATGACATAGACTGACCAGGTGAATCCAGGTGAAAGCTATGATCCCTTATTGATGTCACTTGTTAAATCCACTTCAATCAGTGTAGATGAAGGGTAGGAGACAGGTTAATAGAGTCTATCTGCGTCAATCTAAGTAACATAATAAAAAAATCCCCATCAAAATCTGTCAGTTTAAGCTAGAGATATCTGCATGGGTTGCGTCTCAATCCACAGCATCCGCCTGTCGGCCTTCCGCATCTTACGTTTACATTTACATTTACGTCATTTAGCAGACGCTCTTATGCAGAGCGACTTACAAATTGGTGCATTCACCTTATGATAGCCAGTGGGACAACCACTTTACAATTATAATTTTTTTATTTTTCAATAATTGTTTTATGTTTTTTATGGGGGGGGTAGAATGATTACTTTTATACTATCCCAGGTATTTTATTGCATTTTATTGCATGACATAAGTATTTGATACATCAGAAAAGCAGAACTTAATATTTGGTACAGAAACCTTTGTTTGCAATTACAGAGATCATACGTTTCCTGTAGGTCTTGACCAGGTTTGCACACACTGCAGCAGGGATGTTGGCCCACTCCTCCATACAGACCTTCTCCAGATCCATCAGGTTTCGGGGCTGTCGCTGGGTAATACAGACTTTCAGCTCCCTCCAAAGATTTTCTATTGGGTTCAGATCTGGAGACTGGCTAGGCCACTCCAGGACCTTGAGATGCTTCTTACGGAGCCACTCCTTAGTTGCCCTGGCTGTGTGTTTCGGGTTGTTGTCATGCTGGAAGACCCAGCCACGACCCATCTTCAATGCTCTTACTGAGGGAAGGAGGTTGTTGGCCAAGATATCGCGATACATGGCCGCATCCATCCTCCCCTCAATACGGTGCAGTCGTCCTGTCCCCTTTGCAGAAAAGCATCCCCAAAGAATTATGTTTCCACCTCCATGCTTCACGGTTGGGATGGTGTTCTTGGGGTTGTACTCATCCTTCTTCTTCCTCCAAACACGGCGAGTGGAGTTTAGACCAAAAAGCTATATTTTTGTCTCATCAGTACCTATGAAGAAAATTACAGGCCTCTCCCATCTTTTTAAGTGGGAGAACTTGCACAATTGGTGGCTGACTAAATACTTTTTTCCCCCACTGTATATTGAATTTGGCCTTTACTACTATAGCCCATAGAAATGCATTGAATAACACATTCATAAATTGCAAAAAAGACAGTCCAAATTAAATAGCTTAGGTCTGACCATCTTAAAACAATTCCATATGTTTCTCCCCCAGTCCATGTCTCAATTGCCTTCAGACTGTGTATGTGTGCCATTCAGAGGGTGAATGGGCAAGACAAAATATTTAAGTGCCTTTGAACGGGGTATGGTAATAGGTGCCAGGCGCACTGGTTTATGTCAAGAACTGCAACGCTACTGGGATTTTCACGCTCAACAGTTTCCTGTGTTTATCAAGAATGGTCCACCACCACCCAAAGGGCATCCAGCCAACTTGACACAACTGTGGGAAGCATTGGAGTAAAATCATAGCGGATAACACACAGTAAAGTCTGAGACTAATATCCATTGTGGTCCTCTTGTGACAACATGGCTAGGCAAGATCGGCAACACGGTTGTACACAGTATGGCAGCAAGATATTAAAAACATAAAAACAAAGAAGAAAAACATCTATTTCATTATTGCAGTTACATTGTAGGGGACATTCACATGGGCACAGAAGACATCAGACAGTTTTTAACCTTATTTTTAAAGCTGTCCAGAGAGGACGTCATTTTTATGGACAGCAGAGGCAGCTCATTCCACTCAGAGGCTCCTGTATACAAGAAAGTACCTTTCCCAGCATTACTCCTGAACCTGTATAAGCACACATTGATCTGGTGTTGTGGTTGTGAGAATCCCTAACATGGGGAAAGTAATCGGTCAGATATCTGGGAACAGAACCATAAATACCCCTGTAAACCAGACCCAGTCTAGTCTGGGACACCCTCAACAGGCAGCCAGTAGAGTTCCTGAAAGCAGCTCCTGCCTATGTGAGTACATGGAATCACCTTCAATACTACCCTGATCCGCTTATTCTGGGCAATCTGGCAATCTGGAGCTTCCCCTTCAGAAGCTTAGCCCCCAAACCAGGAAGTACTAGCATAGTCAAAATGGCATTGAATAAGGGCAGTGGCTAGCACTCTCATGGAGTCGTTACCAAGCAGCTTGGACTTTATAGGCAAAAACTTTATCCTGGCATTAACCTTCCCTAGCACTTTAGTTGCCATGCTCATGTAGCCGGCTTGGTCTGTCTCTTGCCGACTACTGCGTTGTGTTCCGGTGCACTGAAGACAACACACTGGCGTACTTGAAGGCACTTTATTGTGTACAGCTCTCTCACTCTCTCCCAGCCGAGTACAATGCAGACTGTTCAACATCAAAGAGAGAAAATGTTCAACACTCTACCCTCGACCAGAATCCGCCTCTCCCAGCCGAATACAATGCAGACTCAGTATAATCACATTCAAAAATACAAGGAATAAAATACAACATCATTGGAAAATAAACATTGCATCTGGTGTATATCTTATGTATGTGTCATATTCATGTTATCTCTGCCAAAAGCTCTGAGCTTTTAGCCTTTATATTAATACTGTGCAACATGACATAAACCATCTTTCAAACAGGTAATACATACAGTAATATGCACGAAGCAACATGTAATCCTTCACATTTGAGCTTTTCAGTGCCATTAAACACTAATCAATACATGAAAACATTTTAAATGAACACATTTTTAACCTGATATAGGGAATACATACCTGTTCAACATCAAAGAGAGAAAATGTTCAACACTCTACCCTCGACCAGAATCCGCCTAACATAAAAAGAACAACGTGAGCTTCGTCACAAGAGGATAGAATGATGATTGCTAACTTACAGCTAAACAGAACACGAGGTTAGCTAAGTTAGCAATTTCTCAACTCTCAAAAATGGCTATATTCACGACACAGCTTGATTAAATGTACGTACACTCATCATATAATATACATACAAGTTACTATGTGCACTGAAACGTTTTAGTTTTAACAGGTATATCAAGTTTATGTCACGCCGAAGTGAACACGTACCTCTCCCAGCCGAATACAATGCAGACTGAGAAAAGCACAACATCCCTCCGCATATAACCAACTCTAGAGGGCGCACTTACACAACTAACTCTCCCAATATCTGTAGACTACACGAAATGCTGAACAATACAATATTTTGGTGAAATCAACTCACAAAATAAAATAAAAAATAGAAAATGAACGGTTGCAAAAATCTGTAATTCTTTGACCTGTTACATTCACCCCTCTTTAATTTCACCAAAATCCTTCACACTTCGAGGGTGGAAAATAACCAAAAACATATAGAATAAAACTCTTGTCCACTTGGTCCAAGATAGCCCTGGGACTCCATTTCCCATATACAGCATATAAAGCTACTTACAAAGTAAGTTAAAAGAAAACAGCAGTTGATCAGGCTACTGCCCCTTCTAGTGAATATGATGCCTTATACATCATATGAAATCTTGGAACACTTTCCCTCCATTATGAACATCTCATGACTCAGGTCATACTACTGGTAATAAAGAAAAATATCTTAATCTCAAAAATGTATCTAAAATAAAGAACGGAAAGACAGTGACCTTCTGACTCCTGTAACAAAACCCTTGGTGAGTGGTTTTTGCACCATGTTCTCTATCAAGCGATCGACTGCCTTAACAACCCTGCCAGTACGTGTTCTGACAACCTGACTTTCAAACCCTTGTACTTGGGAGGGTATCTGACTATCAATCAGTGTAACAGGTGAATTGACGTCCGAAGACCCTGTCTCATCTAAGTCAGGAACATCAATTGGGGCAACAGAGTCAGTGTCAGTCATGTGCAAATCAGGGGGGTCACTGGAATCCGACAAGTCTCTCACAGGTGAGTATTCATTTTCCCCTTGGCCTCTGACCTCTTTAGACTGGGCTCTCGTGGGTGTCAGTTGAACAGACTTCCTGGACAGAGAGTGGGGCATCTCATTCTCCATCTCAGACTCATCAGCTTCTCCAATAGACTCAGAGTCAGAGGATGCGTTTAACCACGAACATGTACGGTCCTCAGAAGCGTCTACTGCTAGGCCACTCAAAGCATCAACAGAAGGAGGCTGAAACTCACTGGCCACATCCGAGGCAGCTCCATTCGTCTCTTCATCGCTTAGTTCTGGCATGGGCAAGAAGCTCACGTCCAACATCAAATTCCGATGAACAACTTTTGTTTTCCCACTTTCGTCTCTGACTTTGTAAACGTGAGTCTGAGGGTTCCGGTCTATGATGGTATACATAGTGGCTTCCCACTTATCCGCTAACTTCCTCTTCCCTCTCTCTGCTTTATTAGCTAACAAAACTCGGTCGCCAACGTTCAAGTGGGTTCCACGAACTCTCTTGTTGTAGCCATCAGCTTGATGTTGCTGTCCTTTCCTCGCATGCTGCTGAGCTATGTCGGCAGCCACATGGAGGTTCGCCATCAGTTTCTCTGCATAGGTCTTATAATTCACCACGACTGGATCCCTCAAGACTTGTTTGAAGACCATGTCTACTGGGAGTCTGGGCACTCGACCATACATCAAATAGAATGGAGGATATCCAGTTGTTTCATGAGTGGTGGCATTATACGCAAAAGTCAAAGTCTGTATCTGTTGGGCCCAGTGTTGCTTAGCTGTCAGGGGTAGGGCACGCAACATACTGCCAAGTGTCCTATTGAACCTTTCGGTTTGCCCATTTCCCATGGGATGGTATGCTGTTGTGTGTGTTTTCTTAATCCCTGTGAGGCTGAGGAGTTCAGCTATGAGTTTGCTTTCAAAATTGGCCCCTTGATCAGAATGTATTCGCTCTGGGAAACCGTAGATGCAGAATACGTTATCCCATAACTTCTTCGCTATTTGCTTTGCAGTTTGGTTTACGCAGGGAAAGGCATGAGCCAATTTTGTAAAGTGGTCTGTTATGACTAACACATCGACAGATCTTTGCTTAGAGTCCTCAGCACTCCAAAAATCAATGCACACCAGCTCCATGGGTGCCGAAGTGCGAATGCTCTCCAAGGGAGCTCGGGCAGCTGGTTCAGGGGTCTTTGCAAGGATACAGCGTTGGCAGCATTTCACATATTCCTTGATGTCTCTTCCCATTTGCGGCCAGAAGAAACGCTGTCGGGCGAGGTGTGCTGTCCTAGCCTGCCCTTGATGCCCAGCGAAGTCATGCACACCAGCGAGAGCTTTGGCCTTCAAGCTAGCAGGCAGCACAAACTGATACCTCTTCTCTCTGCTTAATGGGTCTTTGGTTACCCTATATAGGACTCCGTCCTGGACTTTTAGATGATGCCACTGCTTGCACAGTGTCTGGGTCGTAAGAGCTAACCTCCTCCTCCCTCGCCTAGGTGGTGGCTCACCCCTCTGAATGAGTGGCAGGACTTCCCTGATAACTGGATCTATTTCCTGGCTGTGCCTCAGCTCGCCGATGGAGAGGGCTGGAAGTGTGTCTTGTTCTGAGGGCACCGCCTGGGGAAGAACATTGAGAAACTGTGTTGCTCTTATCTCTGCTCCCCTTTCCCACTCTACATGAGCTTCACAAGGAGATTTCACATGAGAGGGTTCTTGACTGCCAGCCAGCCTGTCTTGAGTGGGGTCCATAGTTACACAGCACCCTGCATCAAGTGCCTGGAGACACTGGGTCTTACTCCGGAAGAGATCTTGGACTTTCTCCTCTTTGGTTCCCTCCGCCTCGGCCAAAAGACTTCCATAGGGCTCACTGATCAACCTTTGGCTCACTGATTTAGCAAACGGATCTCTACTCAGGGCATCTGCCACAATGTTCTTTACCCCAGGGATGTGTTTGATACTGAAGGTGTAGGGGGAAAGCTTTGCCACCCACCTCTGTTCGCAAGCGTCAAGTTTTGGTTTGGTCATTATATAGGTCAAAGGATTATTGTCGGTCCACACTGTAAAAGTGTGGCCTTTCAACCAGTGGCTGAATTTTTCACAAACACTCCATTTGAGCGCCAAGAACTCCAGTCGGTGAGCAGGATACCTCTTTTGTGAGCCAGTGAGGGTCTTGCTGGCAAAGGCGATCGGGCGTGCCTTCGTTTCTCCTTCTGGTATCTGGGACAGAACTGCCCCAAGGCCATCAAGAGACGCATCAATGGACAAAACCAAGGGCTTAGAAAAGTCTGGATGGCTAAGGACCACACAATTCAGGAGCTTCTCCTTAAGGCGCGAAAGCGGAATCGCAGTCAAGGGTCCAATCCGCAGGTTTGAGCTTTCTGTAGACTCCCGCATTCTGACTGTACTTCCCGGCCTTTCCTCTCCGTTTCTGGCCAGCTGTGAGAGCAAACAGGGGTTTTGCGATGGAGGAGCAATTTGGTATGTAGTGTTGGTAATAAAATACCATCCCCAGGAACGACTTCACTCTGCGAACTGAAGGAGTGCAGCCATCATCTTCCATCAAGTCCCTCTTTGACATTTTGGTGATGACCTCGACCTTCTCTGGGTCAACAGCAACACCGTCACTGTCAACGATGTGTCCGAGAAACTTCACAGATCTCCGCAACAGATGGCATTTTTTTGGACTCAACTTTAGATTGTGCTCCCGTAGCCTCTGGAAAACAACCTCTAATCTGCTGAGGGCCTGCTGTTCGTTGGGGGGCAAATATCAAGAGATCATCTAGGTAGCACAAGAGACTGCTGAAGTTAAGATCGCCAAAGATACTCATCATCATCCTCATGAAGGACGCTGGACTGTTGCAAAGCCCCTGTGGCATTCTGTTATACTCGTGCAGGCCTAATGGTGTTGTGAAGGCGGTATACTTTTTGTCCTCCTCATGCATGGGCAAGTTATAAAATCCAGACGTGAGGTCCATGGTGCTGAAGACAGCATTACCGCCAAGGGCAGCCAAGCAGTCCGATTGATGGGGCAAAGGATGAGCATCCTTGATAGTTCTTGCATTCAGCCATCGAAAGTCTGTGCATATCCGGAGGTCGCCATTTTTCTTCCAAACCATCACGAGTGGAGAAGCATATTCACTCATTGATTTCCGTATGATTTCCTGTTCCTCCATCTCGGTGAGAACTTGGCGCAGCTTTTGATAGTGGGCTGGCGGCACTCTGCGATATGGAAGACGGAAGGGACGGTCGTCAGTGAGGCGGATCCTATGGGCAAAGCCCTTGGCTTCTCCACAGTCAAGATTATGCTTTGAAAATATATCCTGATATTTCTCCAGCAATGTCACAAGTTGGAGCTTGGTGGAGGGGCTCGCTTCACAATGATCAATGTCGACATTTCCTAGACCAGACTTCTGCAGTCTGTCTTTCAGGTCACCGTTGTTGTCCTGTTTCACATGAGTCACTCCAACAGAGCCAGCATCACTCTGACAGGAACCCTGGAACAGTGTGAGATCTTCAGCTGCAACACAAGTAGAGACGTCCGCAAGCTTGCTGTTCCTTTTCAGTGTGAGTGGTTTGTCTGAGATATTAGTGACTTTCATGGGAGTCCAGCCATCTCCCCATAGCGGTGTTACCACTCTCCCCACCATAATGCCCCGAGGCACACACCTGGAGGTTGTAGGCTCCACCATAACTGTACTCCCAGGTGACTTGGGTATATTACTTGGCAGTCTTCCCCACAGCAGGTACTCTTGTTTGGGAAGGAGAGTCACCGCCTGAGTTAGCTTCACTGTCCCTACTTTTCCTGGGACATCTTCACCCCTCCATCTTGTGAGACTGGTCATCATTTCTAGAAACTGTTCGCCATCTGGAGACCCTTTTGTGTTGCTCGAGATAAGTGTCCAATAACTGTTCTCGTTTTTCAGCTGATGCAGTACATGTTTCAACATGTTGGTGCCTACTATTATGTCGTCTTTCTGACCAGTGATCACCAGAACTGCGACCATGCACTTTACCCCATACAGACTTAGTTCCATGTCATACATGCACTTGGGGCGCACTTGTACTCCTCCACAGCCAACAAGGATGATATGCTGTGAGAGTTCTTGATGTGGGGTCAAGACGCTATCCGATAGTAGTCTCTGCTCTGCCTCTTCACTTATCGTGCAGGCCATTGAGCCTGTATCGAGGAGCCCTTGCAACTGAGCACAGCCATTAACTGTCACCGGTGCGTGAAATAACTCACTGAACGTCTCAACTCTGTGAATATTCTGAACAATTACCGTGCAATTATCAGACATTGCTTTACAGACATTGACATACATTTCCTTCAATTCTTCACTTTTTTCAAGGGTTGAATCTTCAACGCTCACACATCCCCCTTTCCGTATGTGAGCTATCTAGTTTAAACTGGCTCCAACTTGCTCAGAGTTAGGTGGTGTGTGCGCTAACTGTGGCTGAGCGTTAATTCTTGGCCGGCGCTGTTGGCATTCTCTCTTCCAGTGGCCGGGCTTGTAACAGCCCATACAGAGGTTCGCCTGTCTACAGTGTGCAGTAGTTGAATGTTCGGCAGACTGACAGACTTTACATCTACTCTGAACAATGGCTGCTGGCCCCCTGCTTGGTGGCACGACTGCTGTTGTGTGTGCCGTCTGCTCTAGCACACGGTCCAGCAAGCCAATGAGAGACTGCATGCAGATGCTCTCTGTCTGAGGAGAGGATGGAAGCCCCATTGCCTTTGGGTAACCAGTAAGGTCTGTTGGGTTTTCAGCAGCGACTGTCTCTGTGGTTAATGCCTGAGCATGTGCACCAATGTTCTTTGGCCGATAAGATTTGGCTTGACACATTGTTCTAGCCTCTCTCTGATGTTCAACGAGGTGTTCATGAATCTCATTTGCTGTCCACTTTTCAGCTGTTTTGCACTTTAGGACACTTGTAAGAGCGGGGTCGGGACAGTGTTTCACCAGCATCATTGTGACTTCGTGAGAGGGGTCCTCAATGTTTCGCCCCTGCCTTCTCAGACACTCATCTGCGACATCCACAGCCTTGTTCAAGCGTATCCAATAGTCCATGGGACTTTCTCCAGCCAGAGGAAGTGTGTTATAGAAATCTGCTAAAGGCATAGAGGAGTAGGTTAACTCACTGAAATGTTGTTTCAGAATATCAAAGACGAGCTTGGAGTTCTCAGCTGGCTGCAGCGATGGCATACTGCGCAGGGTAACTTTAACAATGTCTCTAGCCTTTCCCATTAGTCTTGACATTATCTCCTGGGAGTGCTCTTGCGGGTGTACACCCCTCTTATTCAGGTAAACGCTCATAATCTCTTCCCACTCATGCACTGTGTGTTTGTCTGTTCCATCACCCCTGAAGTACGGCGGCTCTTTGACATCTGTCTTCATGACTAACTTTACTCCTGTCATGTTCAAATCAGACTGTCCATATCCTAAGTTCAGGCTAGGCGTAGGAGTGGTTTGGTTATCTGCACTACCAACAGATCTCTGTAATTGGCTAGCAATGTTCTCTCCTATTTCATGAGCTAACTGTGTGATGAGACTCCCTAGGTCTGCAGAACTCACATGTGAACTAGACACTGGCTGACGTGGAGAGTGTTCATCTGTTTGGGTGTGAGTGTATGAAAATGCAGGACAGCCCACTGAACTAACGCTGCTTGCAATGTCTGGAGCATCTCCTAAGCTACGCATGTGTGGTGCGGGGGAATATTCATCAGTGCGTAAGCGTGTGGACGAGAGTACAGGTCTGCCTAGTATACCAGCACCCCTAACCGGCGTGCTCTCCACCATACTCATAAACCTGCCCCTCCCCAGGCTTACCCCTGCAGCATCTCCAACACTAAATGGTGTCTGCGCATCCTTGCCATCAGCCATTTTTTTATTTTTTTTAAATAGAAAGTTGTAATAGACTATGGTAATGATATGTGAATCACCAAAACATGTGAATATGAAAAAAAAATTGTACAATGATAGAAGTAGCTGAGGTAAGCAATTAAGAGCTACAATTTACACATTAATGTTTGCCCTTCTACTTGTCAACGTTCCGAAGAGGTTCCTACTTGTCACAGCAACCACCGGCGATCACCCTGGCGATGATCTGAAGCGAAGATATCCGGGTCACGGCACCAATGTAGCCGGCTTGGTCTGTCTCTTGCCGACTACTGCGTTGTGTTCCGGTGCACTGAAGACAACACACTGGCGTACTTGAAGGCACTTTATTGTGTACAGCTCTCTCACTCTCTCCCAGCCGAGTACAATGCAGACTGTTCAACATCAAAGAGAGAAAATGTTCAACACTCTACCCTCGACCAGAATCCGCCTCTCCCAGCCGAATACAATGCAGACTCAGTATAATCACATTCAAAAATACAAGGAATAAAATACAACATCATTGGAAAATAAACATTGCATCTGGTGTATATCTTATGTATGTGTCATATTCATGTTATCTCTGCCAAAAGCTCTGAGCTTTTAGCCTTTATATTAATACTGTGCAACATGACATAAACCATCTTTCAAACAGGTAATACATACAGTAATATGCACGAAGCAACATGTAATGCTTCACATTTGAGCTTTTCAGTGCCATTAAACACTAATCAATACATGAAAACATTTTAAATGAACACATTTTTAACCTGATATAGGGAATACATACCTGTTCAACATCAAAGAGAGAAAATGTTCAACACTCTACCCTCGACCAGAATCCGCCTAACATAAAAAGAACAACGTGAGCTTCGTCACAAGAGGATAGAATGATGATTGCTAACTTACAGCTAAACAGAACACGAGGTTAGCTAAGTTAGCAATTTCTCAACTCTCAAAAATGGCTATATTCACGACACAGCTTGATTAAATGTACGTACACTCATCATATAATATACATACAAGTTACTATGTGCACTGAAACGTTTTAGTTTTAACAGGTATATCAAGTTTATGTCACGCCGAAGTGAACACGTACCTCTCCCAGCCGAATACAATGCAGACTGAGAAAAGCACAACATCCCTCCGCATATAACCAACTCTAGAGGGCGCACTTACACAACTAACTCTCCCAATATCTGTAGACTACACGAAATGCTGAACAATACAATATTTTGGGTGAAATCAACTCACAAAATAAAATAAAAAATAGAAAATGAACGGTTGCAAAAATCTGTAATTCTTTGACCTGTTACATTCACCCCTCTTTAATTTCACCAAAATCCTTCACACTTCGAGGGTGGAAAATAACCAAAAACATATAGAATAAAACTCTTGTCCACTTGGTCCAAGATAGCCCTGGGACTCCATTTCCCATATACAGCATATAAAGCTACTTACAAAGTAAGTTAAAAGAAAACAGCAGTTGATCAGGCTACTGCCCCTTCTAGTGAATATGATGCCTTATACATCATATGAAATCTTGGAACACTTTCCCTCCATTATGAACATCTCATGACTCAGGTCATACTACTGGTAATAAAGAAAAATATCTTAATCTCAAAAATGTATCTAAAATAAAGAACGGAAAGACAGTGACCTTCTGACTCCTGTAACAAAACCCTTGGTGAGTGGTTTTTGCACCATGTTCTCTATCAAGCGATCGACTGCCTTAACAACCCTGCCAGTACGTGTTCTGACAACCTGACTTTCAAACCCTTGTACTTGGGAGGGTATCTGACTATCAATCAGTGTAACAGGTGAATTGACGTCCGAAGACCCTGTCTCATCTAAGTCAGGAACATCAATTGGGGCAACAGAGTCAGTGTCAGTCATGTGCAAATCAGGGGGGTCACTGGAATCCGACAAGTCTCTCACAGGTGAGTATTCATTTTCCCCTTGGCCTCTGACCTCTTTAGACTGGGTCTCGTGGGTGTCAGTTGAACAGACTTCCTGGACAGAGAGTGGGGCATCTCATTCTCCATCTCAGACTCATCAGCTTCTCCAATAGACTCAGAGTCAGAGGATGCGTTTAACCACGAACATGTACGGTCCTCAGAAGCGTCTACTGCTAGGCCACTCAAAGCATCAACAGAAGGAGGCTGAAACTCACTGGCCACATCCGAGGCAGCTCCATTCGTCTCTTCATCGCTTAGTTCTGGCATGGGCAAGAAGCTCACGTCCAACATCAAATTCCGATGAACAACTTTTGTTTTCCCACTTTCGTCTCTGACTTTGTAAACGTGAGTCTGAGGGTTCCGGTCTATGATGGTATACATAGTGGCTTCCCACTTATCCGCTAACTTCCTCTTCCCTCTCTCTGCTTTATTAGCTAACAAAACTCGGTCGCCAACGTTCAAGTGGGTTCCACGAACTCTCTTGTTGTAGCCATCAGCTTGATGTTGCTGTCCTTTCCTCGCATGCTGCTGAGCTATGTCGGCAGCCACATGGAGGTTCGCCATCAGTTTCTCTGCATAGGTCTTATAATTCACCACGACTGGATCCCTCAAGACTTGTTTGAAGACCATGTCTACTGGGAGTCTGGGCACTCGACCATACATCAAATAGAATGGAGGATATCCAGTTGTTTCATGAGTGGTGGCATTATACGCAAAAGTCAAAGTCTGTATCTGTTGGGCCCAGTGTTGCTTAGCTGTCAGGGGTAGGGCACGCAACATACTGCCAAGTGTCCTATTGAACCTTTCGGTTTGCCCATTTCCCATGGGATGGTATGCTGTTGTGTGTGTTTTCTTAATCCCTGTGAGGCTGAGGAGTTCAGCTATGAGTTTGCTTTCAAAATTGGCCCCTTGATCAGAATGTATTCGCTCTGGGAAACCGTAGATGCAGAATACGTTATCCCATAACTTCTTCGCTATTTGCTTTGCAGTTTGGTTTACGCAGGGAAAGGCATGAGCCAATTTTGTAAAGTGGTCTGTTATGACTAACACATCGACAGATCTTTGCTTAGAGTCCTCAGCACTCCAAAAATCAATGCACACCAGCTCCATGGGTGCCGAAGTGCGAATGCTCTCCAAGGGAGCTCGGGCAGCTGGTTCAGGGGGTCTTTGCAAGGATACAGCGTTGGCAGCATTTCACATATTCCTTGATGTCTCTTCCCATTTGCGGCCAGAAGAAACGCTGTCGGGCGAGGTGTGCTGTCCTAGCCTGCCCTTGATGCCCAGCGAAGTCATGCACACCAGCGAGAGCTTTGGCCTTCAAGCTAGCAGGCAGCACAAACTGATACCTCTTCTCTCTGCTTAATGGGTCTTTGGTTACCCTATATAGGACTCCGTCCTGGACTTTTAGATGATGCCACTGCTTGCACAGTGTCTGGGTCGTAAGAGCTAACCTCCTCCTCCCTCGCCTAGGTGGTGGCTCACCCCTCTGAATGAGTGGCAGGACTTCCCTGATAACTGGATCTATTTCCTGGCTGTGCCTCAGCTCGCCGATGGAGAGGGCTGGAAGTGTGTCTTGTTCTGAGGGCACCGCCTGGGGAAGAACATTGAGAAACTGTGTTGCTCTTATCTCTGCTCCCCTTTCCCACTCTACATGAGCTTCACAAGCAGATTTCACATGAGAGGGTTCTTGACTGCCAGCCAGCCTGTCTTGAGTGGGGTCCATAGTTACACAGCACCCTGCATCAAGTGCCTGGAGACACTGGGTCTTACTCCGGAAGAGATCTTGGACTTTCTCCTCTTTGGTTCCCTCCGCCTCGGCCAAAAGACTTCCATAGGGCTCACTGATCAACCTTTGGCTCACTGATTTAGCAAACGGATCTCTACTCAGGGCATCTGCCACAATGTTCTTTACCCCAGGGATGTGTTTGATACTGAAGGTGTAGGGGGAAAGCTTTGCCACCCACCTCTGTTCGCAAGCGTCAAGTTTTGGTTTGGTCATTATATAGGTCAAAGGATTATTGTCGGTCCACACTGTAAAAGTGTGGCCTTTCAACCAGTGGCTGAATTTTTCACAAACACTCCATTTGAGCGCCAAGAACTCCAGTCGGTGAGCAGGATACCTCTTTTGTGAGCCAGTGAGGGTCTTGCTGGCAAAGGCGATCGGGCGTGCCTTCGTTTCTCCTTCTGGTATCTGGGACAGAACTGCCCCAAGGCCATCAAGAGACGCATCAATGGACAAAACCAAGGGCTTAGAAAAGTCTGGATGGCTAAGGACCACACAATTCAGGAGCTTCTCCTTAAGGCCGGCGAAAGCGGAATCGCAGTCAAGGGTCCAATCCGCAGGTTTGAGCTTTCTGTAGACTCCCGCATTCTGACTGTACTTCCCGGCCTTTCCTCTCCGTTTCTGGCCAGCTGTGAGAGCAAACAGGGGTTTTGCGATGGAGGAGCAATTTGGTATGTAGTGTTGGTAATAAAATACCATCCCCAGGAACGACTTCACTCTGCGAACTGAAGGAGTGCAGCCATCATCTTCCATCAAGTCCCTCTTTGACATTTTGGTGATGACCTCGACCTTCTCTGGGTCAACAGCAACACCGTCACTGTCAACGATGTGTCCGAGAAACTTCACAGATCTCCGCAACAGATGGCATTTTTTTGGACTCAACTTTAGATTGTGCTCCCGTAGCCTCTGGAAAACAACCTCTAATCTGCTGAGGGCCTGCTGTTCGTTGGGGGCAAATATCAAGAGATCATCTAGGTAGCACAAGAGACTGCTGAAGTTAAGATCGCCAAAGATACTCATCATCATCCTCATGAAGGACGCTGGACTGTTGCAAAGCCCCTGTGGCATTCTGTTATACTCGTGCAGGCCTAATGGTGTTGTGAAGGCGGTATACTTTTTTGTCCTCCTCATGCATGGGCAAGTTATAAAATCCAGACGTGAGGTCCATGGTGCTGAAGACAGCATTACCGCCAAGGGCAGCCAAGCAGTCCGATTGATGGGGCAAAGGATGAGCATCCTTGATAGTTCTTGCATTCAGCCATCGAAAGTCTGTGCATATCCGGAGGTCGCCATTTTTCTTCCAAACCATCACGAGTGGAGAAGCATATTCACTCATTGATTTCCGTATGATTTCCTGTTCCTCCATCTCGGTGAGAACTTGGCGCAGCTTTTGATAGTGGGCTGGCGGCACTCTGCGATATGGAAGACGGAAGGGACGGTCGTCAGTGAGGCGGATCCTATGGGCAAAGCCCTTGGCTTCTCCACAGTCAAGATTATGCTTTGAAAATATATCCTGATATTTCTCCAGCAATGTCACAAGTTGGAGCTTGGTGGAGGGGCTCGCTTCACAATGATCAATGTCGACATTTCCTAGACCAGACTTCTGCAGTCTGTCTTTCAGGTCACCGTTGTTGTCCTGTTTCACATGAGTCACTCCAACAGAGCCAGCATCACTCTGACAGGAACCCTGGAACAGTGTGAGATCTTCAGCTGCAACACAAGTAGAGACGTCCGCAAGCTTGCTGTTCCTTTTCAGTGTGAGTGGTTTGTCTGAGATATTAGTGACTTTCATGGGAGTCCAGCCATCTCCCCATAGCGGTGTTACCACTCTCCCCACCATAATGCCCCGAGGCACACACCTGGAGGTTGTAGGCTCCACCATAACTGTACTCCCAGGTGACTTGGGTATATTACTTGGCAGTCTTCCCCACAGCAGGTACTCTTGTTTGGGAAGGAGAGTCACCGCCTGAGTTAGCTTCACTGTCCCTACTTTTCCTGGGACATCTTCACCCCCTCCATCTTGTGAGACTGGTCATCATTTCTAGAAACTGTTCGCCATCTGGAGACCCTTTTGTGTTGCTCGAGATAAGTGTCCAATAACTGTTCTCGTTTTTCAGCTGATGCAGTACATGTTTCAACATGTTGGTGCCTACTATTATGTCGTCTTTCTGACCAGTGATCACCAGAACTGCGACCATGCACTTTACCCCATACAGACTTAGTTCCATGTCATACATGCACTTGGGGCGCACTTGTACTCCTCCACAGCCAACAAGGATGATATGCTGTGAGAGTTCTTGATGTGGGGTCAAGACGCTATCCGATAGTAGTCTCTGCTCTGCCTCTTCACTTATCGTGCAGGCCATTGAGCCTGTATCGAGGAGCCCTTGCAACTGAGCACAGCCATTAACTGTCACCGGTGCGTGAAATAACTCACTGAACGTCTCAACTCTGTGAATATTCTGAACAATTACCGTGCAATTATCAGACATTGCTTTACAGACATTGACATACATTTCCTTCAATTCTTCACTTTTTTCAAGGGTTGAATCTTCAACGCTCACACATCCCCTTTCCGTATGTGAGCTATCTAGTTTAAACTGGCTCCAACTTGCTCAGAGTTAGGTGGTGTGTGCGCTAACTGTGGCTGAGCGTTAATTCTTGGCCGGCGCTGTTGGCATTCTCTCTTCCAGTGGCCGGGCTTGTAACAGCCCATACAGAGGTTCGCCTGTCTACAGTGTGCAGTAGTTGAATGTTCGGCAGACTGACAGACTTTACATCTACTCTGAACAATGGCTGCTGCCCCTGCTTGGTGGCACGACTGCTGTTGTGTGTGCCGTCTGCTCTAGCACACGGTCCAGCAAGCCAATGAGAGACTGCATGCAGATGCTCTCTGTCTGAGGAGAGGATGGAAGCCCCATTGCCTTTGGGTAACCAGTAAGGTCTGTTGGGTTTTCAGCAGCGACTGTCTCTGTGGTTAATGCCTGAGCATGTGCACCAATGTTCTTTGGCCGATAAGATTTGGCTTGACACATTGTTCTAGCCTCTCTCTGATGTTCAACGAGGTGTTCATGAATCTCATTTGCTGTCCACTTTTCAGCTGTTTTGCACTTTAGGACACTTGTAAGAGCGGGGTCGGGACAGTGTTTCACCAGCATCATTGTGACTTCGTGAGAGGGGTCCTCAATGTTTCGCCCCTGCCTTCTCAGACACTCATCTGCGACATCCACAGCCTTGTTCAAGCGTATCCAATAGTCCATGGGACTTTCTCCAGCCAGAGGAAGTGTGTTATAGAAATCTGCTAAAGGCATAGAGGAGTAGGTTAACTCACTGAAATGTTGTTTCAGAATATCAAAGACGAGCTTGGAGTTCTCAGCTGGCTGCAGCGATGGCATACTGCGCAGGGTAACTTTAACAATGTCTCTAGCCTTTCCCATTAGTCTTGACATTATCTCCTGGGAGTGCTCTTGCGGGTGTACACCCCTCTTATTCAGGTAAACGCTCATAATCTCTTCCCACTCATGCACTGTGTGTTTGTCTGTTCCATCACCCCTGAAGTACGGCGGCTCTTTGACATCTGTCTTCATGACTAACTTTACTCCTGTCATGTTCAAATCAGACTGTCCATATCCTAAGTTCAGGCTAGGCGTAGGAGTGGTTTGGTTATCTGCACTACCAACAGATCTCTGTAATTGGCTAGCAATGTTCTCTCCTATTTCATGAGCTAACTGTGTGATGAGACTCCCTAGGTCTGCAGAACTCACATGTGAACTAGACACTGGCTGACGTGGAGAGTGTTCATCTGTTTGGGTGTGAGTGTATGAAAATGCAGGACAGCCCACTGAACTAACGCTGCTTGCAATGTCTGGAGCATCTCCTAAGCTACGCATGTGTGGTGCGGGGGAATATTCATCAGTGCGTAAGCGTGTGGACGAGAGTACAGGTCTGCCTAGTATACCAGCACCCCTAACCGGCGTGCTCTCCACCATACTCATAAACCTGCCCCTCCCCAGGCTTACCCCTGCAGCATCTCCAACACTAAATGGTGTCTGCGCATCCTTGCCATCAGCCATTTTTTTTATTTTTTTTAAATAGAAAGTTGTAATAGACTATGGTAATGATATGTGAATCACCAAAACATGTGAATATGAAAAAAAAATTGTACAATGATAGAAGTAGCTGAGGTAAGCAATTAAGAGCTACAATTTACACATTAATGTTTGCCCTTCTACTTGTCAACGTTCGAAGAGGTTCCTACTTGTCACAGCAACCACCGGCGATCACCCTGGCGATGATCTGAAGCGAAGATATCCGGGTCACGGCACCAATGTAGCCGGCTTGGTCTGTCTCTTGCCGACTACTGCGTTGTGTTCCGGTGCACTGAAGACAACACACTGGCGTACTTGAAGGCACTTTATTGTGTACAGCTCTCTCACTCTCTCCCAGCCGAGTACAATGCAGACTGTTCAACATCAAAGAGAGAAAATGTTCAACACTCTACCCTCGACCAGAATCCGCCTCTCCCAGCCGAATACAATGCAGACTCAGTATAATCACATTCAAAAATACAAGGAATAAAATACAACATCATTGGAAAATAAACATTGCATCTGGTGTATATCTTATGTATGTGTCATATTCATGTTATCTCTGCCAAAAGCTCTGAGCTTTTAGCCTTTATATTAATACTGTGCAACATGACATAAACCATCTTTCAAACAGGTAATACATACAGTAATATGCACGAAGCAACATGTAATCCTTCACATTTGAGCTTTTCAGTGCCATTAAACACTAATCAATACATGAAAACATTTTAAATGAACACATTTTTAACCTGATATAGGGAATACATACCTGTTCAACATCAAAGAGAGAAAATGTTCAACACTCTACCCTCGACCAGAATCCGCCTAACATAAAAAGAACAACGTGAGCTTCGTCACAAGAGGATAGAATGATGATTGCTAACTTACAGCTAAACAGAACACGAGGTTAGCTAAGTTAGCAATTTCTCAACTCTCAAAAATGGCTATATTCACGACACAGCTTGATTAAATGTACGTACACTCATCATATAATATACATACAAGTTACTATGTGCACTGAAACGTTTTAGTTTTAACAGGTATATCAAGTTTATGTCACGCCGAAGTGAACACGTACCTCTCCCAGCCGAATACAATGCAGACTGAGAAAAGCACAACATCCCTCCGCATATAACCAACTCTAGAGGGCGCACTTACACAACTAACTCTCCCAATATCTGTAGACTACACGAAATGCTGAACAATACAATATTTTGGTGAAATCAACTCACAAAATAAAATAAAAAATAGAAAATGAACGGTTGCAAAAATCTGTAATTCTTTGACCTGTTACACTCACACCCCCCCAAGCTTCCATCAAGGATGCATCCCAGGTAGCTAACAGAGGTTTTGACAGTCAGCATCTCACCACCTAACGCCAATCTGATTTCCCTACCTGACAAGTAGGACTTTACCCAGTCTAGAGGGATACTGCTTAGCCCCAGTGTCTCCAGTTTGGAGATTAGGAGACAGTGGTTAATTGTATCAAAGGCCTTCTGTAGGTCAAGCAGAACCATTCCACAAAGATTTCCTGATGAAGTCAGTCAAGTCAAGTAGAATCTGTGGAGTATGTTTTTCTAAACCCCGACTGAAAATCATAAATGAGGCTTTGTTTGTTGTTTGTCTGCTCATGAACAACTCTCTCCAGGATCTTTGATGTTACACTGAGGATAGATACAGGCCTATAATTCCCAGGGTCCGACTTTATCCCCTTCTTATACAGAGGTATAATTTTAGCTTGTTTCATGTCCTTGGGAAAGATGCCGTTTTCAAGAGAGAGAGATTAACGATAATACAAGGGGCAATTTGCTCAGCAGAATCTCTAAGAAACCTTGCAGGAATATTATCCAGACCTATGGCTTTGCAGCATTCAAGCTCTGCTAGCATTCTGAGTACTTTGGCTGTTGCTACCTTTGCTAAATAAAAAGAGTTTGGCTGAACCCCCAACTTGGCATAATACTTCTTGACTGGAGGGCAGCTTGCTAACCAGCTTGCTGGCAACAGAAGTTTAAAAAAATAGTTGAATTCATTGGCAACCTCTGCTTTTTCATATAGCATCTCCCCCCTGATGTTCAGTCCAATACTGTTTCATTTGTTTTTGGTAGTATTACTACAGCCTAGTTCCTTGAATGATTTCCAAAGCTTTTTAGAGTAATTTTTGTTACCCTAAACGCTGGGGTGGTGGGTTCGATTCCCACAGGGGACCAGTAAGAAAATGTATGCACTCACTACTGTAAGTCGCTCTTGATAAGAGCGTCTGCTAAATAATGTAAATCTGAAAAATAACCCCCTCTTAGCTTCATTTCTGTGGTGTTTATATAGGAGAAAATCTGACTGTTCTTACATTTCTTAAAGGCCTTATTCCTTGCTTGGATATATTCTAGGATCTCATGATTAAACCAAGGGCTAGATCTCTGCTTTACTCTGACCGCCAAGGCATTCACCACATTAAGGAATCTACATTTATAGGCTTCCCAAGCACTGTCTACCCCTACACTATCCAGCACAGGTGACCAGTCAATTTTACCCAGTTGTTCCCGAAACATTTCAACACAGTATTTTTTGAGTGCTCTGATTCTAACAGTTTTGTGACAGTTAAATATATATTTTAAAACCCTCCTTGTGCAAAATGTAATAAAATGATAACTGATTCCATAGACTATTATTCCACTCTGCGATATTTTGGATTTATCAGACACCAAGTCAATCGTACTTTGCACTGTTTCACATACCCTGGTGGGATCTTTTATCATTTGGGTCAGAGCAAATTATCTACAGAAGTGCATAAATATATTGTGGGTTGGGCTATCCTTTTTGCAAACATCAGTATTGAAATCCCCTAACAAAATGATTTCCTTCTCCAGAAAATCCTTACAGTTTGACAACACAATTTTGAGACCTTCATAGAATCTACACAAAATACTCTGTAATGTCAAAGTGGAAGGAAAATTCTAACATTAGACAAAAATTAGTGGAAAATAAAACACTAGTATATCTTGATTAGTATTCAACCCCCTGAGTCAATACATTTTAGAATTCCCTTTGGCAGTGATTACAGCTGTGAGTCTTTCTGGGTAAGTCTCTAAGAGATTTGCACACCTGGATTGTACAATATTTGCAGTGGTGTAAAGTACTTAAGTAAAAATACTTGAAAGTACTACTTAAGTAGTTTTTTGGGGTTTCAGTACTTTACTTTACTATTTATATTTTTGACCACTTTTACTTTTACTTCACTACATACCTAAAGAAAATTATGTACTTTTTACATTTGGAATGCTTAGCAGGACAGGAAAATGGTCATCCCTACTGCCTCTGATCTGGCGTACTCACGAAACACATGCTTCGTTTGTAAATTATGTCTGAGTGTTGGAGCGCGCCCCTAGCTATCCGAGAAAAAAAAAATTGTGCTGTCTGGTTTGCTTAATACAAGGAATTTGAAATTAATTATACTTTTACTTTTACTTTTGATACTTAAGTATAATGTAGCAATAACATTTGCTTTTGATACTTAAGTACATTTAAAACCAAATACTTTTAGACTTTTACTGAAGTAGGATTTTACTGTGTGACTTTCACTTTTACTTGAGTCATTTTCTATTAAGGTATCTTTACTTTTACTCAAGTACGACAATTGGGTACTTTTTCCACCACTGAATATTTTCAAATCAAATCAAATCAAATCAAATCAAATTTTATTGGTCACATGCGCCGAATACAACAAGTGCAGACATTACAGTGAAATGCTTACTTACAGCCCTTAACCAACAGTGCGTTTATTTTAAACAAAAAAAGTAAGAATAAAACAACAACAAAAAAAAGTGTTGAGAAAAACAAAGAGCAGAAGTAAAATAAAGTGACAGTAGGGAGGCTATATATACAGGGGGGTAACGGTGCAGAGTCAATGTGCGGGGGCACCGGCTAGTTGAGGTAGTTGAGGTAATATGTACATGTGGGTAGAGTTAAAGTGACTATGCATAAATACTTAACAGAGTAGCAGCAGCGTAAAAAGGATGGGGTGGGGGGCAGTGCAAATAGTCCCGGGTAGCCATGATTAGCTGTTCAGGAGTCTTATGGCTTGTGGGTAGAAGCTGTTGAGAAGTCTTTTGGACCTAGACTTGGCACTCCGGTACCGCTTGCCGTGCGGTAGCAGAGAGAACAGTCTATGACTAGGGTGGCTGGAGTCTTTGACAATTTTGAGGGCCTTCCTCTGACACCGCCTGGTATAGAGGTCTTGGATGGCAGGGAGCTTTGCCCCAGTGATGTACTGGGCCGTACGCACTACCCTCTGTTTGCCCATTATTCTTTAAAAAATGATTCAAGCTCTGTCAAGTTGGTTGCTGATCATTGCTAGACAGCCATTTTCAAGTCTTGCCATAGATTTCCAAGCCGATTTAAGTCAAAACTGTAATTAGGCCACTCAGGAACATTCAGTTTCATTTTGGTAAGCAACTCCAGTGTATATTTGGCCTTGTGTTTTAGGTTATTGTCCTGCTGAAAGCTGAATTTGTCTCCCAGTGTCTAATGGAAAGCAGACTGAACCAAGGTTTCCTATAGGATTTTGCCTGTGCTTAGCTCTATTCTGTTTCTTTTCATCCTAAAAAACTCCATAGTCCATGCCGATGACAAGCATACCCATAACATAATGCAGCTTCCACCATGTTTGAAAATATGAAGAGTGGTACTGTTTTGTGTTGGATTTGCCCAAAACATAACGCTTTGTATTCAGGACAAAAAGTTCATTACTTTGCCAATTTCTTTGCAGTATTACTTTAGTGCGTTATTGCAAACAGGATGCATGTTTTTATTCTGTACAAGTTTCCTTCTTTTCACTCTGTCATTTATGTTAGTATTGTGGAGTAACTACAATGTTGTTGATCCATTCTCAGTTATCTCCTTTCACAGCCATGAAACTCTTTAACTGTTTTAAAAACACCATTGGCCTCATGGTGAAATCCCTGAGAGGTTTCCTTCCTCTCTGCCAACTGAGTTAGGAAGGACGCCTGTATCATTGTAGTGACTGGGTGTATTGATACACCACCCAAAGTGTAATTAATAGCTGCAACATGCTCAAAGGGATATTCAATTTCAGCTCTTTTTTTTAACCCATCTTCCAATAGGTGCCCTTCTTTGCAAACCAATGGAAAACTTCCCTGGTTTTGGTTGAATCTGTGCTTGAAATTCATTGTTCGACTGAGGGACCTTACAGATAATTGTATGTGTGGGGTACAGAGATTGGGTAGTAATTAAAAAATCATGTTAAACAGTATTTTTGATCCAGAGTGAGTCCATACAACTTATTATGTGACTTGATAAGCACATTTTTACTCCTGAACTTATTTAGGCTTGCCATAACAAAAGGGTTGAATACTTATTGACTCAAGACATTTCAGCATTTTTAATTAATTTGTAAACATTTCTAAAAACATAATTCCCTTCCACTTTGACGTTATGGGGTATTGTGTGTAGATCAGTGACACAAAATCTCAATTTAAACTATTTTAAATTCATGCTGTAACACAACAAAATGTGAAAAAGGTCAAGGGGTGTGAATACTTTGTGAAGTACCTTACAACCTATACAACACAGCATCAACTCATCAACTCATCCTTGACCGCTGGCCATGTCCCTTCCGTCTTCAAGAGAGCGAGAGTTGCACCCCTTCTCAAAAAACCTACACTCGATCCCTCTGATGTCAACAACTACAGACCAGTATCCCTTCTTTCTTTTCACTCCAAAACTCTTGAGCGTGCCGTCTTTAGCCAACTCTCTTGCTATCTCTCTCAGAATGACCTTCTTGATCCAAACCAGTCAGGTTTCAAGACTGGTCATTCAACTGAGACTGCTCTTCTCTGTGTCACGGAGGCTCTCCGCACTGCTAAAGCTAACTCTCTCTCCTCTGCTCTTGTCCATCTAGACCTGTCTGCTGCCTTTGATACTGTGAACCATCAGATCCTCCTCTCCACCCTCTCCGAGTTGGGCATCTCCGGCGCGGCTCACTCTTGGATTGCGTCCTACCTGACCGGTCGCTCCTACCAAGTGGCGTGGCGAGAATCTGTCTCCGCACCACATGCTCTCACCACTGGTGTCCCCCAGGGCTCAGTTGTAGGCCCTCTCCTATTCTCGCTATACACCAAGTCACTTGGCTCTGTCATATCCTCACATGGCCTCTCCTATCGTTGCTACGCAGACGACACACAACTGATCTTCTCCTTTCCCCCTTCTGATAACCAGGTGGCGAATCGCATCTCTGCATGTCTAGCAAACATATCAGTGTGGATGACGGATCACCACCTCAAGCTGAACCTCGGCAAGACGGAGCTGCTCTTCCTCCCGGGGAAGGACTGCCCGTTCCATGATCTCGCCATCACGGTTGACAACTCCGTTGTGTCCTCCTCCCAGAGTGCAAAGAGCCTTGGCGTGACCCTGGACAACACCCTGTCGTTCTCCGCTAACATCAAGGCGGTGACCCGATCCTGTAGGTACATGCTCTACAACATTCGGAGAGTACGACCCTGCCTTACACAGGAAGCGGCACAGGTCCTAATCCAGGCACTTGTCATCTCCCGTCTGGATTACTGCAACTCGCTGTTGGCTGGGCTCCCTGCCTGTGCCATTAAACCCCTACAACTCATCCAGAATGCCGCAGCCCGTCTGGTGTTCAACCTTCCCAAGTTCTCTCACGTCACCCCGCTCCTCCGCACACTCCACTGGCTTCCAGTTGAAGCTCGCATCTGCTACAAGACCATGGTGCTTGCCTACGGAGCTGTGAGGGGAACGGCACCTCCGTACCTTCAGGCTCTGATCAGTCCCTACACCCAAACGAGGGCATTGCGTTCATCCACCTCTGGCCTGCTGGCCCCCCTACCTCTGCGGAAGCACAGTTCCCGCTCAGCCCAGTCAAAACTGCACCCCAATGGTGGAACAAGCTCCCTCACGACGCCAGGACAGCGGAGTCACTCATCACCTTCCAGAGACACTTGAAACCCCACCTCTTTAAGGAATACCTGGGATAGGATAAAGTAATCCTTCTACCCCCCCTTACCCCACCCCAAAGAAAGAAAGAAAAATAATAACATATTGTAAAGTGGTTATCCCACTGGCTATAAGGTGAATGCACCAATTTGTAAGTCGCTCTGGATAAGAGCGTCTGCTAAATGATGTAAATGTAAATGTAAATGTAATGTGCATTCCTCATGCTTGCTGGTTACCATGATGACATAAACCTCAAAACAACAGTTTCAATGACCTTTTTCAAATCCAATGTATTTTCCACGTAGATTCCAGGTCACAACACGTTGACACATTACATTGAAACAATGTTGATTCAACCAGTTTGTGCCCAGTGGGAGGCAACAAACCCCTCTGGGAGACTTCCTGTCCATAGCGGAGGCTTGGCTAAGTCCAGATCTGGGTTCAAATACTATTTGAAATCTTTATGTGAGCTTACTTTGTACTTTATCTGGTTACCTGATGCAAAACCAATAGAATAGTCGCAAGAGTGCAAACTCCACCCATCTGGCTGACTATTCTATTGGTTTTGCATCAGGTAACCAGATAAAGTACAAAGTAAGCCCACATAAAATATTTGAAAGATTAAAAATAGTATTTGAACCCAGGTGTGGTTAAGTCGCTATGGAGTATCCACCCTCATGACCAGTCAGTGACCCGCAAGGTTCTTTCAGTGTTTCAACCCCCCAAACCCATAGCCACAGGAAGTAGGGGTGCTGAGGGTACCCCTGAAAAATCGGGACAAAAAAAAAGATATAACCTTCTGTTTTGCAGTCAAAACCTTTCTTACAGCGCCGCAATATATCTCAGTTTATTGCATAAATCGTACATGCATTGGATGTAAAATAATCCAGTCCAGTTTAATGAATTACAGTGTAGGCTAATCCAAGTGCAGGCTATAACACAATGTACATGGAGAAGAAGGCTAAAACGTGGTCAGCGGCAGATGAAAATAGCGTCGCAAAGTCTCCGCTTGAACGGAGGAGTTGTCCATGGTGCTGTCGTTCAAGGTCCTTTATTTACCCTGTTCGCGATGAGCACGGGACGGTGGCATGTTGGCTTCTGCTCAGATGGATGAAGCCAGCGGGGAACACATGCAGCATATGGACGCCCCGGCTACAGACCTACCACAGATCTTACTTGCAGTGGTGTAGCGCTCTTTTTTTCGGGTGAGGGAGCGCAACAAATATGTAAATGATGTCATAATTTCCTCAATCAAAGTATGTAGCAGATTTGGCCTATTGAATAGCCTATCATTACAGGGCTCGCCAACCCTGTTCCTGGTGCGCTACCATACTGCAGGGTTTCACTCCAACCCCAGTTGGAACTAACACGATCCATCTTACAAACCAGCTACTTGTTAGAATGCTCCAATTGCAACGTCTGCCAATGCCAACACATATTGTCTCAAGAAAATGTTATACTTTTAATACCCTCAACACCAAGTTAGGCACACCTCATTTCAAAATAGGCCATCACTGTCAATCGTGAATGATAATTATTCACATTCTACCTGCATCTGCATGGCCAATCATTTGATTGAACTTAATCAGTTGCATGGGAATAGCCTAGGCATTTCGATCTTCTTGAATTACTGTTTCGTGAGCGAATTAGAGCAGATGATGTTAACAAACTATTAGCATTTCTTGGATTTTGTTTCAATCAAAGCATATATCCTGCATAGTGGCTCTGTTGAGTTTTGGCGCATGATAATTTTTTTACAACTATTCAGCTTCAGCTAACCATCCTAAAATCTCATTAGAAATGAGGAGGTGTTTTTGGTGTAACGGTAACATTAACCTATAGGCCTACTATGCTATGCTACCACATTCAGTTCTGTTATGTAAAATACTAATTAATCCTTATGTGATCTTGCGAGACATTGATTCAGCTTTGATCTAACTTTACTAAACAAGCACCATTGTGAGAAGTGATAATCTTCTATTTGTAATAATAATAATAATAATAATAATAATAAGTGATGAGTTGTCACACCCTGGCTCTGGGACTCTATATGTTGAGCCAGGGTGTGTTCTTTCTGTTGTGTTTATTTCTATGTTGGCCAGAGTGACTCCCAATCAGAGGCAACGAGTGTCAGCTGTCGTTGGTTGTCTCTGATTGGGAGCCATATTTAAACTGTCTGTTTTCCCTTTGTGTTTGTGGGTTCTTGTTCCGTATTGGTAATTGTTACCGTGGACTTCACGAGTCGTTTCTTGTTTTGGTTATTGTGGTCTATTATCACAAAAGGTAATAAAGTTTAACCATGTTCGTTCATCACGCTGCGCCTTGGTCTATTCCTTACGACGATCGTGACAGAAGAACCCACCATAAAAGGACCAAGCAGCGTGTCCAGGGGCAGATCTTGGACTGGACATGGGAGGAAGCGCCGGGAAAGGAGATGGAGAGGTTGGCGATGGCCCAGGTGGGCAAATCGTGGTCCTGGGAGGACATGCTCGGGGGCAAGGGACCTTGGGCTAGGATTAAGGCCCTGGCGAGAGAGGAGCAGCGGCGTCAGCAGTGTCATCGTCGGACGGACGAGAGGCAACCCCAAAAAATTTTTAGGGGGGGGCACACGGCATGGGCGGCTGGGCAGCAGGAGGCTGCCACAGGGCGATTTGGAGAGGAGGCCACCGGGTTAGGGGGGCCAGAAGGCAGGTTGGCGGAGCCTGGATGGAGAGCGGAACCAACTTCCCGTACTCAGGCATGGCAGCATGGGACGGGGCAGGTTCCGCGGTATGCGGAGCGGCGTACTGTGCCACGAGTGGTCCGGCATAGTCCTGTACGTCCTGTGCGAGCACCCCGCACGTGTCGTGCGAAGGGGGGTATGCAGCCAGGACGGAGTGTGCCGGCTCAACGCTCGTGGTCTCCAATGCCTCTCCATGGTCCCGGATATCCTGCTCCAGTGTCACGTGCTGTTATGCCAGTACGGGTACACAGCCCTGTACGTCCTGTGCGGATGCCTCACACAGAGTGGGTGAGGGTAGGCATTCAGCCAGGACGGGTTGTGGCCGCTCTTCACTCCAGGTCTCCTATCCGTCTCCACAGCCCGGTTCGGCCTGTCCCTGCTCCACGCACCAAGCCTACGGTGTGCGTCGCCAGCCCAGTCCGGCCTGTCCCTGCTCCTCGCACCAAGCCTACGGTGTGCGTCGCCAGCCCGGTCCGGCCTGTCCCTGCTCCATGCACCAAGCCTACGGTGTGCGTCGCCAGCCCGGTCCGGCCTGTCCCTGCTCCTCGCACCAAGCCTACGGTGTGCGTCGCCAGCCCAGTCCGGCCTGTCCCTGCTCCACGCACCAAGCCTACGGTGTGCGTCGCCAGCCCAGTCCGGCCTGTCCCTGCTCCACGCACCAAGCCTACGGTGTGCGTCGCCAGCCCAGTCCGGCCTGTCCCTGCTCCACGCACCAAGCCTACGGTGTGCGTCGCCAGCCCGGTCCGGCCTGTCCCTACTCCACGCACCAAGCCAGGGGTGTGAGTCGTCAGCCCGGTCCGGCCTGTTCCTACTCCACGCACCAAGCCAGGGGTGCGCATCGTCAGCCCGGTCCGGCCCGTTCCGGCTCCACGCACCAAGCCAGGGGTGCGCGTCGCCAGCCCGGCCCGGCCTGTTCCTGCTACTCGCACTAAGCCAGGGGTGCGAGTCGTCAGCCTGGTAAGGCCCGTTCCTCCTCCACGCACCAAGCCAGGGGTGCGCGTCGTCAGCCTGGTAAGGCCCGTTCCTCCTCCATGCACCAAGCCAGGGGTGCGCGTCGTCAGTCCAGCACAACCCGTGCCTGGGTCACCGGTGCCTGGTAAGGTACCGGTCAACTGCTCCACTACGGAGCTGAAGCTAACCGCTCCTGCTGCGTCCAGTTCCGCTCCAGCCAGCGGGGCCAGACTGGACCAGGGGCGCTATGGGTGGTTTATTGGAGGGTGGTGGGCAAGGCCGGAGCCAGAACCGCCGCCGAGGAGGAATGCCCACCCAGCCCTCCCCTGTTTTGTTCAAGTTGAGGCGCGGTCGCAGTCCGCGCCTTTAGGGGGGGGTACTGTCTCTGGGACTCTATATGTTGAGCCAGGGTGTGTTCTTTCTGTTGTGTTTATTTCTATGTTGGCCAGAGTGAGTCCCAATCAGAGGCAACGAGTGTCAGCTGTCGTTGGTTGTCTCTGATTGGGAGCCATATTTAAACTGTCTGTTTTCCCTTTGTGTTTGTGGGTTCTTGTTCCGTATTGGTCATTGTTACCGTGGACTTCACGAGTCGTTTCTTGTTTTGGTTATTGTGGTCTATTATCACTAAAGGTAATAAAGTTTAACCATGTTCGTTCATCACGCTGCGCCTTGGTCTATTCCTTACGACGATCGTGACATGAGTAGGACTATTAGAGAAACAGACCTTGATGAGGGTTATTGTAAACGATTGGAGCGCCCTTCGTGGTTCTAAAAGGACAGCGCTAAATGAACTTTGATTTAATTAGCTTGAACACATACAGTGGGGAGAACAAGTATTTGATACACTGCCGATTTTGCAGGTTTTCCTACTTACAAAGCATGTAGAGGTCTGTAATTTAATTTAATTACTTAAAAATCATACAATGTGATTTTCTGGATTTTTGTTTTAGATTCCGTCTCTCACAGTTGAAGTGTACCTATGATAAAAATTACAGACCTCTACATGCTTTGTAAGTAGGAAAACCTGCAAAATCGGCAGTGTATCAAATACTTGTTCTCCCCACTGTAACAGAGGGGTGAACTATCAATTCATATAATTTATTTCCATAGATTTAATCAAATCAATTGACAAAGTAGTGAACATAAATCATTACTATGTAGAATTGCAGGAAATTCATTTTTAAAACAGCTGGAAACGTGATTCAAAATAAAGTCTATCAGTTAATTTCAGTGCCATGTCAGTGTTGATTGGCCTTGTTGTTGAGGAGTCGCTTCAACGCTGCACTCAAAAAGCTGAGAGACAGTGGACATGTTAGATACATCTATCTCACATGGTAACGAATTCAATCATAATCTATGCAAAGACCCACAAAACACAATGATCAAACTTAGTGGCCTACCTCCAGTAGCAACACTGCATTACTCATTACTTAAGTAAGCAAGAGGCCCAATTTATTGAACCTGACCGTCTACAAATACCAACAAACTTCATTGCTATAGAAGGAAACTAAAAGCAGCATTTTGACATGTTACACTTGACTTTCTATGTAACATACAAACTTTAAAATCAAAACTACTCAGTGGTAAATCTCACAGTAAGTGCTCTATTTATATTTATTTTCACTACAAATCATATTATAAAAGGGCAAATAGCCTGAACCAAGATTGGACGTCATTAATTGCTTAGAGTATATCAGTAAAAATCAATGAGCCATAACATTAGATCACACCCACATCATTATCTACAGGGCATTTCCGATTTCAATAAAAACGGAATCCATTCACCAAATTGAAACATGAATATCACATATTAACATGTCATTATCCAAGACCTTGGGCAATTACTGCAACCAGAATGTAAGTCACCCAAAGTCATGGTTCCTGTAATGGTGGACCACCCGTCATTCTGGCGGTTGGCTTTGTGGCAAGGAAATTATATTGTCGTATGTCCTGTGACTTTGCACGTCTGATAACACGGCCAGCTTGCCCTTTTCAACATCATGAAAAAACTGTTGTAATGTGAAATCTAATGGAAAAGATAATTGGATTATTGAGAGAGGACACCATTTCCAATATTCTAGAGGACTTCTTTCACTGCGACCAATGGCTGCTCTGACTGACTTTTGAGAGTCGTTTGCTGTTTGCCAGAAGAGACATAAGTAATGGAAGGTTGCCTTTCTTACCTTTTACAAGATGTACTTTGCTACAGTAGCAGCAAGTAGAATGATAGAAATTAGAAAGTGTGAATTAAGGTATCAAAATCAGATTCATTATCTGTAGTTGATAGTACACCCAAGTTATAAACAAATCCAGATTACTAAAACCGTACTGTGAATGCTAAACAACTTAGTAAACCTAATTTAAAACTTAAATTATTTAGCAATGTGATTTGGTGTTTGGGTCCTACCACACTGATTTGCACTGAATAATGCTAATGCTAAGAAGTAGCTAGCTAAATAAACAAACCCAAATCCTGTGTTGCTGGCATAGATGAGGCTTGAATTTAAATGAATTTACATTCATTTATGAGTAATTGTCTGAAACGGTGTGTTTATATCTAACAACTAAACATTATTTCGAAAGACAAGACACTATAATAAAAAGAAAACACGAAATCCATTTAGCTTTCAAGACATTTTTTGCTGCTCAAACGCTGTGTCGAAAACGCAAAGCAAAATGTGGTCCCTCTTCTGCTTCAGCAAGGTATTTTAATCAAATCGACCACAAATGCAAATATTTATTTTACCCTCCCTGCAACTCAACTGTGTGCATCTATTTAAATGTAAATGAGACAGCTTCCTCGTCTTTTACCATCTTCAATGACGTCTCAACTCCTTTTCAATTTGATGGTGACTGTTGATCCTGACTATAGTTTGTCCAAGCCGGTTTTATCCATTTCACAGTTAGCTCTTGTTAAATATAATCTGATCCATGTATGAAAACAAACCACTGCTGTTCATTTTATACACAAGCTGTTGCACTCCACATCTCCCACAGTGCTTCAAGGCCCTGCATTTCTTCTTCTTCACAAAGCAGCAAACTAGAAGAAGATCACATCTTTATCTTATTACGCTTACTCATGTAAATGACCTCTAAGAACCCAACAAACATAGACAGGGCGATAAACTTGAGGACGCTATTCAATCAAAACCTGTATTAGAGTTTCTGGCTTCAGGCAAAGCAACATTCCTGCACTCTGAGAATATGTGTTTGGCTTAATTTAATCAACAAATGCAATGTTTATTACTGTATATCAATATGAAGCAGGTTTTGACAGATCTCAACAGGTTTGTTTGAGGATATGGACACATCTCAACAGGTTTGTTTGAGGATATGGACACATCTCAACAGGTTTGTTTGAGGATATGGACACACCTCAACAGGTTTGTTTGTGGATATGGACACACCTCAACAGGTTTGTTTGAGGATATGGACACACCTCAACAGGTTTGTTTGAGGATATGGACACATCTCAACAGGTTTGTTTGAGGATATGGACACATCTCAACAGGTTTGTTTGAGGATATGGACACATCTTAACAGGTTTGTTTGAGGATATGGACACATCTCAACAGGTTTGTTTGAGGATATGGACACATCTTAACAGGTTTGTTTGAGGATATGGACACATCTCATCAGGTTTGTTTGAGGATATGTATCACAACAATAAACTCATTATCATTCTGCTACAGGTGGCAGTGTGCACACTTGGAGGGGATTAACAGTGAATATGGAGGTATCGAATGTGCCTTAGTACATGCATCTTATTTAAGGACTTGAGATGGAGGGCAGTGCATGAACAAATGAATAAATACATGAGATCTAACCTGTGTTCATTGTATATTAACCCTCTGCGCCCCAACTCATTCATGATCATTTTCTCTAACCTGAGGCGCAGCGTGACATTGATTTACCTCACACAGAGTAATGAGCTGCTCTCGTTTCATTAACAATTATAAAATGACTATTGTCCTGAAACATTGCCTCACTGGGTGAATAATGCAGATGATTAATGTGCCTGTTCAGGAAACAAGAGCTGGTGCAGCGGGATGGGGGAAAATACTTGAGGTACTGTTGTTTCCTAGTTGATCTATAACAGTTGTTGTTGTTGTTTCCTAGGTGACTGTCGTCCTTTTGTGGTATCGAATGCTTGTCCTGTTGCCTACATTTTGGTTTGCAGTTAAGAAAAAAATGAAAACCTCTTTTGCACGGTTTGCACTCAATGACAAATTGCAGAGGATCGAATTTCCATGCCTGAAACACCCTCATTCACCAAACGGAGAAGAGACATCTGCTTGCACTTCTGAACTGGTTCAGTTTGCATAAAAGATACTGAAATAAATGAGTGAATCTATGGAAAAAAGACAGTCAGGATGAGGTAATGTTTAGAGTTCGGATGTCTCTGTAGGGGAAGTAGCAACTTACCGTTGGCACTAGCATCAGGATACACGGTCCATAACAAAGTTTTATTCTAAAACTTTCAAACAACCTGGCATTTTAGGATGGTCTTCAATATTTATTTTTGCACCAGACCTTTGCTCCTCTTTGGCTTTACCTGAACATTGTTCCTCGTCTTTCCTTCTCTCCTTTCTTGCGGTCTCGCTCTCCTCCCTCGTTCTTCCTTTCTCAGCCTTAACACAGATGGTGCTCATTAATAAAGAATGCCAGCCCTTCACCCTGTTGTGTTTGAGAGCGAGAAGAAGGGTGAGTAAAAAAAGGCTCCAGTGAATGAGAATCAGCTGGCTGAACGCAGAATCAATTAGCAGCTGTCTCGCTTCCATTCATTATGCTAAAATCTGTGTTAAACGAAGAAAATGTACATTGCAAACAGAATGTATGGTAACTGCTTACCGCTGGGCTATGTGTCCTGAAGTTAAAGAAAGGTGAGAGTGCACTGGCCTGCGAAGCAAAGGTTGTGTTCGAGGGCTTGTTTCGCGCAAGAGGGGAGGAAAGTTCAAAAGAAAACATGCTTGTCACCAATCTTTTACTACACTAGTGTTAAACATGGTTTCAACCGATCTTGCTTAAGTACCATGCAATGCGTACAGTCTTGCATGTGATGTAAGCATTTTATGCTTTTCTTATCATAATTGCCATGTTATGGGTCCCATTTGCCCATTGACACAAAATGCTTTGAATGTGAAATTATCATAGATGTAAGGCGATTGCTAAGGAAGGTTGACATACTGTATGTTGATGCGTAACCTTAGCTGAGACCTGAAGACCGAGCCAATGTCATTCAATAACTGGATGGTTACATGGTGCCGTGACCTGGATTACAGGAAATTAGTCTTAATGCGATTTAAAACAATATACTTTCAGACATGTCTAATCATGACTCAATGGCTTTGTTGGAGTCCTATGATGTCATTTCAGAGACCATAAATTGGTAAAAACGATACTGTGCAACGCAACCAAAACTACAGTACTTTGTTACCTCACCTGGCCGGTGTTTGGCCTGCCAGGATTCACCATGAAACAACCCGTCGTAGAGAAGAACTCTGGCGCTTGGTGTTTTCCTAGCTTAAGATTGCGAGTCACGATTTGGCTCTGAGTGAGCTATGATAGTGGTTGTGTGTTATCTTGTTAGGCGACGGCTGGGGTGCAATCTCTTGGCAAAGCAGCGCTGTTGAAGTAGCTCACACTGGGGGCTTGATAGGGCCTCAGCTGTTGGCCGTTTGATTGTGGAAAGGTCAAGCAGTGCTTTGTGGTGGCATCTCACGGGCCCCCTGTTTGGAGGATGGGAACGTAGGAGAGACACTTCAACGGAAAGAAAACAGAGATGAGGACTGTTAGAGGAGAAGAAAGATAAGAGTAAAGGAGGATAAGTAATCAGTCTGTGTTTTTCCATTAAGAGTTCCCCAAGGAACTTCAGAGTCCTGCTGCTAAAGAATGGTGATACTACTTCATCTGGTAATTGGCCAAGAGGGGGGTATCTCTATATCTTTGGTGTTTGTTTACCACTTTCTCCAGGCTTGCCAATTCATATTCTTATCATGGTTAACGAAGCCACAAACAAGCCAGATTAGTACGCTATCAATGGACATTATGAATGTACCTGTGCTGGATGCGCACACCGAGAACATGAGAAGGAAATCTTATAATTGAGAACAGATGAGAGGCCCGGGGTGAAACAGTTGTGCTAACCCATTAGCATTGCAATACTACAATAACCAGAGACAGCGGAGGGCCATTGAGATTGCTCCATTAGCCATTAAAAACTGGGTTAATATCCTCCAACTGTGATTACTATTGTGATTACAGGAGTTACATCTGAAAGCTAAGGGCCCATAGGGCTGAATCCAAACTTTGGCCTCGATTCAATCAGATTCACGCTAGCCTGCACCCGCATAGCTGGTGTTTTGACGGTGTCGGAGGTGGAACTGCATTAGAGGTCTCATCTCCACAAGCAGCTCCTGGCATTATAGCTATCGTGGACATTGCCATTGGCTGCACGGAGTGCATTAGTATGCAGCCGTGTTTACAAGTTCGAGCACTGGAATGTATGATGTTTTCTACACCTTGATTAGGCTGATAGAAATCCTCATTATTTCTATTAATAATGATTTTCAATTTGACAAGAGCAGCTGCTCACAAATTTGACAAGAGCAGCTGCTCACCAATTTGACAGCTCCAACGCAGTTCCACCTCAGACACCGCCAAAACGTCAGCTATGCAGGTGTCGGCTATCGCTGGTTAACCCTTGATCTGATTGAATCTAGGTCTTGAACTTTGAGCTCGTAACTCACACTTTTGCGTGAGTCATACATGTGTGTATCTTTGTGAGAGAAAAATCTAGGCCTCATGTAACAGTAATTATAGAAAAATCTAATTCTCACAGAACCCCACATGAGATGTATTCACAACATCCACAGGTGGTATGACAAGGTTGCATAAGGTAATGTCATGGTCCTTTGGAGATGGTCAATATAGATGTGACTGTCTGGGGTGTATTGAAAGTGCAAAGCAGAATGCCATGTCTCTGTTCTGTCCACTCTCTGGCAACACCATTACCTGGCTGGAGGCTTCGGCAAACAAATAGCAGCGAGAGACACCCAGCTATTTTCTATTTTGACAACAGGGTAAAAATTGAAAATAAGAGAAATGGTCGAATAAACCCATCTCAATGCACCCTCAATTATCCCATCTCCCCTTTATCAGTCTCCCCAGGTTACCAGTTTCTGCCTCGGCATGAGGTACCTGCAGCATTCATTGCTATCAAACCCCATTTCCTCCACCATCTTTTCTAACAACCACCATTCCAGTCCTCCCCATCTTCTATGAAAGAACAGAAATGGGTCAAATCATGGAGGGACCAGTACTGGGTATTAGGTATAGTCAGTCTACTCTAACGGGGATGCAAGATGGCGCTGACGGAGAAGGGCAACATCTTACGAGTTCCAACCTGACTTTGCTATTTAGTGACATTTTTCATGTTATCTTTACTTTTTTTGTACAAAAAGTTCACACTATTATCACACATGACCGCCAAGCACTTCTGGACATCAGATAGACAGTTACTAACCTCGATTTCGACTTCAAATCTGACTTCAACTCCATTCCCTTGTTCATACCAGACGGGCTACCAAAACGCTGCAGGCGTGCCGGCATCCTGGTGAGATTAAGACGAAGAGAATATCGACCGGCACTCCCCTCCGTTCTATTGGCTAATGCCCAGTCATTCGAGAATAAGATGAATGACCTTCGTTCGAGAGTCTCCTATCAGAGAGACTTGAAAAGCTGCAATATTACATGCCTTGCAGAGACGTGGCTGGATGACTATGTACGTAGAACTCAGTGGTTTCTCCATGCAGCAGCACGATCAGATGAAGGCGGCCTCAGGCAAGTCCAAAAGGGGAGGAGTGTGGATAAACAACGTCATCCCCATAGTGACTATACGAACGTATCCAAACCAAAAAACATGGATTACAGGCAATATCCACAATGGGCTAAAGGCTAGAGCTACCGCTTACAGGGAACAGCACGCTACAACCTCCAACGAGACATCAAACATGCAAAAGGACAATATAGGAGGAAGGTGGAATCCTATTACACCGGCTCCAATGCTCGTCGTATGTAGCAGGGCTTGCAGATGATAATGGATTACAAAGGTAAACCCAGCCATGACATGCTCAATGATGCAGAACTCCCAAAGGAATACAACACTGCTTCGAGGAATACAACACTGTGCCTTGCATGAAAGCCCCTGTTGTTCCAGATGACCATGTGATCACGAACTCCATGGCCGATGTGAGAAAAACAAGTTAACACCCGCAAGACGGAATACCATGGCGTGTTCTCAAAGCATACACATACCAGCTGGCAAGTGTCTTCATGAAACAGCGCCGGAGAAGAGCCGTGTCTTTAGTAAACAGCGCCGGAGAAGATGGCTGCCGTTTTACAGCCCTCTAACCAATTGTACTATTATGTGTGTTTTTCCGCGTTATTTGTAATTTATTTTGTACATAATGTTTCTGCCATCGTCTCTTATAACCAAAAAGAGCTTCTGGATATCAGGACAGCGATTACTCACCTCGTATTGGACGAAGATTTTTTCTTCAACGAGGCGGCCGCAAGGATATCATACAGACACCCGACAAGGCCCAAATCCCCGTCATTCGCGTGAGGAAGAGACGGAGATATCGCGGACGTAGATCGGGGTGCCTTGTAAGGATCCGACGGCGAGCGAGTAAACTGCCTCTTCCATCAATCCTATTAGCCAACGTTCAATCTTTTGAAAATAAAGTGGACGATTTAAGATTACGGTTATCCTACCAACGGGACATTAAAAACTGTAATATCTTATGTTTCACGGAGTCGTGGCTGAATGACAACAATGATAACATTCAGCTAGCAGGCTATACGCTACATCGGCAGGACAGAATGGCTGACTGCGGTAAGACAAGGGGTGGCGGTCTGTGTATATTTGTAAACAACAGCTGGTGCACAAAATCAAATACTAAGGAAGTCTCGAGGTTTTGCTCGCCTGAGGTAGAGTATCTTATGATAAGCTGTAGACCACACTATTTACCAAGAGAGTTTTCATCTATATTTTTCATAGCTGTCTATTTACCACCACAAACCAATGCTGGCATTAAGATTGCACTGAATGAGTTGTACAATGCCATTAATCAACAGGAAAACGCTCATCCAGATGCAGCGCTCCTAGTGGCCGGGGACTTTAATGCAGGGAAACTTAAATCCGTTCTACCTAATTTCTACCAGCATGTTAAATGTGCAACCAGAGGGAAAAAAAACTCTAGACCACCTTTACTCCACACACAGAGACGCATACAAAGCTCTCCCTCGCCCTCCATTTGGCAAATCTGACCATAACTCTATCCTCCTGATTCCTGCTTATAAGCAAAAACTAAAGCAGGAAGCACCAGTGACTCGGTTAATAAAAAAGTGGTCAGATGACACAGATGCTAAGCTACAGGACTGTTTTGCTAGCACAGACTGGAACATGTTCCGGGATTCTTCAGACAGCATTGAGGAGTACACCACATCAGTCACTGGCTTCATCAATAAGTGCATCGATGATGTCGTCCCCACAGTGACCGTACGTACATACCCCAACCAGAAGCCATGGATTACAGGAAACATCCGCACTGAGCTAAAGGGTAGAGCTGCCGCTTTCAAGGAACGGGACTCTAACCCGGACGCTTATAAGAAATCCCGCTATGACCTCCGACGAACCATCAAACAGGCAAAGAGTCAATACAGGTCTAAGATTGAATCATACTACACTGGCTCTGACGCTCGTCGGATGTGGCAGGGCTTGAAAACTATTACAGACTACAAAGGGAAGCACAGCCGCGAGCTGCCCAGTGACACAAGCCTACCAGACGAGCTAAACCACTTCTATGCTCGCTCGAGGCAAGCAACACTGAAGCATGCATGAGAGCACCAGCTGTTCCGGATGACTATGTGATCACGCTCTCCGTAGCCGATGTGAGTAAGACTTTTAAGCAGGTCAACATTCACAAGGCCGCAGGGCCAGACGGATTACCAGGACGTGTACTCCGAGCATGTGCTGACCAACTGGCAAGTGTCTTCACTGACATTTTCAACATGTCCCTGACTGAGTCTGTAATACCAACATGTTTCAAGCAGACCACCATAGTCCCCGTGCCCAAGGACTCTAAGATAACCTGCCTAAATGACTACCGACCCGTAGCACTGACGTCTGTAGCCATGAAGTGCTTTGAAAGGCTGGTCATGGCTCACATCAACAGCATTATCCCATAAACCCTAGACCCACTCCAATTTGCATACCGCACCAACAGATCCACAGATGATGCAATCTCTATCGCACTCCACACTGCCCTTTCCCACCTGGACAAGAGGAACACCTACGTGAGAATGCTATTCATTGACTACAGCTCAGCATTCAACACCATAGTGCCCTCTAAGCTCATCACTAAGCTAAGGATCCTGGGACTAAACACCTCCCTCTGCAACTGGATCCTGGACTTCCTGACGGGCCGCCCCCAGGTGGTAAGGGTAGGTAACAACACATCTGCCACACTGATCCTCAACACGGGGGGCCCCTCAGGGGTGCGTGCTCAGTCCCCTCCTGTACTCTCTGTTCACCCATGACTGCATGGCCAGGCACGACTCCAACACCATCATTAAGTTTGCCGACGACACAACAGTGGTAGGCCTGATCACCGACAACGATGAGACAGCCTATAGGGAGGAGGTCAGAGATCTGGCCGTGTGGTGCCAGGACAACAACCTCTCCCTCAACGTGACCAAGACAAAGGAGATGATTGTGGACTACAGGAAAAAAAAGAGGACTGAGCACGCCCCCATTCTCATCGACGGGGCTGTAGTGGAACAGGTTGAGAGCTTCAAGTTCCTTGGTGTCCACATCACCAACGAACTATCATGGTCCAAACACACCAAGACAGTCGTGAAGAGGGCACGACAAAGCCTATTCCCCTCAGGAGACTAAAAAGATTTGGCATGGGTCCTCAGATCCTCAAAAAATTCTACAGCTGCACCATCGAGAGCATCCTGACTGGTTGCATCACCGCCTGGTATGGCAACTGCTTGGCCTCCGACCGCAAGGCACTACAGAGGGTAGTGCGTACGGCCCAGTACATCACTGGGGCAAAGCTTCCTGCCATCCAGGACCTCTATACCAGGCGGTGTCAGAGGAAGGCCCTCAAAATTGTCAAAGACTCCAGCCACCCTAGTCATAGACTGTTCTCTCTGCTACCGCACGGCAAGCGGTACCGGAGTGCCAAGTCTAGGTCCAAAAGACTTCTCAACAGCTTCTACCCCCAAGCCATAAGACTCCTGAACAGCTAATCATGGCTACCCTGACTATTTGCACTGCCCCCCACCCCATCCTTTTACGCTGCTGCTACTCTGTTAAGTATTTATGCATAGTCACTTTAACTCTACCCACATGTACATATTACCTCAACTACCTCAACTAGCCGGTGCCCCCGCACATTGACTCTGCAACGGTACCCCCCTGTATATATAGCCTCCCTACTGTCACTTTATTTTACTTCTGCTCTTTTTTTTCTCAACACTTTTTTTGTTGTTGTTTTATTCTTACTTTTTTTGTTTAAAATAAATGCACTGTTGGTTAAGGGCTGTAAGTAAGCATTTCACTGTAATGTCTGCACCTGTTGTATTCGGCGCATGTGACCAATAAAATTTGATTTGATTTGATTTGATGAACATTTTCAATCTCTCCTTGTCCCAGTCTGTAATCTCAACATGTTTCAAGATGACCACCATCGTCCCTGTTCCCAAGAACACCAAGGTAATCTGCTTAAATGACTATTGCCCTGTAGCACTCACATCTGTAATCATGAAGTGCTTTGAAAGGCTGGTCATGACACACACCAACCCCATCATCCTAGACAACCTGGATCCACTCCAATTCACATACCACCCCAACAGAGCCGCAGATGACGCAATCTCAATTGCACTTAACACTGCCCTCTCCCACCCGGACAAGAGGGGAAATAAGTATGTGAGAATGTTGTTCATAGACTACAGCTCAGCGTTCAACACCATAATCCCCTCCAAACTCATCACCAAGCTGGGGACCTTGGGACTGAACACCTCCCCAGATGAAAAAATACTATAGTATATACTATGGTAGGAATATTATAGATTTCACTGTAGTGTATTTGCGGACTTTACTATAGTATTCACTGTAGTGTTTTTGCGGACTGAAGTGACTGAAGTCCACAAAAACACTACAATACTGTAGTATTTACTGTGGTATGCTGTAGTATTTACAGTTTATTATAGTATACACTACCGTTCAAAAGTTTGGGGTCACTTAGAAATGTCCTTGTTTTCGAAAGAAAAGCAATTTTTTGGTCCATTAAAATAACATTAAATTGATCAGAAATACAGTGCAGACATTGTTAATGTTGTAAATGGCTATTGTAGCTGGAAAGGGCTGATTTTTAATGGAATATCTACATAGGCGTAGAGGCCCATTATCAGCAACCATCAGTCCTGTGTTCCAATGGCACGTTGTGTTTGCTAATCCAAGTTCATCATTTTAAAAGGCTAATTGATCATTAGAAAACCCTTTTGCAATTATGTTAGCACAGCTGAAAACTGTTGTGCTGATAAAAGAAGCAATAAAACTGGCCTTCTTGAGACTAGTTGAGTATCTGGAGCATCAGCAATTGTGGGTTCGATTACAGGCTCAAAATGGCCAGAAACAAATAACTTTCTTCTGAAACTCGTCAGTCTATTCTTGTTCTGAGAAATGTAGGCTATTCCATGCGAGAAATTGCCAAGAAACTGAAGATCTCGTACAACGCTGTGTACTACTCCCTTCACAGAACAGCGCAAACTGGCTCTTACCAGAATAGAAAGAGGAATGGGAGGCCCCGGTGCACAACTGAGCAAGAGGACAAATACATTAGAGTGTCTAGTTTGAGAAACAGGCGCCTCACAGGTCCTCAACTGGTAGCTTCATTAAATAGTACCCGCAAAACACCAGTCTCAACGTCAACAGTGAAGAGGCGACTCCGGGATGCTGACCTTCTAGGCAGAGTTGCAAAGAAAAAGCCATATCTCAGACTGACCGTCTTAATCTTTTCTTTTTATTGGCCAGTCTGAGATATGGCTTTTTCTTTGCAACTCTGCCTAGATAATAATTGCTTGTCAATTAATTAAGTGTAATACAATGGCAATCCGGGTTATATGTTGGAATCCTACGCGTGAACTGCCGACATAATTACGCATATTAATTGATAATGATGGAAAATAGAATATGCATAATAAAAAATAAAAAATAAAATATATATATATATATATATATATATATATATATATATATATATATATATATATATATATATTGAGAGAGAGAGGTGAAAGCATTGGAAATGCTTTTGGCGGTTAATCTGCTTCTGTTTTGTGGGTGCCACTGTGTGCTGTTTTCGATGGATGGGTCCTGGCCTCTCGGGGCCTTAGGGATACGGAGGGACGTGGGTGGGATGCTGATCACTGGGATGACGGCTCAACTTGGGATGGGGAGGGGCTTTAGCGGGGGAATTAGTGGAGAACAATTGAAGGGTTACTCCGTAGCAATGCAAATATCACGGTACAGCTATATGGACACTCAATCATTACGCTATTTTTTATTGGTAAATTTACAAACATATATAATGATAAATAGACTTGTAACTTGTATCTCATTATGGTGTATGGTGAAATAAGTATAGCCAGTTATAATTGTAATGGCTTAGCTGATAATAACAAAAGAATAACAATATTTACATGGCTCAAAGAGAAGGAATATAATATCTATTGTATACAGGAAACTCATTCAACAATTCGAGATGAAGTAGCGTGGAAAAAAGAATGGGGGGGGGGATATACTTCTCCCATGGGCAAAGAAATTCAAAAGGGGTGATGATATTAATTAATAGTAATTTCGATCCGAATGTGCAAATTGTCCAAATAGATACGCAAGGTAGATGGATTATTTTAAATATGTTATTGGACCATAAACAGATATGGCTCATTAACCTTTACGGACCAAATAATGATGATCCACAATTATTTGACAATATACAGTGGGGAGAACAAGTATTTGATACACTGCCGATTTTGCAGGTTTTCCTACTTACAAAGCATGTAGAGGTCTGTAATTTTTATCATAGGTACACTTCAACTGTGAGAGACGGAATCTAAAACAAAAATCCAGAAAATCACATTGTATGATTTTTAAGTAATTCATTAGCATTTTATTGCATGACATAAATATTTGATACATCAGAAAAGCAGAACTTAATATTTAGTACAGAAACCTTTGTTTGCAATTACAGAGATCATACGTTTCCTGTAGGTCTTGATCAGGTTTGCACACACTGCAGCAGGGATTTTGGCCCACTCCTCCAAACAGACCTTCTCCAGATCCTTCAGGTTTCGGGGCTGTCACTGGGCAATACGGACTTTCAGCTCCCTCCAAAGATGTTCTATTGGGTTCAGGTCTGTAGACTGGCTAGGCCACTCCAGGACCTTGAGATGCTTCTTACGGAGCCACTCCTTAGTTGCCCTGGCTGTGTGTTCCGGGTCGTTGTCATGCTGAAAGACCCAGCCACGACCCATCTTCAATGCTCTTACTGAGGGAAGGAGGTTGTTGGCCAAGATCTTGCGATACATGGCCCCATCCATCCTCCCCTCAATACGGTGCAGTCGTCCTGTCCCCTTTGCAGAAAAGCATCCCCAAAGAATGATGTTTCCACCTCCATGCTTCACGGTTGGGATGGTGTTCTTGGGGTTGTACTCATCCTTCTTCTTCCTCCAAACACGGCGAGTGGAGTTTAGACCAAAAATCTCTATTTTTGTCTCATCAGACCACATGACCTTCTCCCATTCCTCCTCTGGATCATCCAGATGGTCATTGGCAAACTTCAGACGGGCCTGGACATGAGCTGGCTTGAGCAGGGGGACCTTGCGTGCGCTGCAGGATTTTAATCCATGACGGCGTAGTGTGTTACTAATGGTTTTCTTTGAGACTGTGGTCCCAGCTCTCTTCAGGTCATTGACCAGGTCCTGCCGTGTAGTTCTGGGCTGATCCCTCACCTTCCTCATGATCATTGATGCCCCACGAGGTGAGATCTTGCATGGAGCCCCAGACCGAGGGTGATTGACCGTCATCTTGAACTTCTTCCATTTTCTAATAATTGCGCCAACAGTTGTTGCCTTCTCACCAAGCTGCTTGCCTATTGTCCTGTAGCCCATCCCAGCCTTGTGCAGGTCTACAATTTTATCCCTGATGTCCTTACACAGCTCTCTGGTCTTGGCCATTGTGGAGAGGTTGGAGTCTGTTTGATTGAGTGTGTGGACAGGTGTCTTTATACAGGTAACAAGTTCAAACAGGTGCAGTTAATACAGGTAATGAGTGGAGAACAGGAGGGCTTCTTAAAGAAAAAACTAACAGGTCTGTGAGAGCCGGAATTCTTACTGGTTGGTAGGTGATCAAATACTTATGTCATGCAATAAAAAGCAAATTAATTACTTAAAAATCATACAATGTTTTTTTCTGGATTTTTGTTTTAGATTCCGTCTCTCACAGTTGAAGTGTACCTATGATAAAAATTACAGACCTCTACATGCTTTGTAAGTAGGAAAACCTGCAAAATCGGCAGTGTATCAAATACTTGTTCTCCCCACTGTATATAATACATTATCAAGCCTGCAAGCAACTCAAGACAATATTATTATGGTGGGGGATTATAATACTGTTTTAAATAGCTCAATGGACCGTAAAGGAAATCACACCACAAACAATCACCCACATGCTCTTAAGGAAATTGTGAATGTCATGGATACATTAGAACTAGTAGATATATGGAGGCTTAAATATACTGATCTAGTGAGATATACATGGCGGAGACTGAATCAAGCTAGTCGTCTTGACTTCTTTCTTATCTCATTCTCGTTGGCACCAAAAGTAAAAAAAAGTGTTGATAGGGGACAGAATGCGGTCAGACCATCATATAATAGGCATATACATTACTCTTACTGAATTTCCACGTGGGTGAGGATATTGGAAATTTAATCAAAGCCTATTGGATGATAATTTATTCATAATTAGAACAAAGGAATTTATAACTGACTTTTTCCAACATAACATAGGTACAGCGAATCCCCTTATTGTATGGGACACCTTTAAATGTGCCTTTAGAGGCCATGCAATTCAGTACTCATCTCGAAAACAAAAGCAATTTAGGTCAAAAGAGTTTATACTAAGAAAGGAAATAGAAAATCTAACAGAACAGATAGATGGCAATAAAAACTGTAACATAGAGGCTCAGAATAAATTAGAGGAAAAACAAAAAGAAATGGAGAAACTTATTCAAGAAAGATCAAGTGTAATATATTATAAAAATAAAGCAAACTGGATGGAATATGGGGAAAAATGCACAAAATTCTTTTTTAATCTTCTTTTCTTTTCAGTCGCCTCCATCTCCTCTAACTGAAGCTAATTGTAGAGATTTTTTTTCTATTGATAATGTCAAATTAACAGCCACACAGAAAGACTCATGTGAAGGTGAAATTACAGAGGAGGAACTTCTGGAAGCAAATTAAAGACTTTAAGTCCGGGAAAACTCCAGGGTTGGATGGCATACCAGTCGAGGTGTACCAAACCTTTTTTGATATACTAAGCGGACCGTTATTAGCATGTTTTAACCACTCCTATGTAAATGGTAGATTATCTTACACTCAAGAAGAAGATCTCATTATTACTGAAACAGGATACAAGTGGAAAATATAAAGATCCAGTCCATTTACAAAATTGGAGGCCCCTTACACTTCAGTGTTGTGATGCAAAAATCCTAGCAAAATGTATAGCGCATAGAATTAAAAAGGTATTGTCGGATATTATTCATTCTAATCAGACAGGTTTTTTACATGGAAGATACATTGGAGATAATATAAGGCAAGTATTGGAAACAATAGAACACTATGGAAAATATGGGAAACCAGGCCTGCTATTCATAGCAGACTTCGAAAAGGCATTTGATAAAGTTCGACTGGGGTTTATATATAAATGCCTGGAGCATTTCAATTTTGGAGAATCTCTTATAAAATGGGTCAAAATCATGTATAGTAACCCTAGGTGTAAAATAGTAAATAATGGCTATTTCTCAGAAAGTTTTAAACTGTCAAGAGGAGTGAAACAAGGATGTCCACTATCGGCATATCTATTTATTGTGGCCATCGAGATGTTAGCTATTAAAATCAGATCCAATAATAATATCAGAGGATTAGAAATACAGGGCTTAAAAACAAAGGTGTCATTGTACGCTGATGATTCATGTTTTCTTTTAAATCCACAACTAGAATCCCTCCACAGCCTCATAGAGGATCTAGATACATTTTCTAACCTCTCTGGATTACAACCAAATTATGACAAATGTACTATATTACGTATTGGATCACTAAAAAATACAATTTTTACATTACCATGTAGTTTACCAATAAAATGGTCTGATGTTGATGTGGATATACTCGGAATACATATCCCAAAGGAAATAAATGATCTCACTTCAATACATTTTAATAGAAAGTTAGCACAAATAGATAAGATCTTACTACCATGGAAAGGAAAATACCTGTCAATTTGTGGAAAAATCACCCTGATTAACTCTTTAGTATTATCCCAGTTTACCTATTTGCTTATGGTCTTGCCTACGCCTAGCGAACAGTTTTTTAAATTATATGAGAAAAAAATATTCAATTTTATTTGGAATGGCAAGCCAGACAAAATTAAAAGAGCATATTTATATAATGAATATGAATTCGGAGGACAGAAATTATAAAATATTAAAGCATTAGACCTATCACTAAAAGCTTCAGTCATACAAAAGTTATACTTAAATCCGAACTGGTTCTCAAGCAAATTAGTAAGATTGTCTCACCCAATGTTCAAGAAAGGCCTTTTTCCCTTTATTCAGATTACAACCTCTCACTTTCAGTTATTTGAAAAGGAAATAATCTCCCAAATGTCACTATTTCTAAAACAAGCCATAGAAAGTTGGTTGCAATTTCAATTTAATCCTCCAGAAACGACAGAACAAATAATGCAACAAATATTGTGGTTAAATTCAAATATACTAATTGACAAAAAACCTTTATTTTTTGACAGAATGTTTAAAAAAGGTATAATCTTCGTAAATGATATCATCGGTAGGACTGGTGGAGTTATGTCGCACATGCAGCTAACAAAAAACATATGGAAATGTCTGCTCTACCCAAAATTACAACCAAATAATTGCAGCCTTACCGCAAAAGTGGAAGAGGAAAGTGGAAGGGGGGAGAAAGTAAGGAACTTGTCTGTCGGCCTTGTATTAAAGAACATAATTGGTTAAGGAAAACTGTGATAAATAAAAAAGTATATCAGTTTCACTTAAGGACCAAAGGATTGACAGCTGTCCCATATAGATTGCAAAATAGTTGGGAAGAGATCTTTGACGTACCGATCCCATGGCATAGTGTTTATGAACTGACACGCAAAACGACACCGGATTCAAAAATTAGAATCTTTCAATTTAAATTATTATATAAAATTCTTGCTACCAATAGAATGTTATTTATATGGGGGATACAATCTTCCCAGCTCTGCAGGTTTTGCTGTGAAGAGACAGAATCATTAGATCATTTGTTTTGGTTCTGTCCATTTGTAGCTTGTTTTTGGACACAGGTCCAGGAATGGCTAAAGGATTGCAATATTTACCTGGAACTAACCTTGCAGATAGCATTACTGGGTGATCTGAAAAGTCATAGTCAATCAATCAATAATATATCATAATACTTTTAGCAAAAATGTTTATTTTTAATTCACAATCTGTAGAAGCAATGAGAATAGAAAGGTTCAGAATTTTTGTAAAACATCACAGTACGGTTGAAATATATATGGCAAATAGAAATCCTATATGGATGGTGTTAAGAGATAGATGGGAGGTATTGAATAGAGTTGAAGGATGGGACTAATAACAAATAACAACAAATAATAACAAAGATAGCTAATAATGTAAGCATACTGTGTCCATAATAAGTATATAGGTTGTATGTTGGGAGCTTTTGGGAAGGAGCACAGTTAGAAAGATATGGCATATAGAAGCAAACCGGATGGACACCATGAAAATGATTGGAGAGGTTGAGAGTAGAAGAAGTTCAGGAGCAAAAAAAAATAAAAAATAAAAAAATATATAATAGAATTATTGTAAAATGAACTCTGTCCATAAGGTGTAGATAGTAAGTATAGACCGGAAGTAGAGGCCTGGGCATTGTTGTTCACTAATTTACTCCAAGTAGGGAAAGGATGGTGGGGTTGAAAAGTAATAAAGGGGAGTATATATATAAAAATAAAAAAAACATGGGCGATTGGAAGTGATGCAGACAATTACATTGATAGAAGATTCAATCTATCTGCAATATTAAGCTGATCCATTCCCCCCAAAAAAAATATATGAAAATAAAATAAAATATATATATAAAAATAAAAAACTCTGCCTAGAAGGTCAGCTGTTAGAATTTTAGGGAACTTATATCATTTGAGGGAACTTGTATCATTTGAGGGAACTTGTATCATTTGAGGGAACTTATATCATTTGAGGGAACTTGTATCATTTGAGGGAACTTGTATCATTTGAGGGAACTTGAATCATTTGAGGGAACTTGACTCATGCAAAGTATTGATCATTCTATAATCCCTCCAAAGGCATTTGTATATCCAGGACAGCTGATTTCATAAGATATAAAAAGCTCTCTCTAGTCTCTTTGAGAGAGATGAGTCAATCCTACACCAGTCAGAGCAGCTCTTTGGGAAGCGGTGATGCAGTAACACGGACAGAATCGAGTGATAAGTTTAAGATTTTGAAGCCAAAATCAGAGGCCACTTTTAGTGGAAGCTTTATTTGTTGTGAAATTATTAAACACTGATTGATACATTTCTTAAATTATTTTCCCTCTGAACACTCACTGGAAGTCAGTCGTCACAGGTCTGAAAGTATTTTTTATTGTCATGCAAAACAGGGAAGAGAATTGTCAGAAGTGGCAAATCCATCATATTAACCAGGTTTCCATCCAACCCTTTTATGAGCGTGAAGTACATTTCGGATATAAAATGTCACGACAGGCCTGATGGAAACAATACATTCGTCGGTAGACTTTTCAAATGTCGACAAAACAAAATACGCTAGACAAGGTGGGATTTTTTTGTGTCTGTAAAATGCGAGAAATGGTGGTGGAAACGCTTTTATGCGCAAATATTTGTATAATTAACCATCATATTGAAGTAAACTTGGAGTCACACGATGACATGTTGTGTGGTCGTCCCACTACGACTTGGGAACGCATTCAGTTTATTAGGCTACAGATTAAATAAATGATGATGAACTTCACAGGGTGGTGATGAGCTTGATGCTCCTTTCCAATAAATACAGACGGTTTTATTCTGGTGACATGATGATCGATGCGTTTGACAAATAAAAAGAATCTCTCTCCTTTGTCCAAAATAATCTCATCATGTAGGCTATACACACACTTTATATACAAGTTGTTGGCTAGAGCGCACATGCCAATACCAGAGTGGGCACATTCGCTATATAAATGCAAATTTCTTTGTGAGAAAACCATCAGTAGAGTTGAAAATGCGATGGAAACCATTTAACTATTCGGTACATGGGAATTTAACCGCAAAGTTATTTTTATGTGCAAGATGTCATCACGCACAGCCTTTTATTTCACAACAAGTACATTTTGATGGAAACTAATCTCTGGTGGGAAAATATTATTTTTATGTGGATTTTTGAATATTTGCATGAAAATCTGTCACCAATTGGATGGAAACCTAGCTACAGATTATCTTTGGAAAAGTATTGAGGGACAATCCTTAGATTTGGCAAAGTTAAACCACCCCAGCTCTCTAGCAAGTTCCATTTCTTAAATGCATGAACTGTTTTTTGACAAGCGCCCATTAACAAAATGTACAAAAAACACGAAATATTTTCAAAAACTCCATATGCATTTTTTTACCAAATAGGCTTATCAACATTAGACTGCAATTAAGTTTAGGTAAAGACACTGTAAACAATGGCAGAGAGCTCATGTTTGATTGAAACAGCAGTTATGAATACTTTGATGATGTATTCACTCTGTGTTGTAGCCTATAGTATAGAAATGTCACACTGTAAACCAGAGATATTTCCGCTATAGACAAAAAGCTTTATTTGTGTTTTTTTCTCATAGCTTTCCTTTGCCAAAACAAGAACATTTCATATGAAATCAAAACATGTTTTATCCACATTAAAACCAACAAAAAATAAATTGATCTGATAACCACACCATTTTCTTCACCTTTAAAAAAAATCATTACAGGACTACAAGTACCAGAATGCATTGTGATACAAGCAGGAAAACCACAACAACAATAGCAAACAGCTGACTTCTCTGTTTGACTGCAGAGGCTGGTACCCTCATTGCTCTAGTATTTCAAGGGTCTACATTATAATTTCATTTCACATATGAATAACTTCTGCTGCTTCTTTGAAAAGTAAAGTAAGAAATAACATGGAATAAAGTAAAATATAAAAGTTGTATTTAGCTCACTTTTTTCTGAAATGTAGTTTATTTTTGTGTTCCTTCGGATGTTCTCGGCCAGCTATCTTTAAATCGTCGGTCATGACCGTGGAGAGGAGTGTTCTATCACAAAGCCACAACATTATTCTCATACACTTCGGTCCCCCAGTCTTTTTCGCGAAACGGAAAAGTCAATTTTGTAAAGCGGAAGTGCTACTGAGATTCCAAACTCCCACTGGAGTTTTTTTGGGGCCATCTATCTCCCCATTTCTGTCCCCTTTAAGTGTACATGGAGGTCTGGCTCCCTTAGTGTTGCACAATACATGGGGAGCTCACATTGTCCATTCCCCTGGTGATGCCGGGCCCATGTCTCCAGAATGACCCAGCAGTCGACAGCCTTAGTACTGGGACTCAGACAAGAGGACCTGACATAGCAATGGGCATGTGTCAAACGGCGAAAACGTCACGCGGTGAAAACCTCACATTCAGAGCATGAGAGAGAGAGGGGTCAGAGAGAATGAGACATAGAGAGAGAGGGTAAAGAGAGAGAGAGAGAGAGAGAGAGAGAGAGAGAGAGAGAGAGAGAGAAAGAAGAGGGGTAGAGAGAGAGAGAGAAGAGGGGTAGAGAGAGAGAGAGAGAGAGAGAGAAGAGGGGTAGAGAGAGAGAGAGAAGAGGGGTAGAGAGAGAGAGAGAGAGAGAGAGAGAAGAGGGGTAGAGAGAGAGAGAGAGAGAGAAGAGGGGTAGAGAGAGAGTAGTGAGAATGAGAAAGAGAGCACCGCAGCATGAGATGGAGAGACTCGTTTTGAATTCAGCACCAGTGGAAAAAAGGCATTTGTTTGTTTTTACATAACATTCTTTTTTTTGTATGACAAATAGATCCTCTTTTTAAAAATTGTACACTGCCCTGTCCGGGATGGGACCCCTATGGCATGTTTGGGAGGGTCTACACAGAGCTCTATGGCTGCTTACGACCTCGTTGGAGAGCCACGACAGCGCCGTCCCACCCCCCTGTTCTCCCAGTATAAAAGTTAAACAAGTGTCTTTGGCAGATTTACAGAAAAGGTCCTCATCTACTCTGGGATGCTACTGCTAGAAATTGCAAAGACGTTAGAGACTGGTCAGAGACACGAGAGAGAGAGAGAGAGAGAGACACAGAGAGAGAGAGAGAGAGAGAGAGAGAGAGAGAGAGAGAGAGAGAGAGAGAGAGAGAGAGAGAGAGAGAGAAATAAAGAGAAGGTTCACCTTTGATCTATCACTGCAGGAGCCAAGGTGACAAAGAAATATACTACTGTACAATACACTGTAACAGAATGAACATGTACAAGTGGGACGCTATTGAGCATAATCAAAGCACAAAGACTCAAAGAGAAACACAAACAGTCCGAAGATGAAGATGCACATGAGAGAGTCCTTAAGTGGAGAAGACGTCGCTGTCGACGACAACAGTCACTGTCGACCATCGACCATCCAGACCAGTAGGAGGGGAGTTCGTGCTCAGTTCGGTTCAAAACACCCTCCATTTCCTGCACATCCCAACACTCCTCTGCAGCTGGGAGGCTGTTTTTGTAAGGACTTTAAGGGACTCCTTCCTGTCTTTAAGGGATTCCTTCCTGTCTTTAAGGGACTCCTGTCTTTAAGGGACTCCTTCCTGGTCCCCCAGGACTACTCCACTTAATCACCACCTGGACTTGAGCTGTGGGCTGAGGGTCAGAGGCCAGAGGTCATGAAGCAAGGGTTACGCTGAGGAGTTGGAGGGTTCTGGGTGGGGGGGAGGGAGGGAGGGAGGGGCAGTATGAGTTTACAGTGTCCAGATGGTGCATGTCGAGGGGATGAGGGTGGAGGGTGGAGGAGAGTGGACCGATATGAGAGGAGGAGAAGACAGGCGGGGGGAGATGGGGTGTGGAGGAGACATGTCTCCTTGCAGGGTTCAGAGGCGGAAGATTCAATGGGAAGTCGGGTGGGGGTGGGGTTCCGTTTCAAGGGGGGTACGGCCGGCGGGCCCAAGATGCTATGAGGAGGACAGGAGTAGCGTGAGCAGCATGGCCAGCATGAGGGAGAAGCAAGGGGCGGCCACGCAACAGCCACCGGTGCTGTCGTCTGTCAGGAAGGGCTCTGGGGACTCATACACTGAGTCATCTGAGAGAGAGAGAGAGAGACACAGAGAGAGAGACAGAGAGAGAGAGAGAGACAGAGAGACAGAGACAGAGACATAGACAGAGAGAGAGAGAGAGAGAGAGAGAGAGAGAGAGAGAGAGAGAGGTTATGCTTCAATCAGGTTGCAATATAATACAGTCAAATCCTTGTGCAGTTTCAATCTTGCTATATCTGGGCTTTGTCAAAAGCAAACACGGCAAAGTTGACGCCTTTTGGTTCTTTTCTTCTCCGTGACCCAGATCTGATCTGTCAGTACATACAAGTGTGATGTTGTTTGCACCTCTCACTTTCACTGACATCTCCAATGTCGACAAGGGCAGAGTGAGAAGCGTGTTGTTGACAGGTCTGTGCTGGGAGACTCGTCTTGAAGACACGAGTCACACCAATAGAGAGACAGCCAATCAAACAGTGGGCGGGGCCTAAACACTGCTCTGGTGTACGATGTCCATTTTAGGACACCCGAGGCTGAGGCTTAACAATGAAGGGTTGACAACTGACTCAAGGAGAGTTGAGGTGTGAGGCTGACGGTGTCTTAAAATGTACTCCGTACTAGCATATTTAACATTAGCTAAAACACCTCAGCTCTCTTTCCTTACAGCTCCCTCGAGGATCTCTATTTAACATTACTTTAATAGCTTTCTGATTTCCTGACTAAATATTAGTAGTAGGCTGTTTCCATTCTGCCAAAATATGGGGGGGGGTTGTGTTCTGGGAAAACCCAAGGTTAACCCCCGTCTCCCAAACAAGATTAGGATTTGGCCTTCTCAGAGCAGATGAAAATAAACAGCCACATAGCAGACTTAGGGAAAGGAATTTTGATAATGGTTTGGGCAGAGGCTGGATGGAGGCAAGGCCAGATTGTTTTGTATAATAAAGGTCTTAAACAGACAGGTCCCCACATTCTCCACCATACTGCAATTGTAAATATGCACACATACATATATACAGTTGAAGTCGGAAGTTTACATACACTGAGGTTGGAGTCATTAAAACTCGTTTTTTTAACCACTCCACACATTTCTTGTTAACAAACTATAGTTTTGGCAAGTCGGTTAGGACATCTACTTTGTGCATGACACAAGTAATTTTTACAACAATTGTTTACAGACAGATTATTTCACTTATAATTCACTGTATCACAATTCCAGTGGGTCAGAAGTTTACATACACTAAGTTGACTGTGCCTTTAAACAGCTTGGAAAATTCCAGAAAAGGATGTCATGGCTTTAGAAGCTTCTGATAGGCTAATTGACATAATTTGAGTCAATTGGAGGTGTACCTGTGGATGTATTTCAAGGCCTACCTTCAAACTCAGTGCCTCTTTGCTTGACATCATGGGAAAATCAAAAGAAATCAGCCAAGACCTCAGACAAAAAATTGTAGACCTCCACAAGTCTGGTTCATCATTGGGAGCAATTTCCACATGCCTGAAGGTACCACGTTCATCTGTACAAACAATAGTACGCAAGTATAAACACCATGGGACCACACAGCCGTCACACTGCTCAGGAAGAAGACGCGTTCTGTCTCCTAGAGAGGAACATACTTTGGTGCGAAAAGTGCAAATCAATCCCAGAACAACAGCAAAAGACCTTGTGAAGATGCTGGAGGAAACAGGTACAAAGTATCTATATCCACAGTAAAACAAGTCCTATATCGACATTACCTGAAAGGCCGTTCAGCAAGGAAAAAGCCACTGCTCCAAAACTGCCATAAAAAAGCCAGACTACGGTTTGCAACTGCACATGGGGACAAAGATCGTACTTTTTGGAGAAATGTCCTCTGGTCTGATGAAACAAAAATAGAACTGTTTGGCCATAATTACCATCGTTATGTTTGGAGGAAAAAGGTGGTCGCTTGCAAGCCGAAGAACACCATCCCAACCGTGAAGCACAGGGGTGGCAGCATCATGCTGTGGGGGTGCTTTGCTGCAGGAGGGACTGGTGCACTTCACAAAATAGATGGCATCATGAGGAAGGAAAATTATGAGGATATATTGAAGCAACATCTCAAGACATCAGTCAGGAAGTTAAAGCTTGGTCGCAAATGGGTCTTCCAAATAGACATTGACCCCAAGCATACTTCCAAAGTTGTGGCAAAATGGGTTAAGGACAACAAAGTCAAGGTATTGGAGTGGCCATCACAAAGCCCTGACCTCCTATAGAACATTTGTGGGCAGAACTGAAAAAGCGTGCGTGAGCAAGGAGGCCTACTAACCTGACTCAGTTACACCAGCTCTGTCAGGAGGAATGGGCCAAAATTAACCCAACTTATTGTGGGAAGCTTGTGGAAGGCTACCCGAAACGTTTGACCCAAGTTAAACAATTTAAAGGCAATGCTACCAAATACTAATTGAGTGTATGTAAACTTCTGACCCACTGGGAATGTGATGAAAGAAATAAAAGCTGAAATAAATCATTCTCTCTACTATTATTCTGATATTTCACATTCTTAAAATAAAGTGGTGATCCTAACTGACCTAAGACAGGGAATTTTTACTAGGATTAAATGTCAGGAATTGTGAAAAACTGAGTTTAAATGTATTTGGCTAAGGTGTATGTAAACTTCCGACTTCAACTGTGTGTATATATATAGTACCAGTCAGAAGTTTGGACACACCTACTCATTCAAGGGGGTTTTCTTCATTTTTCCTATTTTCTACACTGTAGAATAATAGTGAAGACATCAAAACTATGAAATAACATATGGAATCGTGTAGTATCCAAAAAAGTATTAAACAAATCAAAATATATTTTATATTTGAGATTCTTCAAATAGCCACCTGTTGCCTTGACGACAGCTTTGCACACTCTTGGCATTCTCTCAACCAGCTTCATGAGGTAGTCACCTGGAATGCATTTCAATTAACAGGTGTGCATTCTTAAAAGTTAATTTGTGGAATTTCTTTCCTTCTTAATGAGTTTGAGCCAATCAGTTATGTTGTGACAAGGTAGGGGGGTATACAGAAGATAGTCCTATTTGGTAAAAGACCAAGTCCATATTATGGCAAGAACAGATCAAATAAGCAAAGAGAAACGACAGTCCATCATTACTTTAAGACATAAATGTCATTCAATACGGAACATTTCAAGAACTTTGAAAGTTTCTTAAAGTGCAGTCTCAAAAACCATCAAGCGCTATGATGAAACTGGCTCTCATGAGGACCGCCACAGGAATGGAAGACCCAGAGTTACCTCTGCTGCAGAAGATAAGTTCATTAGAGTTACCAACCAGAAATTGCAGCCCAAATAAAAGCTTCACAGAGTTCAAGTAACAGACACATCTCAACATCAACTGTTCAGAGGAGACTGTGTGAATCAGGCCTTCATGGTCAAATTGCTGCAAAGAAACCATTACTAAAGGACACCAATCATAAGAATAAACTTGCTTGGGCTTTTGGTCAGGAGTCCAAATTTGAGATTTTTGGTTCCAACCGGTGTGTCTTTGTGAGACGCGGTGTGGGTGAACGGATGATCTCTGCAGGTTTATTACCCACCGTAAAGCATGGTGGAGGAGGTGTTATGGTGTGGGGGTGCTTTGCTGGTGACACTGTCTGTGATTTATTTAGAATTCAAGGCACACTTAACCAGGATGGCTACCACAGCATTCTGCAGCGATATGCCATCCCATCTGGTTTGGGCTTAGTGGGACTATCATTTGTTTTTCAACAGGACAATGACCCAACACACCTCCCAGCTGGGTAAGGGCTATTTTACCAAGAAGGAGAGTGATGGAGTGATGGAATTCCTGACTAAATATGGCACCGACAGAGAGGGCTGCCTCGTTTCTAGTCCTTTCATTGTTAGCCCAGAAAATCTTAAGCGTAATTATATACAGCCGAGAAGAACTATTGGATATCAGAGCGGCGTCAACTTAGTAGCACTACGACCAGGAATACGACTTTCCCATAGAGGATCCTTTGTTCGCACCACCCAGGGCATTTGAACTGATTCCAGAGGCCGACCGACTTAGGAGGCGCGCACACCACCCATCGCTTCCGATTATATTACTCGCTAATGTCCAGTCCCTAGACAACAAAGTGGATGAGATCAGAGCAAGGGTTGCTTTCCATAGAGACATCAGGGATCGTAACATACTCTGTTTCACAGAAACATTGTTCTCTCGGGATATACTGTCCATGTCCATACAGCCATCTGAGTTCTCAGTACATTGTGCCGACAGGAATAAACATCTCTCTGGGAAGAAGAGAGGTGGGGGGTTATGTTTCATTACTAACGACTCATGGTGTAATTGTAACAACATACAGGAACTCAAGTCATTTTGTTCACCCGACCTAGAATTCCTCACAATCAAATGCCGACCGTATTATCTCCCAAGAGAATTCTCTTCGGTTATAGTCACGGCCATGTATATTCCCCCTCAAGCCAATACCACGACGGCCCTCAAGGAACTCCACTGGACTTTATGCAAACTGGAAACCATTTATCCTGAGGCTGCATTTATTGTAGCTGAGGATTTTAACAGTATATTGACTGTAGCACTTGCGCTGGAAAAATGCGCGACCATTGTTACACTCATTTCCGCTATGCATACAAGGCTCTCCTTTCGGCAAATCTGACTACGACTCCATTTTGCTCCTCCCTTCCTATAGGCAGAAACTCAAAGCAGGAAGCACCCGTGATTAGGACTATTCAGCGCTGGTCTGACCAATCGGAGTCCACGCTTCAAGATTGTTTTGATTAAGCAGACTGGGATATGTTCCGGGTAGCCTCTGAGAATAATATAGACGTATACGCTGATTCGGTGAGTGGGTTTATAAGGAAGTGTATAGGAGATGTCGTACCCACTGTGACTATTAAAACCTACCCTAACCAGAAACCGTGGATACATGGCAGCATTCGTGAAAAACTGAAAGCACGAACCACCGCATTTAACCATGGCAAGGTGGCAGAATACAAACAGAGTGGTTGTTCCCTCTGCAAGGCAATCAAACAGGCAAAATGTCAATATCGATACAAAGTGGAGTCGCAATTCAACGGCTCAGACACGAGACGTATGTGGCAGGGTTTACAGACAATCACGGAATACAATAGGAAAACCAGCCACGTCGCGGACACCGACGTCTTGCTGCCAGACAAGCTAAACAAGTTCTTTGCCCGCTTTGAGGATAACACAGTGCCACCGACGCGGCCAGCTACCAAAGACTGTGGGCTCTCCTTCTCCGTGGCTGACGTGAGTAAGACATTTAAACGTGTTAACCCTCGCAAGGCTGCCAGCCCTGACGGTATTCCTAGCCGCGTCCTCAGAGCATACGGAGACCAGCTGGCTGGAGTGTTTACGGACATATTCAATCTCTCCCTATCCCAGTCTGCTGTCCCCACATGCTTCAAGATGGCCACCATTGTTCCTGTACCCAAGAATGCAAAGGTAACTGAACTAAATGACTATCGCCCTGTAGCACTCACTTCTGTCATCATGAAGTGCTTTGAGAGACTAGTCAATGATAATATCACCTCCACCTTACCTGTCACCCTAGACCCACTTCAATTTGCATACCGCCCCAATAAGTCCACAGGCGATGCAATCGCCATCACACTGCACACTGCGCTATCCCATCTGGACAAGAGAAATACCTATGTAAGAATGCTGTTCATTGACTATAGCTCAGCATTCAACACCATAGTACCCTCCAAGCTCATTATCAAGCTTGAGGCCCTGGGTCTCAACCCTGCCCTGTGCAATTGCCTCCTGGACTTCCTGACGGGCCGCCCCCAGGTGGTGAAGGTAGGAAACAACATCTCCACTTCGCTGATCCTCAACACAGGGGCCCCACAAGGGTGTGTGCTCAGCCCCCTCCTGTACTCCCTGTTCACCTATGACTGCGTAGCCATGCACGCCTCCAACTCAATCATCAAGTTTGCAGACGACACAACAGTAGTAGGCTTGATTACCAACAACAATGAGACAGCCTACAGGGAGGAGGTGAGGGCTTTCGGAGTGTGGTGTCAGGAAAATAAACTCTCACTCAACGTAAAAAAAAACTAAGGAGATGATCGTGGACTTCAGGAAACAGCAGAGGGAGTACCCCCCTATCCACATCAACGGGACAGCTTTGGAGAAGGTGGAACGTTTTAAGTTCCTTGGCGTACATATCAGTGACAAACTGAAAACAGACAGTGTTGTGAAGAAGGCGCAACAGCGTCTCTTCAACCTCAGGAGGCTGAATAAATTTGGCCCGTCACCTAAAACCCTCACAAACTTTTACAGATGCACAATTGAGAGCATCCTGTCGGGCTGTATTACCGCCTGGTACGGCAACTGCACAGCCCACAACCGCAGGGCTCTCCAGAGGGTGGTGCGGTCACCAGAGGCAAACTATCTGCACTCCAGGACACCTACAGCACCCGATGTCACAGGAAGGCCAAAAAGAGAATCAAGGACAACTACCACCAGAGCCACTGCCTGTTCACCCCGCTATCATCCAGAAGGCGAGGACAGTACAGGTGCATCAATGCTGGCACCGAGAGACTGAAAAACAGCTTCTATCTCAAGGCCATCAGACTGTTAAACAGCCATCACAAGCACAGAGAGGCCGCTGCCTACATACAGACTTGAAAATCACTGGCCACTTTAATAAATGGAACACTAGTCACTTTAATAATGCCACTTTAATGTCTTGCATTACCCATCGTATATGTATATACTGTATTCTATACTATCTATTGCATCTTAGACTATGCCACTCTGATAATGATAATGACATTGCTCATCCATATATTTATATATTCTTATTCCATTCCTTTACTTAGATTTGTGTGTATTAGGTTTTTGTTGTAGAACTGTTAGATATGACTTGCTAGATATTGCTGCACTGTCGGAACTAGAAACACAAGCATTTCACTACACTCGCAATAACATCTGCTAACCATGTGTATGTGACCAATACATTTGATTTGATTTGATGACCTGGGCTCCACAATCCCCTGACCTCAACCAAATTTAAACGGTTTGGGATGAGCCAACAAGTGCTCAGCATATGTGGGAACTCCTTCAAGACCGTTGGAAAAGCATACCAGGTGAAGCTGGTTGAGAGAATTCCAAGAGTGTGCAAAGTTGTCATCAAGGCATAGGGTGGCTATTTGAAGAATCTCAAATATAAAATGTATTTTGATTTGTTTAACACTTTTTTGGTTAATACATGATTCCATATGTGTTATTTCATAGTTTTGATGTATTCACTATTATTCTACAATGTAAAAAAAATTTAAAATAAAGAAAAACCCTTGAATGAGTAGGTGTGTCCAAACTTTGGACTGGTACTGTATATATATATTTCACAATCTCTAACCCACACAGGATCTGTCCGGCCTATGGAAATGCAACTCCCAACTTCCAAGCTAACCCACATCAAAATCCACCCGTGAATCCTGACATAATCACGGAATCCAATAAATGCTTTTGTCCTCCAGATATTCAAATAGAGAGAGCGGTGCACATTATTTGTGCAGACAAGCTTTTGTTTTAAGAAAGAGCCAGAGCTCGTAACTATGTAAATATAACATTCAACAATCAATCATCAGCCACTGGTTGGTTATACACTAGAGTATTTTTTGTGTTTATTTTTAACAGTGTACTATTTATTATAAATGCTAAGGTAATTGAAATGTGCCTATAGCATAGGATTCCCTATAGGATTCATATTTACTACGATGTTTACATACCGTATACAATGTAATTGTGTGTTCAAACAATACATCTTATGATTCAATTACACTATAACACATAAGGAGCAAAAAATAAAGACAAAAATGCTATCATGCTAATAAGCCATGGCAACAAAAGAGAACGACAATTGAAACGTTCCATAATATGATTTTTATTGTCCATATCATAATATTTTAACTGCCGTGTGAAATTGATCATCTCTAACATGTTTATTCACAATTGTACAGAGATAATGAAATGACACGACAAGTCGGGTTAAACTCCAAATGAAAATCCCCAAAGACATTACTCAGCAAATGACACTGTTCCAAATATTGACACAGTAGTGTGAATTGTGAGTTTAATACCTTTCCTTTTCTACAAAGGCTTTGTACAAATAGCTTAAAATGAATGAATGCCTTCTGTGAGTCGGAAAAGGAACATACAACTGCAGGCGGACAACTCTTTTTTTGCCTTCATCGAGCTGCCTTTAAAATCAACTCGATAAACGAACAGCTGAAATTAAACCTCTCCATTCAAATCCCTACAACAATGCATATGGAAAGGACTACAGTACAAGAGCACAACATATACACTATAATTTTTTAAAATAAATGTAACCCCTATTTTACCAGGTAGGTTGACTGCGAACACATTCTAATTTACAGCAACGACCTGGGGAATAGTTACAGAGGAGAGGAGGGGGGATGAATGAGCCAATTGGAAGCTGGGGATGATTAGGTGGCCATGATGGTATGAGGGCCAGATTGGGCCGTACCTTGTGGGTACATCACAATTACTCCATAGTGACCCGTATGGTTTTGTAACCTAAACACATTGTATGTGTATTACCATACCTCAGGAGCTTTACTACATCAAATTGTAATTGAAAGAGCAGTGGAGAACGTCACCTCACACCAAAGCTGGTTTTAGGTTAAGTCAACTTTAAACCTCATGTTTATGGTAGGGCTGGGACGATACCAGTATCACTATATTTTTTCCATGGCAAAAATAAAAACACGAAGCAGAGCTATTTGGTCCTTTAAAACCTGCTTTATGTCAAATATTGTGTGTTATAGCTTGGAAAATAACTTCCAGTGACTGGATGACAACATAATGGCGTTTGTTTCCAACATTAGGGCTGTTTTCCTAAAGTTAAATCTGCTTCGTGTTTTGTTTGCTTGCCACGATACTAACGAGTATCATGACACTGGTATCGTCCCAGCCCTAGTTTATGGCCAGTACCTGCTCTGGTGCCTGCTTCAGCGACTTGTAAAATGGGCCCGCAACAGATCTCTGTGGGACACCACAGCATCGGGCTTTGGTGAATGATGACTAGTTGGAGGTCAAAGTTAGGATCATTATCTGGCCCTCGTCAGATGAATTATTTCCACCAGACTGTGAGGGCAGCAGCATCTACCTCTGACTGCAGTGTGTGTGTGTGTGTGTGTGTGTGTGTGTGTGTGTGTGTGTGTGTCTGTCTGTCTGTCTGTATGTGTTTTGTTACAGAGTCCTAGTGGTTTAACTCAAAAGGGCTGGGATCCAAAGCAGTCCTAAATAGGGGTCTGGATGATAGTGTGCTGAGCAAAGACAGAGATGGAACGAAGGTTTACCCTCATCAATCACCAAGCAGATGGCTTTGCAGGTTAGGTTCTGACCCACAGGTGGTCCTGCTGTTTGTCTTCCCTGGGTTAATATGGGTTCAGAATGAGAGATGTGGAACTATGCTGGGAAAGACTAGTACGAGAGTTCACACATTTCAGTGCTCTCCAAGTGCTTGGGAGAGTGTCGCATGAAAAACTGCCTTGCCTCTTTGGTAAAAATGTGAACCATCTGTCTGATACGTTAACACATTTCTATCTATTTGTAGACATTAATACATATGGATGCCTATACAGCAATATAATGCACAATGGGTGTGATGGAAAGCTCTACAACTTAATTGAACGTGTTGCTGCCTCTTTTGCTGACTATAACCATTCTTAACAAGGCAGAATGAATGGCAAAGTTAGAAAGAGAAAGATGTTTTTGTCCTGAACAAAGGCCAGTGAAACTAAAATGGAGTGTAAGCTATTTCATAACGACATTCCCTAAAGACTGGATAGAGAAGAAAATACTCACTTGTGGGCTTGACATAGACTTTCAACTTCAAACAGGGTTTCCCAACAAGGTTAGGATGTGGAGACGCTGGAACGAGAGAGAGGAGAGAGAGAGAGAGAGAGAGAGAGAGAGAGAGAGAGAGAGAGAGAGAGAGAGAGAGAGAGAGAGAGAGAGAGAGGCATGTGTTTGTTAATGAATAACACATTCAGCAGCAGTTTTCTAATCAAATCTCTGAGAAAATAGCTCAAATTATACGGCCTGGGAAGAACGGTAAGTATGTTTCATTAGAGGGCTATAACTGAAATGTACCCTATCCTCATTGGACCCAGATTTCACAGAGGTGATCCATCAGATACTCATTTCAGTCCTCTTTCAGTCTCCCCGCAAAATTAATCCACACCATTTTATTAGCAACCCAGTTGAGGGGCAGTATCCAATTATGTGTGAAAACAACAGTGGCCATCTTGGTAGAAGAATTTGGGTGCCAGAAGTCAAGTTTGTAAACCTGAGGAGTTTTTGACCCTTGTCTTCTTGTGTAACCCTGTCCCTCTGACATTGCCACCACAGTTGGAACATGGAACACCGTGGTGGCCAGGTGCTGCATGTCCTGAGACGTTAGTCTCGCTCGCTAATCACTTTGCAGGCTGTTACTGTGACTGGGAGTGCTAGGAACAAAACTCCACTACTCCACAGTCCAAGTGCCTCAGCTTACTCACACACCATATGGCTCAGTAAGGAAAAACAACAAGCAACTCGATGCAACCTCTGATATGCTAATAGCATCACTAGAAACAACCAAAACACCACAGCATCGGGAATAGCCAAAGAAAGAATAGCCAGACTGCTAAATAGAACATGAACGGTACCCGAACTATCTGCACTGACTCTATCTTGCACTGATCCTATACACACTCACTAGACTATATATACACACCATGTACACACTCACTCACAGACACTACATTGACACAAAACCCACACACATTCACATACATTATACGCACACAAAGACATAACACACGCATACCGACTCAACACAAACACACTTTTACACTCATCATTTGCTGCTGCTACTCTGTTCTTTATTTTACGCGTATTATTATCTATCCTGATGCCTAGTCACATTGCCCTGCCTTCATCTACATATCTACCTCAAGTACCTCTGCACATTGATCTGGTACTGGTACTCCCTGTATATAGCTCCACATTGATCTGGTACTGGTACTCCCTGTATATAGCTCCACATTGATCTGGTACTGGTACTCCCTGTATATAGCTTCACATTGATCTGGTACTGGTACTCCCTGTATATAGCTCCACATTGATCTGGTACTGGTACTCCCTGTATATAGCTCCACATTGATCTGGTACTGGTACTCCCTGTATATAGCTCCACATTGATCTGGTACTGGTACTCCCTGTATATAGCTCCACATTGATCTGGTACTGGTACTCCCTGTATATAGCTCCACATTGATCTGGTACTGGTACTCCCTGTATATAGCTCCACATTGATCTGGTACTGGTACTCCCTGTATATAGCTCCACATTGATCTGGTACTGGTACTCCTGTATATAGCTTCACATTGATCTGGTACTGGTACTCCCTGTATATAGCTCCACATTGATCTGGTACTGGTACTCCCTGTATATAGCTCCACATTGATCTGGTACTGGTACTCCCTGTATATAGCTCCACATTGATCTGGTACTGGTACTCCCTGTATATAGCTCCACATTGATCTGGTACTGGTACTCCCTGTATATAGCTCCACATTGATCTGGTACTGGTACTCCCTGTATATAGCTCCATTCTTGTGTATTTTATTTTATTCCTTGTTTCTATTTTTATTTTATTATTTTAAACTGCATTGTTGGGATGGCTCGTAAGCAAGCATTTCACGGTAAAGTCTACACCAGTTGAAATAACATTTGATTTGACTTTGGGCCACAGGAGGTTGGTGGCACCTTAATTGGTGAGGATGGGCTCGTGGTAATGGCTGGAGCGGAATGGGTGGAATGGTAACAAATACATCAAACATGGTTTCCATGTGTTTAATGCCATTCCATACGCTCTGTTCCAGCAATTGTTATGAGCCGTCCTCCCCTCAGCAGCCTCCACTGCTTTGGGCGTAGTGCTGCATTCTTAACCTTGGAAAACCATTTTGTCCAGTCAAAAGTGTACTTTTTTGTGCCCAAAATGGAAGGCAGCACTTTCGTAATTTCACTGTAGCGAATTCTGTTTTATTTTGATTCTCGGTATCCATAAAACAACACTGTTTTATTCAAAACAAATAACAGGCACCAAAATCGCCACTTTCTTGCATCAGCATTATTGGTAATTGGTCTTTTAAACACGGTGGGGAATCAGTTCAGATGGGGAAAAGGTGTTTGGTTGGGGTTCGGGGTGTGTGTGTTTATTTGGGTTTGTATTTGAGTGTGCATATTTGGTATTTGCGCCTGAGTGCACATGGGGTGGAGAGGGGAGTGGAGAGAGGGTTGTTGTTGGCAGTGACGGAGCAGTCTGGACCGTGTGTGTGTGTGTGTGTATGGGGTATATGGAAATGCAGATGAATAGGGGTCTGATAGGGTACGTTGAATGCCACCTCTAGCCCTCCATCAGCTCTGGGAGCTTGGGGTAGAGGGGTAGGGAGGTAGAGGGGTAGAGGAGAGTAGTGGGGTAGAGGGGTAGAGGGGTAGGGTAGAGGGTTGGGGGGGTAGAGGGTGTAGAGGGGTAGAGGAGGGTAGGGGGTAAGGGGATAGAGGGGTAGGGGTAGAAGGGTAGGGGGTAGAGGGGTAGGGGGGTAGAGGAGGGTAGGGGGTAGGGGGTTAGAGGGGGTAGGGGTAGAGGGGTGGAGGGGTAGAGGAGGGTAGGGGGTAGGGGGTTAGAGGGTAGGGGGTAGAGGAGGGTAGGGGGGTAGAGGGGTGGGGGTAGAGGGGTAGGGGGTAGAGGGGGTAGGGGGTAGGGGGTTGAGGGGTAGGGGGTAGAGGGGTAGGGGTAGAGGGTAGGGGGTAGAGGGGTAGGGGATAGAGGGGTAGGGTAGAAGGGTAGGGGGTAGAGGGGTAGAGGGTTAGAGGGGTAGGGGGTAGAGGGGTAGGGGGTTAGAGGGGTAGGGTAATAATAATAATAATAATAATATGCCATTTAGCAGACGCTTTTATCCAAAGCGACTTACAGTCATGCGTGCATACATTTTTTTTTTTTGTGTATGTGTGGTCCCGGGGATCGAACCCACTACCTTGGCGTTACAAGCGCCGCGCTCTACCAGCTGAGCTACAGAGGACCACTAGAGGGGTAGGGGGTAGGGGGTTAGAGGGTAGGGGGTAGAGGGGTAGGGGGGTAGAGGGGGTAGGGGTAGAGGGGTGAGGGGTAGAGGGGTAGGGGGTAGGGGGGTAGGGGGGTTAGAGGGGTAGGGGGGTAGAGGGGTAGGGGGTAGAGGGGTAGGGGATAGGGGGGTAGGGGTAGAGGGGTAGGGGGTAGAGGGGGTAGAGGAGGGTAGGGGGTAGGGGGTTAGAGGGGTAGGGGTTAGAGGGGTGGGGGTAGAGGGGTAGGGGGGGGTAGAGGAGGGTAGGGGGGTAGGGGGTTAGAGGGGTAGGGGGTAGAGGGGTAGGGTAGAGGGGTAGGGTAGAGGGGTGAGGGTAGATGAGATGGAGGGGTAGGGGGATAGGGGGGTAGAGGGGGTAGAGAGGGTAGAGCGGTAGAGGAGGGTAGCGAGGTAGGGGGGTCACTTTGGGGGTGATGGACATGACCCTTGGTTCACAGAGCTAAGCCCCCTTTTCACCCCGGTAACTCCCCGGTAACTCTCCGACTTCTCAAGCATCCCCCTTTTCCCTAACACCACAGGGCCATGACAGCAACAATATTGGAACCATTTTCTGAAGGGGGGGGGGGGCCTGGGCTGCTGTCGGGGACAAAGGGCCACACAATGCGGGCCTGGCTAGGCACTATGAGGAGGAGTGCATTAAAAACAGCTCAGGAAGGGGAAGAATCGGCAGACACTGAATGCCAAATTTGAACTCGCTTTTCTTTTTGTTGCCAGTCCTCTGTCTCTCCTCCACTCCTCTTTTCCAGGAACGACAACATCCTGCTGAGTAGAATAAGCCCACTGGTTAGGGGTGGAACATTTAGACGTGAGTGAGTGATGGGCCAGGGGTGCTGTGTAAAATAAATTATTTAGCAAATTATTTTTTATTTCTGCTGAGACGCACTTTTAAATGGATAGTTGTTGGCTCAATGACTGGAAGTCTATGGGACCAGCTACAGTAGTATGTTACTGTGCTAATGCTAGTAGCAATGCAACCGGCCTGGCAAACCTAGCCCTGTCCTGCCATGCACATGGACACACCGCACCTGGGTTATGTGACCACGGAAGGGGAAACACCTCCGACGCAGGGAAATGGGAAGTGGCGTGCATACCACGACCTTGAAGTCAAAGCTGGGCGTGTGTGGGCATGGGGCATCCAGTAGGCGAGGTGTCAGGCCTGTCTGGCCGTGTTCAACCCGCTGCACCGCGTCCACAAAATTGCAATGACCACAGTCCGTAGCCAGAAGGACACAATTACCCTATCAGGTTCCCTCAGCTAAATATGATTTGACCAATCAGCATAATTTGAAGCGTTCCGCATGAGGTCGCCGGTAACTGGTTTTGCACCGATCTCACCCCGTGAAGCTAAACACCCAGCTAATAGCTCGCTTGCCATTTGACAAATTGAAATTTTAATCAAGGGGTGGAAGGAAATGGGATGCGTCTGGGCGCCACAGAAAAGGACGGCAGGTCAGGCACAAAACACATGGATGGACAAGTCAACCGGAATCTGGAGATAAACGATATGTCTGGGCTCCCCTCTGGTTTGGTCGCTGTATGTTGTGATTGGTCACAGTACGTCTGTTTGATTACGCTTCATTTCACGGGCCATGATTTACCTTGTAACAGCTTAATTACATTGCTTTTGCCTTGTAACTATATTTTGTTTAAATTAAACTAATTAGCGCAAGGAACCATTTGATATCAACTGGTTCACAATTCTATTGAATTACTTCAAAGAAGTACCTGGTAACGATCGTTCGTTTCTCATAAATAGCAGGTAAAGTTGGTTTTGATGCAGAATAGTCATCCGCCACTTCTCTGTGTATACAGGCTGTGCTCTACCTCTCTGGCTCTCACACTGTGGTGTGAACAGCCCGTTCCTGGTTGGTTCCTAGCCCTGGCACTAGCAGGGAACCATGCATGGGAGCCAAATGAAACCACAAAGCAAAGCCTATTAATTAAACCCCTAACGCTATTTTGGCTTCCTCCCCTTCCTCCGCCGCTTCCCACCAAATGAGATCAAATCAACCTTCAAATGACCAGGAAACAAGTAGATCCACCTGACATTCCCTTATATCCATCAACTGAAGAGCGATGGGTTGACAGAGCTGAATATTCTTGACGGGTCACAGCTGTTTCTGTTTGGTGTGGTCAGTGGGGGATCCAAAGTAATTTCTTCCTCGCATATTATTTTCTCTACATAACTTGGGGACATAACCAGTGTGGGGGTGAATCACATGTTCTACTTACAGATGTAGTAGTACTCGTGGCCCGGCCGGAACTCGAAGCCTAGCGAGAATGGGGTGAAGAGCTGGAACTTCTCTGAGAACTTGAGCGGTCCGTTGGGGCTCTGGGGCCGGTTGCACTCCCAGCGCTTGAAGCCCTTCATGCGGTGGTCGCAGGTGGTGTAGCCGTCGTAGTTGACCATGAAGAGGATGTAGCGCTCCATGCGCTCTTGGGGGAGCGGGTCCTCGTAGTGGGGGCAGTAGATGTCCAGGTAGTCGTTGATGGCCACCTCCACTGTGTACTCCCCATGGAGAAACCTGCAGATGAGACATAGGCCAAATATGAACATTAAAAAACATATGTTTGAGTTTGAGTTTGAGTTTATTTTTACAGGGACAGTGCACATTAATCAACGTTTCAGTAAAAGTGCCGGTTTTAGCCAGCCGGCTAATTTTCAACCGCAGTCCCTGGGCAGGTTATTATTATTATGTTCATCAACTGTTATATAAACAGAACACTAAACACGTAATATAAATGTAATAGAGGCATGTACTGTAACAGAGCTCCAGATGAAACAACGTTAAAGTGGGCAATGTTTCTGCCCCTGATGGACCCAACTAAATGACTATGAATTCCACCTAAAGCACTCTCAAGAACAGACTACCTATCAACAGCACCTATCGTCCATCTGATACATACTAACACAGAAAGGTATAAAGACAGCATAACATGGTGCTAATACTCTATGGACGAAGGAGCTGGGTGAGGAGGACAAAGAAGAGGTGGTGAACGGGTGCAGGAGGAGGACAAGGGCCTGGAGGCAGGGGTTCACAGAGTGAGAGCAGCTTCATTAAGCTCTTTCACAGGGCCCTGGCTCTCGCCCAGCTCTGGCCAAATGACTTTGTCGCTCATGGCAATTTCGATACAAATTGAGCACCTGCACGGTGGCACAGATCTGGCCCTCTAATAACAAAATCCCAGAGAGTGCAACCACGTGCAAGTTTACAGGTAGCTATACCGCCCTCGCCCCCATGGCTATTAACTCCATCGCACGAGACCAGGTGAAACGGCTCAAATCACAGCCCAGATGACGATTGTGTGGCTCCATCTCCACTTTCTCCAGGCCCTAGTCCTCTGTCTGGCTCAATCACACTGCACATGGATTTTCCCAATAGTTTTGCGTCCGCAGCTTAAGTGACAAGTCGTTGGGGGCATCGGGCTGCGTGCTACGCCACTGCTTATAACTATAAGTAAGGTACAACTATAAGAAATCTAAGATGTGTCAAATAAATTATGTGCAGCTCAGGGTTCCAGCTATGCATTTGGTTTGCTAACTTACTAGTTAAGTGGCTAGAGGTCAAGATCAAGCTTCTTGGTTACAGCAGAGACATTAAATCCCCTCCTGGATCAAGATCCCTGTTGCCTAAATTGTTTTGTGCGTAAAACAACTAATTTAAAAAAATGTTGTAGTTTTTAGCACCCCTTATGTACACATTCGGTAATTTCATATACCCCGGTATGGTACAGAAACGGTATGACGGTATGAAAATCTGGATACCACCCAACCCTACTTACCCCCCGCCGTTGAGGCACCTGCTCCTAGACCTCACATAGTTAATGCTGTGACCGTAACCAAATTCCTATTCTAAATCACAATACACAATTAACAGATAATCACAAATTAAATCTACGAGATGGTTCTAGAGATGGTTTACACATCAAACTGTTTGTATACATGTGAAATCTGGTCTTGGTGTGTGTACTGTATTTAATTGCGGGCCACTGTGTTTCGTAATTAACCACATAAACTCTGAAGCCAATATGAGAAAAGGTTTGACACACAGACCCAAAATTCACAGACTGACCACCGTATAAGTCACCCCCTGAGTCCCCCTTGGACGGAGCGTCACTTCTCCCTCTCGAATTTCCTTATCAGTCGCGCCATGAGGCCCATAATCCTTCAAAGGGCTCTGGTGGGGAGAAGTGACGTCGCCATTTTGAGTCTTGTAGTGATAAACCCTTGCTCAAACACCAGCCATGTTGGTGAAAGTACCGCCAGATCAGTTGCAGCTCGTGGGCTCAGAGCGTGGAAAAGTGAGGGAGAAGAGGGGACCACCAGGGGGATAGGATGGGGGGTACGGGGTTATGTTATGGAGTGGGGAGAAGGGGGAGAAGGGGGTTGCAGGCAGGCCTGGCATCAGATGACAGGTAATCTGGGGGGGTTGGAATTAGTGTTAGAGGGGCCTATCCAGCTGCTGTGTGAGGATCTTCTCCAGTCCCCCCTTTACTACCCCTGCTGCCCTCCCGGCTCCCCCCCCACACTACTCCTCCCCCCACCCTCTGCTGCCCCCCCGGCTTCTGTTTTTCTCTGAGTGCTGCGGCCATCGCCATCTCTCTTTCGGGATTGAAATAGTCCTTTATTTTTGATAAATCAATATCCTATCCTTCTCCCTCCTTTCCCGCTCTGTCGTTTCCCATGGTTCTTGGCAGCATTGCCAGTCATTAAGGGACAGTGGAGGCAGATCGAGGAAGGGTTTGACGGAGCGATGGAGCAGCATCCAGTCTTTGATTGAGCTCCGTGACACTTTGTTGGAAATGGAAATGACCTCGTTAGGCAGTCAGGTGGGAGGAGAGGAAGAACATCATGACAGATCCAAATATCAATAAAACGGCAGCCAGGGGTGTGTGATGTGTGCGTGTATGTGTATGTGTGTGTTTCTGTGAGTGTGAGGGAGAGCTAATGCATGCAAGCTATCTGTGGTCTTGCAATCACTCGCGCCAGCCTCGGCACTCCCTTCCCCCACTGTCACCTGCATGTCGTGATTGGTGGTTCTGTTGAAGCCGCCCCCCACCTTCCCCCTTTCAGACATTTACAGCAAATCAAATATCATCCTGGCTACAGTTTACTCCTGTCAGGGGGGAGACAGGTTCCACCCTGATGGCTCAATAGGGTCTTGCTCCTGCAGATACCTTCTCAGGACACAGACGCTGTATACGAGCTCAGACAGCTCTAACGGTGCCATAGAGGATGTTGCGTTGCCGCCAACAGCAGCACGGGTGGTGAAATGACATTTAGAATTAGAAGCTATGTACTAGCTAGTGTTGTGTGTGTACTAGCTAGCTATATGTACATACTCAGGGCCGTAACCAGGGTCTGTGTTTTTGTGAGCTCATGTACTGCATTAGTATATAGTTAAAAAACTCTCAAATGCTATTTGGAGAACAGCTAAAACAAGCAAAAATGACCCCAGCCATTATCACATTGGTTGCTGTGGCTTCATTCACACATGGGATTAAAACTATGGGATTAAAAACTTTATTTTTTTCAGTTGTAAAGCTAGTTTCCTGCAATTCGACACATTTTAATACGATATCTGAGTGAGAGTGACTAAGAAAATCAATGGTGGCCCCCTGGAGGTCAGGGCCCCTGGGTACGTGCCATGTGTGCCCGGTTGGTCATTCGGCCATGATTACTACAAGTTTAGATAGACGGCTAGACTAACTAGACTAATTTACCAATCTAAAATGTTTGAACTGAAATGGCTTAATTGAGTGACTGTCAGTGAGTGACACATAACAAAAGGAAAACTGCTGATGCACAACTATGTTTCGAAATTGCACCTTGTGTATTCTACTATTCTAACTCTCAACAGTAAGTTTAGACTCCGGTGACCTCATATGTACTGTAGTTATGGCCCTGTGTGTACTAGCTAGCTAATGTGTGCTAGCTAGCTGCACACGCAACAGTGGTTAACATAACGCCCTGGATCATAGCTAGTGCGCCGACTGGTATGCGCGTAGCACACTGACACCCTGGAACAAAGCTACTGACTCTTGCGATACACCCAACCAACAAATGTCTACAGGTTGCACGCGCACATACCATCTGAGACGCAAACATACCATCTGAGACGCAAACATACCATCTGAAACGCAAGCGCATGCGCTTTGAGGTTTGCAGACCAGGCGGCCTCAGCACGAATAATCAGCAGCTGGATGCTTCTCTGGTGGTTTGCTATGACAGCCTCTAAACATGCACTAGCGCCTGGCCCAGACTCTTCCCTTCCATACACCAAACGCGTTCTCACAACATTCTCACTGCCCTCAATCCAACGTGGACAAGCAAGCACCATGCATGGCGGCCATTTTGTCAACCGCCCGTCCCATTCCTCTGAGATCAGAAACACATGGTGGTGATTGATCAATTTAGCTTTCAAACTATGAAAAAAGACAGGGTGAGTTCCTGGACTTTGAAAGCTCCCAGAGAGTTTCAGTCTTCACAGTCTGTCTGACTACCAACAAACCAAACCCCCCGTGGGAGCTTAATTAATCAGGCCCAATGTTTATAAGTGCATTATAAAGTGTTTATAACTGGGTGATTTAGGAGGGCTGAACTTTAAAAGCCGGCCTGGGTTTCTTGTGTGGTTTTTTGAAGACCACTTCTTCTCTGATTTACTGTCTTGTCAAGCTCAGCTTGGACCTGGCAATGTGGTTTAACTCAGCCCCTCTTTATGATTTCATGGGCTAAATGTTTGTTCGTAAGGCTGTCTGCTTTTGAAGCCATGCATGCAGGAAGAAGGCATCTGCAAAGGGAAGACGTCAAAACCGAACAGCATGGATAATTTAGAACGCTATTCTGACTTCAGGTGGTGGAAAAGAGCTAGGACGCTCTCTTCTGTACTAGTAGGAATTATACAACGCTTCTTAAAGCTTAAAGGGATAGCTCAATAAAATGTATTTGAAAAGAACTACCACTGCAAATTGGAGCTCTATACTTTCATTGTCTAACAACGATTATGTTTCATGTTTAAAAGGGACACAGATATTAAAAATGGCAATAGTGAATTTCAAAATTTCCCAGAAGATACTGTAAACTGCTGCCTTTAAAGTAAAAACATGTTATGACAACATTGTGACCAATCCTTTAAAGCTTGCATTACCATCACCCATGGAAGATAGCATGTGACCAATCATATCAGAACTTCCTGGCCCCCTGGACCAATGAGATGACGTGAGTGGAGAGAGAGAGAGGGTACAATAGAGAACTTTCCCCTCCCAGCATTCCTTTCCCTATCTCTCCCTCCCTGCGGGCCAGTTCACCCCACCACCCAGCAAAAATACAAAAACATGTGCTTTCCGTGCCACCTGCTCGACCCTCTGACAGAGAACTCCAGCTGCTTGTTTGTCTGCAGAACACAGGTCCAGGATGGAACAGGAGATGGTGGTGGTGGTGTGTGTGTGGGTGGATGGGGGGCACATGGGGTAGAACATTACTCTTCAGTTTCTGCCTACAGTACCCCAGATTACTCTCCATACAGATCCTTTATGCCCCTTTAATACCCACACCAATCTGTGTATAGACTCTGGAAGCCTGACGCATGCTATTGTTGATTCGTTTGTAGGATTTTTCCTGGAATTCCAGGATTAACAGCAAAAAGCCAGACCAGGTTTGTTTACATTGTGAAGATTTTGGCAAAAGTCGGTATACGTTGTCTGGGGGTTGCCAGGATCGGTATCCTAGACGTGGAAATTACGTGACTTTTTTTTTTTTTACCTCCGCCGTCCGCTCCTCCATTTTTGACACACACCCAAAGCAAACAGAGGAATTTACTCTGCAATTAACCGATGACCTCGGCAAATTGACTTAATACAAACAAATGGACTTAATAACTTGACACAACCCTTTTAAACACTTCAAACCCATTTTTCATCAGCATGTCATCTGATTACATTGGAGTCCTGGTCTAGGCCTAGCCTTCCTGCCCACAGCAACGTCCAATCTAGGCTCCAGCTAGGGCTGTAACATTTGTCACAAGTATTCTCACTCATTTTCTGGTGCGAGTCCAATGTAAGCACGTTAGCATTAGCGATTTCGGTGGAGAGTTTCCGCGGACAAGTCATGTAACTGAAGTCTCCCTGTGTTTATAATTTAACGAGTTGGAGGGTTGGTGGTGGTGGTGGTGGTGGTGGTGTTGGTGGTGGTGGGGCGGGGGGGGGGTTAGGGGGGGTGAGGGAGAGAGACGGGACAGGAGCGGGTGCTAGGCTGGGGGGGAGAATGTTCCTTTGTGGTCTCACTGAGGCCTGTCTGGAAGCCATTTCCACGTGTTAGTCCTCCGGCCTGGCCTGCATCTGGAGCCCACCTCTCGCCATGTGGAACGTGTTTATTGTTCTTTGTGTCAGGCAGAAACACAGACAGCCCTCCCTCCCTACTCTCCCTCTATCCATCCTTCCCTCCTACTCTCCCTCTATCCATCCTTCCCTCCCTACTCTCCCTACTCTCCCTCTATCCATCCTTCCCTCCCTACTCTCCCTCTATCCATCCTTCCCTCCCTACTCTCCCTCTATCCATCCTTCCCTCCTACTCTCCCTCTATCCATCCTTCGCTCCCTACTCTCCCTCTATCCATCCTTCCCTCCCTACTCTCCCTCTATCCCTCCCTCCTTCCCTCCCTCCCTACTCTCCCTCTATCCCTCCCTCCCTACTCTCCCTCTATCCCTCTATCCCTCCCTACTCTCCCTCTATCCCTCCCTCCCTACTCACCCTCTATCCATCCTTCCCTCCCTACTCTCCCTCTATCCATCCTTCCCTCCCTACTCACCCTCTATCCATCCTTCCCTCCCTACTCTCCCTCTATCCCTCCCTCCCTACTCACCCTCTATCCCTCCCTCCCTCCCTACTCTCCCTCTATCCATCCTTCCCTCCCTACTCACCCTCTATCCATCCTTCCCTCCCTACTCTCCCTCTATCCATCCTTCCCTCCCTACTCTTCCTCTATCCATCCTTCCCTCTCTCCTCTCCCTCTATCCTTCCCTCCCTACTCTCCCTCTATCCCTCCCTCCCTACTCTCCCTCTATCCCTCCCTCCCTACTCTCCCTCTATCCATCCTTCCCTCCCTACTCTCCCTCCCTCCCTACTCTCCCTCTATCCATCCTTCCCTCCCTACTCTCCCTCTATCTCTCCCTCTATCCCTCCCTCCCTACTCTCCCTCTATCTCTCCCTACTCTCCCTCTATCTCTCCCTACTCTCCCTCTATCTCTCCCTACTCTCCCTCTATCTCTCCCTATTCTCCCTCTATCTCTCCCTCCCTCCCTACTCTCCCTACTCTCCCTCTATCTCTCCCTACTCTCCCTCTATCTCTCCCTACTCTCCCTCTATCTCTCCCTCCTCTCCCTCTATCCCTCCCTCCCTCCCTACTCTCCCTCTATCCCTCCCTCCCTCCCTCCCTACTCTCCCTCTATCTCTCCCTCGATCCCACCCTCCTCTCCCTCTATCCCTCTGTAATTTCTGCTGTTATTCCAACTAGGCATGGAGCAATATTCCTATCGAGGCGTTTACACAAACTTAACCTCCAGTTGATGTTCGGCCAACGGCGAGGAAAAGCGTTGCGTCAAAACAAAAACAAACAAACAAGACGAGGAAGATTTGGGGGGAGGGGAGGATACATGGGGGAGGATGCATGGAGAGGATGTATGGGGGAGGATGCATGGGGAGGATGTGGGGGGAGGATGGGGGAGGATGCATGGGGAGGATGTATGGGGGAGGATGCATGGGGGAGGATGTATGGGGGGAGGATGTATGGGGGAGGCTGCATGGGGGAGGATGTATGGGGAGGATGCATGGGGGAGGATGTATGGGGGAGGTTGCATGGGGAGGAAGCATGGGGGAGGATGTATGGGGGAGGATGTATGGGGGAGGCTGTATGGGGAGGATGCATGGGGAGGATGCATGGGGGAGGATGCATGGGGGAGGATGCATGGGGAGGATGTATGGGGGAGGATGCAAGGGGAGGAGGTATGGGGGAGGATGTATGGGGGAGGATGCATGGGGGAGGATGCATGGGGAGGAGGTATGGGGGAGGATACATCTCCCTCTCTCTCTCTCTACATCTCTCAACATCTCTCTCTCTCAATTCCATTTCAATTTAAGGGCTTTATTGGCATGGGAAACATATGTTTACATTGTCAAAGCAAGTTAAATAGATAATGAACAAAATAACAATAATATTTTTTACAGCAAACATTACACTCACAAAAGTTCCAAAATAATAGACATTTCAAATGTCATATTATGTGCAAATAGTTAAAGGAAGATCTCTCTCTCTCTCTCTCTCTATATATATCTCTCTCTCTCTACATCTCTCTCTCTCTACATCTCTCGCTCTCTCTACATCTCTCTCTCCCTCTACATCTCTCTCTCGCTCTACATCTCTCTCTCGCTCTCTCTCTACCTCTCTCTCAACATCTCTCTCTCTCTCTCTCTCTCTCTCTATATATATATATATATATATATATCTCTACATCTCTCTCTCTCTCTCTCTCTCTCTCTCTCTCTCTCTCTCTCTCTCTCTCTCTTCATCTCTCTCAATTCAATTTCAGTTTAAGGGCTTTATTAGTATGGGAAATAGATAATAAACAAAAGTGAAACAAAAAAGAAACAAAAAAAACTGTAAACACTACATTCACAAAAGTTCCAAAAGAATAAAGACATTAGAAATGTCATATCTGCAAATAGTTAAAGGAAGGTCTCTCTCTCTACATCTCTCTCTTCCTCTACATCTCTCTCTCTTCCTCTACATCTCTCTCTCTCTTCCTCTACATCTCTCTCTCTCTTCCTCTACATCTCTCTACATCTCTCTCTCTCTTCCTCTACATCTCTCTCTTCCTCTACATCTCTCTCTCTTCCTTTACAACTCGCTCTCTCTTCCTCTACATCTCTCTCTCTTCCTCTACATCTCTCTCTCTTCCTCTACATCTCTCTCTCTTCCTCTACATCTCTCTCTCTTCCTCTACATCTCTCTCTTCCTCTACATCTCTCTCTCTTCCTCTACATCTCTCTCTCTCCCTCTACATCTCCCTCTTTCCTGCTCTACATCTCTCTCTCCTCCGCTACATCTCTCTCTCCTCCTCTACATCTCTCTCTCTCTCCTCCTCTACATCTCTCTCTCCTCCTCTACATCTCTCTCTTCCTCCACATCTCTCTCTTCCTCTACATCTCTCTCTCTTCCTCTACATCTCTCTCTCTTCCTCTACATCTCTCTCCTCCTCTACATCTCTCTCTCCTCCTCTACATCTCTCTCTCTCCTCCTCTACATCTCTCTCTCCTCCTCTACATCTCTCTCTTCCTCCACATCTCTCTCTTCCTCTACATCTCTATCTCTTCCTCTACATCTCTCTCTCTTCCTCTACATCTCTCTCTCTCTTCCTCTACACCTCTCTCTCTTCCTCTACATCTCTCTCTCTTCCTCTACATCTCTCTCTCTTCCTCTACATCTATCTCTCTTCCTCTACATCTCTCTCTCTTCCTCTACATCTCTCTCTTCCTCTACATCTCTCTCTCTCTTCCTCTACATCTCTCTCTCCTCCTCTACATCTCTCTCTCTTCCTCTACATCTCTCGCTCTCTTCCTCTACATCTCTCTCTCTCTTCCTCTACATCTCTCTCTACCTCCTCTCTCTCTCTCTTCCTCTACATCTCTCTCTCTTCCTCTACATCTCTCTCTCTCTTCCTCTACATCTCTCTCTCTCTCTCTACATCTCTCTCTCCTCTCTCTCTCTCTCTCTCTCTCTCTCTCTCTCTCTCTCTCTTCATCTACATCTCTCTCTCTCTCTACCTCTACATCCCTCTCTCTCTTCCTCTACATCTCTCTCTCTCTTCCTCTACATCTCTCTCTCTTCATCTACATCTCTCTCTCTCCCTCTACATCTCTCTCTCTTCCTCTACATCTCTCTCTCTCCTCCTCTACATCTCTCTCTCTCCTCCTCTACATCTCTCTCTCCTCCTCTACATCTCTCTCTCGCTTCCTTTACATCTCTCTCTCCTCCTCTACATCTCTCTCTCGCTTCCTTTACATCTCTCTCTCTTCCTCTACATATCTCTCTCTCTTCCTCTACAGCTCTCTCTCTCTTCCTTTACATCTCTCTCTCTTCCTCTACATATCTCTCTCTCTTCCTCTACATCTCTCCATCTCTTTCTCTCTCTCTACATATATCTCTCTTCCTCTACATCTCTCTCTCTCTCTCTTCCTCTACATCTCTCGCCCTCTTCCTCTATATCTCTCTCTCTCTCTTCCGCTACATCTCTCTCTCTCTTCCGCTACATCTCTCTCTCTCTTCCTCTACATCTCTCTCTGTCCTCCTCTACATCTCTCTCTCTTCCTCTACATCTCTCTCTCTCTCTTCCTCTACATCTCTCTCTTCCTCTACATCTCTCTCTCTTCCTCTATATCTCTCTAACTCTCTCTCTCTTCCTCTACATCTCTCTCTCTCTCCCTCTACATCTCTCTCTCTCTTCCTCTACATCTCTCTACATCTATCTCTCTCTCTCTCTCTCTCTTCCTCTACATCTCTCTCTCCTCCACTACATCTCTCTCTCTTCCTCTACATCTCTCTCTCTCTCTTCCTCTACATCTCTCGCTCTCTCCCTCTACATCTCTCTCTTTTCCTCTACATCTCTCTCTCTTCCACTACATCTCTCTCTCTCTTCCTCTACCTCTCATTACATCTCTCTCTCTCTCTCTCTCTCTCTTTCCTCTACATCTCTCCCTCTATTCCTCTACATCTCTCTCTCTTCCCTCTACATCTCTCTACATCTCTTTCTCTCTCTCCCTCTTCCTCTACATCTCTCTCTCTTTTCCTCTACATCTCTCGCTCTCTTCCTCTATATCTCTCTCTCTCTTCCGCTACATCTCTCTCTCTCTTCCGCTACATCTCTCTCTCTCTTCCTCTACATCTCTCTCTGTCCTCCTCTACATCTCTCTCTCTTCCTCTACATCTCTCTCTCTCTTCCTCTACATCTCTCTCTTCCTCTACATCTCTCTCTCTTCCTCTATATCTCTCTACATCTCTCTCTCTCTCTCTTCCTCTACATCTCTCTCTCTCTTCCTCTACATCTCTCTCTCTTCCTCTACATCTCTCTACATCTATCTCTCTCTCTCTCTCTTCCTCTACACCTCTCTCTCCTCCACTACATCTCTCTCTCTTCCTCTACATCTCTCTCTCTCTTCCTCTACATCTCTCGCTCTCTCCCTCTACATCTCTCTCTCTTTTCCTCTACATCTCTCTCTCTTCCTCTACATCTCTCTCTCTCTTCCTCTAACCTGTCATTACATCTCTCTCTCTCTCTCTCTCTTCATCTACATCTCTCCCTCTATCTCTCTTCCTCTACCTCTCTGTCTCTCTTCCTCTACATCTCTCTCTCTCTTCCTCTACATCCCTCTCTCTCTTCCTCAACGCGCTCTCTTCCTCTACATCTCTCTCTCTTCCTCTACATCTCTCTCTCTCCTCCTCTACATCTCTCTCTTTCTTCCTTTGCATCTCTCTCTCTCTTCCTCTACATATTTCTCTCTCTTCCTCTACATCTCTCTCTTCCTCTACATCTCTCTCTTCCTCTACATCTCTCTCTCTTCCTCTACATCTCTCTCTCTTCCTCTACATCTCTCTCTTCCCCTACATCTCTCTCTTCCTCTACATCTCTCTCTCTTCCTCTACATCTCTCTCTCTTCCTCTACATCTCTCTCTCTTCCACTACATCTTTCTCTCTCTTCCTCTACATCTCTCTCTCTCTTCCACTACATCTCTCTCTCTCTTCCTCTACATCTCTCTCTCTCTTCCTCTACATCTCTCTCTCTCTTCCTCTACATCTCTCTCCCTCTTCCTCTACATCTCTCTCTCTCTCTTCCTCTACATCTCTCTCTCTTCCTCTACATCTCTCTCTCTCTCTCTCTCTCTCTCTCTCTCTACACCCCTCTCTCTCTTCCTCTACATCTCTCTCTTCCTCTACATCACTCTCTCTTCCTCTACATCTCTCTCTCTCTTCCTCTACATCTCTCTCTCTTCCTCTACATCTCTCTCTCTTCCTCTACATATCTCTCTCTTCCTCTACCTCTCTCTCTCTTCCTCTACATCTCTCTCTCTATTCCTCTACACCCCTCTCTCTCTTCCTCTACATCTCTCTCTCTTCCTCTACATCTCTCACTCTTCCTCTACATCTCTCTCTCTATCTTCCTCTACATCTCTCTCTCTTCCTCTACATATCTCTCTCTCTTCCTCTACATCTCTCTCTCTTTTCCTCTACATCTCTCTCTCTCTTCCTCTACATCTCTCTTTCTCCTCCTCTACATCTCTCTCTCTTCCTCTACATCTCTCTCTCTCTTCCTCTACATCTCTCTTCCTCTACATCTCTCTCTCTCTCTCTTTCCTCCTCTACATCTCTCTCTTCCTCTACATCTCTCTCTCTCTTCCTCTACATCTCTCTCTATTCCTCTACATCTCTCTCTTCCTCTACATCTCTCCATCTCTTTCTCTCTCTCTACATATATCTCTCTTCCTCTACATCTCTCTCTCTCTCTCTTCCTCTACATCTCTCGCTCTCTTCCTCTATATCTCTCTCTCTCTTCCGCTACATCTCTCTCTCTCTTCCGCTAAATCTCTCTCTCTCTTCCTCTACATCTCTCTCTGTCCTCCTCTACATATCTCTCTCTTCCTCTACATCTCTCTCTCTCTTCCTCTACATCTCTCTCTTCCTCTACATCTCTCTCTCTTCCTCTATATCTCTCTACATCTCTCTCTCCCTCTCTCTCTCTTCCTCTACATCTCTCTCTCTCTTCCTCTACATCTCTCTCTCTCTTCCTCTACATCTCTCTACATCTATCTCTCTCTCTCTCTCTTCCTCTACATCTCTCTCTCCTCCACTACATCTCTCTCTCTTCCTCTACATCTCTCTCTCTCTCTCTTCCTCTACATCTCTCGCTCTCTCCCTCTACATCTCTCTCTTTTCCTCTACATCTCTCTCTCTTCCTCTACATCTCTCTCTCTCTTCCTCTACCTCTCATTACATCTCTCTCTCCCTCTCTCTTCCTCTACATCTCTCCCTCTATTCCTCTACATATCTCTCTCTTCCCTCTACATCTCTCTACATCTCTTTCTCTCTCTCCCTCTTCCTCTACATTTCTCTCTCTCTTCCTCTACATCTCTCGCTCTCTTCCTCTATATCTCTCTCTCTCTTCCGCTACATCTCTCTCTCTCTTCCGCTACATCTCTCTCTCTCTTCCTCTACATCTCTCACTGTCCTCCTCTACATCTCTCTCTCTTCCTCTACATCTCTCTCTCTCTTCCTCTACATCTCTCTCTTCCCCTACATCTCTCTCTCTTCCTCTATATCTCTCTACATCTCTCTCTCTCTCTCTTCCTCTACATCTCTCTCTCTCTTCCTCTACATATCTCTCTCTCTTCCTCTACATCTCTCTACATCTATCTCTCTCTCTCTCTCTTCCTCTACATCTCTCTCTCCTCCACTACATCTCTCTCTCTTCCTCTACATCTCTCTCTCTCTTCCTCTACATCTCTCGCTCTCTCCCTCTACATCTCTCTCTCTTTTCCTCTACATCTCTCTCTCTTCCTCTACATCTCTCTCTCTCTTCCTCTACCTGTCATTACATCTCTCTCTCTCTCTCTCTTCCTCTACATCTCTCCCTCTATCTCTCTTCCTCTACCTCTCTGTCTCTCTTCCTCTACATCTCTCTCTCTCTTCCTCTACATCCCTCTCTCTCTTCCTCAACGCGCTCTCTTCCTCTACATCTCTCTCTCTTCCACTACATCTCTCTCTTCCTCTACATCTCTCTCTCTTCCTCTACATCTCTCTCTCTTCCTCTACATCTCTCTCTTCCCCTACATCTCTCTCTTCCTCTACATCTCTCTCTCTTCCTCTACATCTCTCTCTCTTCCTCTACATCTCTCTCTCTTCCACTACATCTTTCTCTCTCTTCCTCTACATCTCTCTCTCTCTTCCACTACATCTCTCTCTCTCTTCCTCTACATCTCTCTCTCTCTTCCTCTACATCTCTCTCTCTCTTCCTCTACATCTCTCTCTCTCTTCCTCTACATCTCTCTCTCTCTTCCTCTACATCTCTCTCTCTTCCTCTACATCTCTCTCTCTCTCTCTCTCTCTCTCTACACCTCTCTCTCTTCCTCTACATCTCTCTCTTCCTCTACATCACTCTCTCTTCCTCTACATCTCTCTCTCTTCCTCTACATCTCTCTCTCTTCCTCTACATCTCTCTCTCTTCCTCTACATATCTCTCTCTTCCTCTACCTCTCTCTCTCTTCCTCTACATCTCTCTCTCTCTTCCTCTACATCTCTCCATCTCTTTCTCTCTCTCTACATATATCTCTCTTCCTCTACATCTCTCTCTCTCTCTCTTTCTCTACATCTCTCGCTCTCTTCCTCTATATCTCTCTCTCTCTTCCGCTACATCTCTCTCTCTCTTCCTCTACATCCCTCTCTCTCTTCCTCAACGCGCTCTCTTCCTCTACATCTCTCTCTCTTCCTCTACATCTCTCTCTCTCCTCCTCTACATCTCTCTCTTTCTTCCTTTGCATCTCTCTCTCTCTTCCTCTACATATTTCTCTCTCTTCCTCTACATCTCTCTCTTCCCCTACATCTCTCTCTTCCTCTACATCTCTCTCTCTTCCTCTACATCTCTCTCTCTTCCTCTACATCTCTCTTCCCCTACATCTCTCTCTTCCTCTACATCTCTCTCTCTTCCTCTACATCTCTCTCTCTTCCTCTACATCTCTCTCTCTTCCACTACATCTTTCTCTCTCTTCCTCTACATCTCTCTCTCTCTTCCACTACATCTCTCTCTCTCTTCCTCTACATCTCTCTCTCTCTTCCTCTACATCTCTCTCTCTCTTCCTCTACATCTCTCTCTCTCTTCCTCTACATCTCTCTCTCTCTCTTCCTCTACATCTCTCTCTCTTCCTCTACATCTCTCTCTCTCTCTCTCTCTCTCTCTACACCCCTCTCTCTCTTCCTCTACATCTCTCTCTTCCTCTACATCACTCTCTCTTCCTCTACATCTCTCTCTCTCTTCCTCTACATCTCTCTCTCTTCCTCTACATCTCTCTCTCTTCCTCTACATATCTCTCTCTTCCTCTACCTCTCTCTCTCTTCCTCTACATCTCTCTCTCTCTTCCTCTACATCTCTCTCTGTCCTCCTCTACATCTCTCTCTCTTCCTCTACATCTCTCTCTCTCTTCCTCTACATCTCTCTCTCTTCCTCTATATCTCTCTACATCTCTCTCTCCCTCTCTCTCTCTTCCTCTACATCTCTCTCTCTCTTCCTCTACATCTCTCTCTCTCTTCCTCTACATCTCTCTACATCTATCTCTCTCTCTCTCTCTTCCTCTACATCTCTCTCTCCTCCACTACATCTCTCTCTCTTCCTCTACATCTCTCTCTCTCTCTTCCTCTACATCTCTCGCTCTCTCCCTCTACATCTCTCTCTTTTCCTCTACATCTCTCTCTCTTCCTCTACATCTCTCTCTCTCTTCCTCTACCTCTCATTACATATCTCTCTCTCTCTCTCTCTTCCTCTACATCTCTCCCTCTATTCCTCTACATCTCTCTCTCTTCCCTCTACATCTCTCTACATCTCTTTCTCTCTCTCCCTCTTCCTCTACATCTCTCTCTCTCTTCCTCTACATCTCTCGCTCTCTTCCTCTATATATCTCTCTCTCTTCCGCTACATCTCTCTCTCTCTTCCGCTACATCTCTCTCTCTCTTCCTCTACATCTCTCTCTGTCCTCCTCTACATCTCTCTCTCTTCCTCTACATCTCTCTCTTCCTCTACATCTCTCTCTTCCTCTACATCTCTCTCTCTTCCTCTATATCTCTCTACATCTCTCTCTCTCTCTCTCTTCCTCTACATCTCTCTCTCTCTTCCCCTACATCTCTCTCTCTCTTCCTCTACATCTCTCTACATCTCTCTCTCTCTCTCTCTCTTCCTCTACATCTCTCGCTCTCTCCCTCTACATCTCTCGCTCTCTCCCTCTACATCTCTCTCTCTTTTCCTCTACATCTCTCTCTCTCTTCCTCTACCTGTCATTACATCTCTCTCTCTCTCTCTCTTCCTCTACATCTCTCCCTCTATCTCTCTTCCTCTACCTCTCTGTCTCTCTTCCTCTACATCTCTCTCTCTCTTCCTCTACATCCCTCTCTCTCTTCCTCAACGCGCTCTCTTCCTCTACATCTCTCTCTCTTCCTCTACATCTCTCTCTCTCCTCCTCTACATCTCTCTCTTTCTTCCTTTGCATCTCTCTCTCTCTTCCTCTACATATTTCTCTCTCTTCCTCTACATCTCTCTCTTCCTCTACATCTCTCTCTTCCTCTACATCTCTCTCTCTTCCTCTACATCTCTCTCTCTTCCTCTACATCTCTCTCTTCCCCTACACCTCTCTCTTCCTCTACATCTCTCTCTCTTCCTCTACATCTCTCTCTCTTCCACTACATCTCTCTCTCTCTTCCTCTACATCTCTCTCTCTCTCTTCCTCTACATCTCTCTCTCTCTCTCTCTCTCTCTCTCTCTCTCTCTCTCTCTCCACCCCTCTCTCTCTTCCTCTACATCTCTCTCTTCCTCTACATCTCTCTCTCTCTTCCTCTACATCTCTCTCTCTTCCTCTACATATCTCTCTCTTCCTCTACCTCTCTCTCTCTTCCTCTACATCTCTCTCTCTATTCCTCTACACCCCTCTCTCTCTTCATCTACATCTCTCTCTTCCTCTACATCTCTCACTCTTCCTCTACATCTCTCTCTCTATCTTCCTCTACATCTCTCTCTCTTCCTCTACATATCTCTCTCTCTTCCTCTACATCTCTCTCTCTTCCTCTACATCTCTCTCTCTTTTCCTCTACATCTCTCTCTCTCTTCCTCTACATCTCTCTTTCTCCTCCTCTACATCTCTCTCTCTTCCTCTACATCTCTCTTTCTCTTCCTCTACATCTCTCTTCCTCTACATCTCTCTCTCTCTCTCTTTCCTCCTCTACATCTCTCTCTTCCTCTACATCTCTCTCTCTCTTCCTCTACATCTCTCTCTATTCCTCTACATCTCTCTCTTCATCTACATCTCTCTCTTCCTCTACACCTCTCTCTCTTCCTCTACATCTCTCTCTCTCTCTTCCTCTACATCTCACTCTCTCTCTCTTCCTCTACATCTCTCTCTCTCTCTTCCTCTACATCTCTCTCTCTTCCTCTACATCTCTCTCTCTTCCTCTACATCTCTCTCTCTTCCTCTACATCTCTCTCTCTCTTCCTCTACATCTCTCTCTCTCTTTTCCTCTACATCTCTCTCTTCCTCTATATATCTATCTCTCTTCCTCTACATCTCTCTCTCTCCTCCTCTACATCTCTATCTCTCTTCCGCTACATCTCTCTCTTCCTCTATATATCTATCTCTCTTCCTCTACATCTCTCTCTCTCCTCCTCTACATCTCTCTCTCTCTTCCTCTACATCTCTAACTCTTCCTCTACATCTCTCTCTCTCCTCCTCTACATCTCTCTCTCTTCCTCTACATCTCTCTCTCTCTTCCTCTACATCTCTCTCTCTCTACATCTCTCTCTCTACATCTCTCTCTTCCTCTACATCTATCTCTCTCTTCCTCTACATCTCTCTCTCTTCCTCTACATCTCTCTCTCTCTTCCTCTACATCTCTCTCTCTCTTCCTTTACATCTCTCTCTCTCTTCCTCTACATATCTCTCTCTCTTCCTCTACATATCTCTCTCTCTTCCGCTACATCTCTCTCTCTCTCTCTCTCTACATCTCTCTCTCTTCCTCTACATCTCTCTCTCCTCCTCTATATCTCTCTCTCTCTTCCACTACATCTCTCTCTCTCCTCCAATACATCTCTCTCTCTTCCTCTACATCTCTCTCTTCCTCTACATCTCTCTCTCTTCCTCTACATCTCTCTCTCTCTTCCTCTACATCTCTCTCTCTTCCTCTACATCTCTCTTTCTCCTCCCCTACATCTCTCTCTCTTCCTCTACATCTCTCTCTCGTCCTCTACATCTCTCTCTCTTCCTCTACATCTCTCTCTCTCTCTCTCTACATCTCTCTCTCTCTCTCAATCTCTCTCTATCCTCCTCTACATCGCTCTCTCTTCCTCTACATCTCTCTCTCTCTTCCTCTACATCTCTCTCTTCCTCTACATCTCTCTCTCTTCCTCTACATCTCTCTCTACATCTCTCTCTCTCTCTCTCTCTCTCTCTCTCTATCTCTCTTCCTCTACATCTCTCTCTTCCTCTACATCTCTCTCTCTCTTCCTCTACATCTTTCTCTCTCTTCCTCTACATCTCTCTCTCTCTCTTCCTCTACATCTCTCTCTCCCTCTATATATCTCTCTCTCCCCCTCTACATCTCTCTCTCTCTTCCTCTACATCTCTCTCTCTCTTCCTCTACATCTCTCCCTCTCCTCCTCTACATCTCTCTCTCTTCCTCTACATCTCCCTCTCTTCCTCTACATCTCTCTCTCTTCCTCTACATCTCTCTCTCTCTCTCCACATCTCTCTCTCTACATCTCTCTCTCTCTACATCTCTCTCTCTTCCTCTACATCTCTCTCTCTTCCTCTACATCTCTCTTTCTTCCTCTACATCTCTCTCTCTCTTCCTCTACATCTCTCTCTCTCTTCCTCTACATCTCTCTCTCTCTTCCTCTACATCTCTCTCTCTTTACATCTCTCTCTTCCTCTACATCTCTCTCTCTCTTCCTCTACATCTCTCTATCTCTCTTCCTCTACATCTCTCTTACTCTACATCTCTCTTACTCTACATCTCTCTCTCTCTCTCTACATATCTCTCTCTCTCCTCCTCTACATCTCTCTCTCTCTTCCTCTACATCTCTCTCTATTCCTCTACATCTCTCTCTTCATATACATCTCTCTCTTTTCCTCTACAACTCTCTCTCTTCCTCTACATCTCTCTCTCTCTCTCTTCCTCTACATCTCTCTACATCTCACTCTCTCTCTCTCTCTTCCGCTACATCTCTCTCTCTCTCTTCCTCTACATCTCTCTCTCTTCATCTACATCTCTCTCTCTTCCTCTACATCTCTCTTTCTCTTCCTCTACATCTCTCTCTCTCTCTTCCTCTACATATCTCTCTTCCTCTATATATCTATCTCTCTTCCTCTACATCTCTCTCTCTCCTCCTCTACATCTCTCTCTCTTCCTCTACATCTCTCTCTCTTCCTCTACATCTCTCCCTCTCCACCTCTACATCTCTCTCTCTTCCTCTACATCTCTCTCTTCCTCTACATCTCTCTCTCTCCTCCTCTACATCTCTCTCTCTTCCTCTACATCTCTCTCTCTCTCTTCCTCTACATCTCTCTCTCTTCCTCTACATCTCTCTCTCTCTTCCTTTACATCTCTCTCTCTCTTCCTTTACATCTCTCTCTCTCTTCCTCTACATATCTCTCTCTCTTCCTCTACATATCTCTCTCTCTTCCTCTACATCTATCTCTCTCTTCCTCTACATCTCTCTCTCTTCCTCTACATCTCTCTCTCTTCCTTTACATCTCTCGCTCTTCCTCTACATCTCTCTCTCTTCCTCTACATCTCTCTCTCTCTCTCCTCCTCTACATCTCTCTCTTCCTCTACATCTTTCTCTTCCTCTACATCTCTCTCTCTTCCTCTACATCTCTCTCTCTTTTCCTCTACATCTCTCTCTCTTCCTCTACATCTCTCTCTCTTCCTCTACATCTCTCTCTCTCTCTCTCTCTCTCTACATCTCTCTCTCTCAATCTCTCTCTCTCCTCCTCTACATCTCTCTCTCTTCCTCTACATCTCTCTCTCTCTTCCACTACATCTCTCTCTCTTCCTCTACATCTCTCTCTTCCTCTACATCTCTCTCTCTTTCTCTACATCTCTCTCTCTCTTCCTCTACATCTCTCTCTCTCTCTCTCTCTCGTCTCTCTCTCTCTCTCTCTCTCTCTCTCTTCCTCTACATCTCTCTCTTCCACTACATCTCTCTCTCTTCCTCTACATCTCTCTCTCTCTTCCTCTACATCTCTCTCTTCCTCTACATCTCTCTCTCTCTTCCTCTACATCTCTCTCTTCCTCTATATATATCTCTCTCTTCCTCTACATCTCTCTCTCCTCCTCTACATCTCTCTCTCTCTTCCTCTACATCTCTCTCTCTCTTCCTCTACATCTCTCCCTCTCCTCCTCTACATCTCTCTCTCTTCCTCTACATCTCTCTCTCTTCCTCTACATCTCTCTCTCTTCCTCTACATCTCTCTCTCTCTTCCTCTACATCTCTCTTTCTTCCTCTACATCTCTCTCTTTCTTCCTCTACATCTCTCTCTTCCTCTACATCTCTCTCTCTCTTCCTCTACATCTCTCTCTCTATTCCTCTACATCTCTCTCTCTTTACATGTCTCTCTTCCTCTACATCTCTCTCTCTCTTCCTCTACATCTCTCTCTCTCCTCCTCTACATCTCTCTCTCTTCCTCTACATCTCTCTCTCTCCTCCTCTACATCTCTCTCTCTTCCTCTACATCTCTCTCTTCCTCTACATCTCTCTCTCTTCCTCTACATCTCTCTCTCTTCTCCTCTACATATCTCTCTCTTCCTCTACATCTCTCTCTCTCCTCCTCTACATCTCTCTCTCTCCTCCTCTACATCTCTCTCTCTCTTCCTCTACATCTCTCTCTCTCTTCCTCTACATCCCTCTCTCTCTTCCTCTACATCTCTCTCTCTTTGCTGTTAGATTGTAGCTGGACAAGCAGGGAGATGTACGAGTGTGTACATAATGTTTATGTGTGTGCGTCAAGTGTGTGTGTGTATATGCAACTGTGTGCGCCTGTGTGTTTGTGTAGCTCTGTGTGTGTGTGTTATAATTATCTGCACTGTGCTGTACCTTCAGCATTGCTTGAATTAACCATGAGACAGTGTTTGAGTCCGCCCTCTCTTAACATGGTGTCCATGTTTACCCACGATCCTCTGCTGTGTAAGGCCTGGGAGAGGAGGGAGAGGAGAAGAGAGGAGGGAGTGCTATTCTCAGCACCTCTCTCTCTCCCTGCCTCGTATGCTAATTGCATTTCCATGTCTCTGTCTGTTCTGAAAGAGCGCCAACTCACAATGTGACACCTCGTTTCCGCAGAGAACCGCAGTAGAGCAGAAATACTGTATAAGTCTACTGTAAATTGTGAATAACAATAACAATCACATAGGGAATCAACAATACGGCACCTGCGGCTGTTGTGACTGCAATTAACATGTAGAAAATTGAGAGGGCCACTAAATGACTGTCTAGGGTTGGTTATACCTGAGGCATTATGTATGGTCAAAAAGCTATAGCAACACTAACATACAATGATCAATAAGACACATGAAGCAGGTTCAGCAAAGACTATTAAGAAGATTCAACCACATCAAATCAGTAAAGGTGAAGCAGAGGAGATTAGGGGAGGAAGCTACTTCAGGTAAGTGGAACACTAAAGGTTACCACAAAATGAAACCAATCACCGGCATCACATGGCGGCTGTCCTAACATGCTGTGACAGCTCACGACAACATAGCTAACTCTAACGACACACAAAATGGCAAACATTCAAATGTTTTCACCTGGGTTTCTCAAACCACTGTTACGAAAGGTGCTATAAATTGTTATATGGCTTTCTTCAAACTGCATTACAAGCCTAAACTTCCAAGTGAAATCACCTCATTTTTCTTGATCACAAAAAGAAAACAAAAACATTACCACCGGGGGAGTTTTCTTAGTACTCGTCTACTCAACCTCCCTCCAGTCTTTTCTTCCTCTCTCCCCTGTGATAATTGTGAAAGCAATGAGTCTTAGCTACTAAACGAGACGGAGAAGACACTCCTTCGGTGTACCTGCTGGCATCTGCTGAGAGAAAACCAGGCTCCCTTTTTTTTTTACACTCCTCCAGACAAGGGAGGAATAATTACACTTCATCTTCTCCCCAAACCCTCCCTCCATCCCACTCGCAACAGCACACAGCAACAGCAGAGGCAGCAGCAACAACACTGAACACAAAAAAACTAGAGCACATCTGTGACAGTTTGTGCAATCGAAACCCCCCGAGTGGTCTGCACAAGAGGGAGGGGGAGGAGAGACAGAGAGGTGGGTATGGGATGGGGGGGGTGCTTGAGCTAACACAAACCTTGAAAGAGAGGCGGCTGACACCCAGTCGCACATAAGCACACAGACACAGACACAGACACAGACACACACTGCATCATCCTTCACCTGCCAGTGCATCACCTCGAGCCAAACACAGGTGATTTAGGGCTAAGTAGCATTTAAATGGCAAATGCCTTTCAAGACCACGGGGAACTACTCTTCTTTAGCCCACAGAGTTCCATCAATACCCCCTCCGCTTGGGAATAATTGGAAGAGAAAGTGAGCACTCTTTCCAAACGCCGGACGCATCCCTCGCAGATGGGGCACAGATCAAAGTGAATGGGTATTGGCAGAGGCGTGATAAATTACACTCCCCGCTTGCTCTGTCCACCCGTTCTTCTGTTGTGGCCTGTAAGGGAAACTAACTCACCCCACTGCTGCAGTGGTCATTGAGTTTACCTCTGCTTAGCAGAGACAACGGATCTAGTGGTTTTAATGTATTGGAACTGACCCTGTATATAGTATGCTTACTTACTTACTTATTTTATTCTTCATATTTCTTCTTATTTCTCGTGTGTTTTTTCTAGTATTACATTGTTGTTGATTATTGCATTGTTGGGTTTTGAGTTAGCAAGAAAGGCATTTCACTGTACGTGTGCATGTGACATTAAAACTTAATGGGTGAGGTTCATGTTTATAACAAGGTTTGTAATGATTTGAGTGTATGTGTATATTACAGCTTGTAATGGCGGAAGTGTTGGTTTTCAAAACACCGCTTGTAATGGGGTAAAGCGTACTTGTAAGTGTAAGCAGAAGGGACAGAATTTTCTTAAGCTGCAATGGAAATATTTTGAAGTGAAATATACCTATGAAATGAATTCAAAGTATAGCAAATCCTGCTCCAAAGCATGACTCTTACACTTTAATTGATTGAATATACAGAAGAAACATATCCACAGATCCAGTCTGGTACTTCCCATCTGGAATGTATGAGAACTTCTAAAGGCTTCAGTGAAAAGCATCTTCAGAGCTGTTTTACACTAATATACCTTATGTTTGCTGGCAGACCTAGCACTGCATTTACTACCTGCATATCTACAATATGGCTACTGATCCTGCTGGGTTCTGCTCCTAAGTTTGCTCCTTCCTTTGTGGTTACACGATTTATGGATCCCAAGGAATCTGTTATCTATTTAAGATGACAACAGGGATAAAGTAGCAGGACCTTTTACAAGCCTTTTACGAGTCATCGGATATTCCTGAGTTGGTGAGTTTAGGGACTGGGGTTTCTATAACCCTTGCCTTGTCGAGCTCAACTATTACTGTCCTGACCGATGAGAGGTGTAGAGTTGATGACCGCAATATTGTCTGATCTACTAATCATGTTGATTCGCTTATCAGCTATTTATGTTTACGATGACTAAAAACGTTGACAAAAATGTATTTCATTCAGTATTAGTGCACACAAAACACAAAGAACACATACTGGAACAGAATTCGTTTTGGGGGGACTGAGTGAATTCTACTGTACATGAACCAACCAAGAGGCTTTGTAGACATTTCCGATACAGATGTACAGATTAATAAGGCCAAGTAATCAAGCTAACATTGAGACATCTGTTTAGGACAAGACATCAGGTACCTGTCAAAGGCTTCAGTCAAAATGAAGTATCACAGCTGTTGGTGCGAGTCCCAGGGAAGGACTGAATGCGTTGTCCTTCCCCTTCCAGGGAAGGACAACGCATTCAGCGTTGTTATGATTTATGAGGCTTTAAGCTAGCAAAAAAAAACGAACCAGACATCTTTCAGCTTCGGATAGGGCTGAGTTAGAATACTAGCGTACTTGACTGACTTCACGTGAAGAAGTTTCTATCGAGAGGTCTCTGAAACATGCGCTAAAATACAGTGGGGAGAACAAGTATTTGATACACTGCCGATTTTGCAGGTCTTCCTACTTACAAAGCATGTAGAGGTCTGTCATTTCTATCATAGGTACACTTCAACTGTGAGAGACGGAATCTAAAACAAAAATCCAGAAAATCACATTGTATGATTTTTAAGTAATTAATTTGCATTTTATTGCATGACATAAGTATTTGATACATCAGAAAAGCAGAACTTAATATTTGGTACAGAAACCTTGGTTTGCAATTACAGAGATCATGTCACGGTTTCGGCCGAGGCTGCTCCTCCTCCTTGTTCGGGCAGGCTTCGGCGGTCGTCGTCCCCGGAGTACTAGCTGCCACCGTTGTATGTTTTCGATGTTTATTTGGTTTTGTCTTATTGGTAAACCTGTTTCCGTTTAGTGTTTATTATGTGTCCTATAAGTTCTCGTTGTTTTAGTCTTGTGTTGTGTGTAATTGTTCACCGGTCAGAAGGTGCAGTGTTTGTTTCCTCCATTGTATAGGAGAGAGTTTCCGCACTTGTGTGCGCGCTATTTTTGGTCCTTAGTGTTTTACGCGTTGTGTGCGTAATTTCATTTTGCCTCCGGGCTCTTGTTGAGGCCCGTTTGTTTTTTTCGTGACATTACTAAAGCCTGTTGGACGAAGCCTCTGTGTCCTGCGCCTGATTCCTGCACCACATCCACATTCCACACTGACAGAATTACACACCTTTTCGATGGAATCAGCAGGAGCAGCAGCAGCACCCGAGTCGTTCGAGGAGCGCGTCCGCGGACAGGACGACAGGATCAACCAACTCGGGACCGCCCTGCAGGGAGTTATAAATACTCAACCGATGGGAGACCAGTGGGGTACCCACACCTCCACCTACTTCACCCCCACCATCGGCCAGTCCGCCCGTCCAAGCTCCGGATCCCAGTGGGATTCGGCTCTCGCTCCCGAGGGCGTATGATGGTACCGCTGCCGGGTGTCAGGGTTTCCTCCTGCAGGTAGAACTCTACCTAGCCACCGTACACCCGGCGCCCTCGGGACACGAGAGCGTTTCCGCCCTCATCTCCTGTCTCACCGGCAAGGCGTTGGAGTGGGCCAACGCCGAATGGAGGAGGATAGACGCCGCTACGATCACCTACGCGGAGTTCTCCCGCCGCTTCAGGGCTGTGTTCGACCATCCACCTGAGGGGAAAGCGGCGGGGGAGCGTCTATTCTACCTCCGGCAGGGGAAGAGGAGCGCCCAGGAGTTTGCCTTGGAGTTCCGGACTCTAGCGGCAGACGCAGGGTGGAATGAGCGGGCCCTCATCGACCACTTCCGGTGCAGCCTACGGGAGGACGTCCGCCGTGAGCTAGCTTGCAGGGACACCAACCTCTCGTTTGACCAGTTGGTGGACATGGCCATACGCCTCGACACCCTGCTGGCCACCCGCGGACGTCCCGAGTGGGGGCCATCCATTCCACCCTCCAGCGCCTCCGAGCCGAGTCCTATGGAGCTCGGGGGTGCTGGCGCTAGAGAAAGGAGGAGAAGGAGTCCGAGGGGGGCCGTCCCCTGCACCAACTGTGGCCGTGGAGGACACACTGCGGCTAGGTGCTGGGGAGGGTCTCCAGGGGGAAGAGACAACAGGCCACGCACTGGGGAGTCCTTCCAGGTGAGTAGGCGCCCCACTTACCCAGAGCTCTCTGTTGTGCACCTAACTATACCTGTCAGTTTTCCACAGGTTGCACCTCGTTCCCAGCATAAGGCGCTAGTAGATTCAGGCGCAGCTGGGAATTTTGTTGATCGGAAGTTTTGTGTAGAGTTAGGGATTCCTCTCCTTCCTGTCAATACTCCCTTCCCTGTACATGCTCTGGATAGCCGCCCGTTGGGATCGGGGTTGATTAGGGAGGTCACAGCACCACTTAGGATGAGGACGCAGGGGGGTCATGAGGAGACTATTCAGCTATATCTGATCGACTCTCCTGCGTATCCGGTAGTGCTGGGGCTTCCCTGGTTGATTACCCATAATCCCTCTATTTCGTGGCAACAGAGGGCTCTTAAGGAGTGGTCTGCCCAGTGTATGGGGCGATGTCTGGGTGTTTCCGTGGGGGCGACCTCGGTGGAGAGTCCAAACCAAGTGCCCGCAATGCATGTTCCCCCCGAGTATGAGGATTTAGCACTCGTGTTTAGCAAGGCGAGGGCGACGCGATTGCCACCTCATAGACAGGGGGATTGTGCGATAGACCTCCAGGCAGGAGCTGCGCTTCCGCGGAGCCATGTGTATCCTTTGTCTCAAGAGGAGAAGAGGGCTATGGAGACATACATAGCCGAGTCTCTGAGACAGGGATACATACGGTCCTCCACTTCCCCTGCGTCCTCGAGCTTCTTTTTTGTGAAGAAAAAGGATGGAGGTTTGCGGCCGTGTATTGATTACCGTAGTCTCAATCAGATTACTGTGAAATACAGTTATCCACTCCCTCTGATTGCGACTATGACGGAGTCATTACACGGAGCGCGGTTCTTCACAAAATTGGACCTCAGGAGCGCCTACAACTTGGTGCGCATTAGGGAGGGCGATGAATGGAAGACAGCATTTAGTACCATCTCGGGTCATTACGAGTATCTCGTCATGCCATACGGGTTAATGAATGCTCCTTCAGTCTTCCAATCCTTTGTGGATGAGATTTTCCGGGACATGCAGGGGCAAGGAGTGGTCGTTTACATAGACGACATTCTGGTGTACACTTCTACCCGAGCCGAGCATGTAGCCCTGGTGCGCCGAGTGTTGAAGAGGCTGTTGGAGCACGACCTGTATGTCAAGGCAGAGAAATGTCTGTTCTTCCAGGAGTCTATCTCCTTTTTGGGTTATCAGTTGTCCGCGTCAGGGGTGAAGATGGAGGTTGACCGTGTGTCGGCCGTGCGTAATTGGCAAACCCCAACCACGGTTAAAGAGGTGCAGCAGTTCTTGGGCTTTGCGAATTACTACCGGAGGTTTATCCGGGGTTTTGGACAGGTGGCAGCTCCCATAACGTCCCTTCTGAAGGGGGGTCCGGTGCGCTTGCAGTGGTCAGCTGAGGCGGACAGGGCTTTTGGGAGACTGAAGGACCTGTTTACTTCGGCTCCGGTGCTGGCGCATCCGGATCCTGCTTTACCATTCCAGGTGGAGGTGGACGCGTCAGAGGCCGGTATAGGGGCCGTTCTAGCGCAACGGTCCGGCACGCCACCTAAACTCCGCCCCTGTGCTTTTTACTCTAAGAATCTCAGCCCGGCGGAGCGAAATTATGACGTGGGGGACAGGGAGCTGTTAGCCGTGGTACAGGCCCTAAAGGTGTGGAGGCATTGGCTTGAGGGGGCTCAACACCCTTTCCTCATTTTGACTGACCACCGTAACCTGGAGTACATCCGGGCAGCTAGGAGACTGAATCCTCGCCAGGCTCGGTGGAACATGTTTCTAGCCCGGTTCGTATTTAAGATCACGTACATCCCTGGGTCCCAGAACGGTAAGGCAGATGCCCTGTCCCGGCGGTATGACACAGAGGAGAGGTCCGTTGAGCCCACTCCCATACTACCGAAGTCTTGTCTGGTGGCACCGGTGGTGTGGGAGGTCGATGCTGAAATCGAGCGGGCGTTGCGTACCGATCCTAGCCCTCCACAGTGTCCTGTGGGTCGGACGTACGTTCCGCTCGAGGTTCGGGATCAACTTATTTATTGGGCTCACACGTCACCCTCCTCTGGACATCCAGGTATTGGCCGGACAGTGCACTGCTTTAGCACTAAGTACTGGTGGCCAACGTTAGCCAGGGATGTGAGGGTTTATGTCTCCTCCTGCTCGGTGTGTGCCCAGTGTAAGGCGCCCAGACACCTGCCCAGGGGAAAGTTACAACCCCTGCCCGTTCCACAACGACCCTGGTCTCACCTCTCGGTGGATTTTGTTACAGACCTTCCCCCCTCACAGGGGAATACCACCATCCTGGTCGTTGTGGATCGGTTCTCGAAGGCCTGTCGTCTCCTTCCCATGCCGGGTCTCCCTACTGCCCTACAGACCGCTGAGGCACTATTCACCCACGTCTTCCGGCATTACGGGGTACCCGAGGATATAGTGTCTGATCGAGGTCCCCAGTTTACCTCCCGAGTTTGGAGAGCGTTCATGGAGCGCTTGGGGGTCTCGGTGAGCCTTACCTCGGGGTACCACCCGGAGAGCAATGGGCAGGTCGAACGTGTGAACCAGGATGTGGGTAGGTTTCTGAGGTCGTATTGCCAGGGCCGGCCGGAGGAGTGGGCGAGGTATGTCCCCTGGGCAGAGATGGCACAGAACTCTCTCCGCCACTCCTCCACCAACCTAACCCCTTTCCAATGTGTGTTAGGTTACCAGCCGGTTCTGGCACCATGGCATCAGAGCCAGATCGAGGCCCCTGCGGTGGATGAGTGGGTGCGGCGCTCGGAGGAGACGTGGAACGCTGCACACGTCCATCTGCAGCGGGCCATCCGTCGACACAAGGCGAGCGCCGATCTCCACCGCAGTGAGGGGCCGGTGTACGCACCTGGAGATCGAGTCTGGCTCTCGACCAGAAACCTACCCCTCCGCCTGCCCTGCCGGAAGCTGGGTCGGCGGTTTGTGGGGCCTTTTAAAGTCCTGAGGAGGTTGAACGAGGTGTGTTTCAGGTTACAACTGCCTATTGATTATCATGTTAACCCCTCGTTCCATGTGTCTCTTCTCAGGCCGGTGGTAGCTGGTCCACTCCAGGACTGTGAGATAGGAGAGACTCCTCTGCCCCCACTGGACATCGAGGGGGCTCTGGCGTACACAGTTCGGTCCATCTTGGATTCGAGACGTCGGATGGGGGGTCTCCAATATCTCGTGGACTGAGTTCCACCGTGGTCACCCCACGCGCCCTGCTCCGCGTCCTCCTGGTTGTCCCCGAGGCCGGGGTCGGCGCACGGCTGGAGCCGCGCGTCAAGGGGGAGGTACTGTCACGGTTTCGGCCGAGGCTGCTCCTCCTCCTTGTTCGGGCAGGCTTTGGCGGTCGTCGTCCCCGGAGTACTAGCTGCCACCGTTGTATGTTTTCGATGTTTGTTTGGTTTTGTCTTATTGGTAAACCTGTTTCCGTTTAATGTTTATTATGTGTCCTATAAGTTCTCGTTGTTTTAGTCTTGTGTTGTGTGTAATTGTTCACCGGTCAGAAGGTGCAGTGTTTGTTTCCTCCATTGTATAGGAGAGAGTTTCCGCACATGTGTGCGCGCTATTTTTGGTGCTTAGTGTTTTACGCGTTGTGTGCGTAATTTCATTTTGCCTCCGGGCTCTTGTTGAGGCCCGTTTGTTTTTTTCGTGACATTACTAAAGCCTGTTGGACGAAGCCTCTGTGTCCTGCGCCTGATTCCTGCACCACATCCACATTCCACACTGACAGATCATACGTTTCCTTTAGGTCTTGACCAGGTTTGCACACACTGCAGCATGGATTTTGGCCCACTCCTCCATACAGACCTTCTCCAGATCCTTCAGGTTTCAGGGCTGTCGCTGGGCAACATGGACTTTGTATTGCCCAGTATTTGATCACCTACCAACCAGTAAGAATTCCGGCTCTCACAGACCTGTTAGTTTTTCTTTAAGAAGCCCTCATGTTCTCCACTCATTACCTGTATTAACTGCACCTGTTTGAACTCGTTACATGTATAAAAGACACCTGTCCACACACTCAATCAAACAGACTCCAACCTCTCCACAATGGCCAAGACTAGAGAGCTGTGTAAGGACATCAGGGATAAAATTGTTGACCTGCACAAGGCTGGGATGGTCTACAGGACAATAGGCAAGCAGCTTGGTGAGAAGGCAACAACTGTTGGCGCAATTATTAGAAAATGGAAGAAGTTCAAGATGACGGTCAATCACCCTCGGTCTGGGGCTCCATGCAAGATCTCACCTTGTGGGGCATCAATCATCATGAGGAAGGTGAGGGATCAGCCCAGAACTACACGGCAGGACCTGGTCAATGACCTGAAAGAGAGCTGGGACCACAGTCTCAAAGAAAACCATTAGTAACACACTACGCCGTCATGGATTAAAATCCTGCAGCGCACGCAAGGTCCCCCTGCTAAAGCCAGCGCATGTCCAGGCCCGTCTGAAGTTTGCCAATGACCATCTGGATGATCCAGAGGAGGAATGGGAGAAGGTAATGTGGTCTGATGAGACATAAATATAGCTTTTTGGTCTAAACTCCACTCGCCGTGTTTGGAGGAAGAAGAAGGATGAGTACAACCCCAAGAACACCATCCCAACCGTGAAGCATGGAGGTGGAAACATCATTCTTTGGGGATGCTTTTCTGCAAAGGGGACAGGATGACTGCACCGTATTGAGGGGAGGATGGATGGGGCCATGTATCGCGAGATCTTGGCCAACAACCTTCCCTCAGTAAGAGCATTGAAAGATGGGTCGTGGCTGGGTCTTCCAGCATGACAACGACCCGAAACACACAGCCAGGGCAACTAAGGAGTGGCTCCGTAAGAAGCATCTCAAGGTCCTGGAGTGGCCTAGCCAGTCTCCAGACCTGAACCCAATAGAACATCTTTGGAGGGAGCTGAAAGTCCGTATTGCCCAGCGACAGCCCCGAAACCTGAAGGATCTGGAGAAGGTCTGTATGGAGGAGTGGGCCAAAATCCCTGCTGCAGTGTGTGCAAACCTGGTCAAAACCTAAAGGAAACGTATGATCTCTGTAATTGCAAACAAAGGTTTCTGTACCAAATATTAAGTTCTGCTTTTCTGATCTATCAAATACTTATGTCATGCAATAAAATGCAAATTAATTACTTAAAAATCATACAATGTGATTTTCTGGATTTTTGTTTTAGATTCCGTCTCTCACAGTTGAAGTGTACCTATGATAAAAATTACAGACCTCTACATGCTTTGTAAGTAGGAAAACCTGCAAAATCGGCAGTGTATCAAACACTTGTTCTCCCCACTGTATACTGAACAAAAATATAAATGCAACATGCAACAATTTCAAAGATTTTACTGAGTTACAGTTCATATAAGGAAATCAGTCAATTGAAATAATTTTATTAGGCCCTAATTGATGGATTTCACATGACTGGCAATACAGATATGTATCTGTTGGTCACAGATGCCTTTAAAAAAAGTAGGGGCGTGGAGCAACCAGTCAGTATCTGGTGTGACCACTATTTGCCTCATGCAGTGAGACACATCTCCTTCGCATAGAGTTGATCAGGCTGTTTATTGTGGCCTGTGGAATATTGTCCCACTCCTCTTCAATGGCTGTGTGAAGTTACTGGATATTGGCGGGAACTGGAACACGCTGTCGTACACGTCGACTCCAGAGCATCCCAAACATGCTCAATGGGTGACATGTCTGGTGAGTATGCAGGCCATGGAAGAACTTTTCAGCTTCCAGGAATTGTGTACAGATCCTTGCGACATGGGGCTGTGCATTATCATGCTGAAACATGAGATGATGGCAGCGGTTGAATGGTATGACAATAGGCCTCAGGATCTCGTCATGGTATCTCTGTGCATTCAAATTGCCATCGACAAAAATGCAATTGTGTTTGTTGACATCAGCAAACCGCTCACCCACCCGACGCCATACACGTGGTCTGCGGTTGTGAGGCTGGTTGGATGTACTGTCAAATTCTCTAAATCGAAGTTGGAGGTGGCTTATGGTAGAGAAATGTACATTACATTTTCTGGCAACAGCTCTGGTGGACATTCCTGCAGTCAGCATGCCAATTGCATGCTCCATCAAAACTTGAGACATCTGTGGCATTGTGTTGTGTGACAAAACTGCACATTTTAGAGTGGCCTTTCATTGTCCCCAAGGTGCACCTGTGTAATGACCATGCTGTTTAATCAGCTTCTTGATATGCCACATACCTGTCAAGTGGATGGATTATCTTGGCAAAGGAGAAATGCTCACTAACAGGGATGTAAACAAATTTGTGCAAAACAATTGAGAGAAATGTGCTTTTTGTGCGTATTTATTTCAGCTCATGAAACATGGGACCAACACTTTACATGTTGCGTTTACATTTTTGTTCAGTGTAATTTGTCAATGTCAACGGGTATTTTGCAAATGTACTAAAAAGGACCTGCATATAACATTTTGCTTTGAGTACAGGGCCAATCAACCGAATTTGGGCTCTATTCAATTTGTAGTGCTAAAGATCCACTTTATAGCGCCATTGACAATTGAAAGAAATGTTCCCGGGGTCGCGGAGACTGCATTCACGGTAGCTCTCGAAAACCCTTTATTATCTCGCTGATATGAAAAATACATTCCTTATGTTTCCAAAAAACGTACGATGCCTGTACGATGCCTGTTAATGTTTAGAGCAAAACTTAAACAAAACTCAGAAGATACTATACTGAACATAGCCCTTAGTTTTGGCTATTGGCTTGAGATCTGAGCAGTTGGTTCATTGGATCCCTTCACAATTTGACAGACAGAATAATCTTGATCAATCGTAATTCTAGCTGAGTGTCTGTTCCTTTTTAATTTTGTCCAATGTTCCTAGTGCTCTGAAAACATTCTTAAGCATGACTTTAGGACAAAGAACAAAAAACGAACAAAGCCAAATTAACCCCGACTAACTCTACCATGTGCACACGCTCACTTTCATATTTAACAAAGTGGGGATTTCATGGTAGTTTACCAGATTAAGTCGATTGTCAAGTCGAGGGTGAGGAGAAGGTAAACACAGCCTCCATGCTAGGCATCCTATCCTCTAGGGGGTTAGTCGCTAGTGAGATCTACAGGACACCAATGTCATCTTGCCTTCAGACGGGGAGAACATGCTGACTAATGCATCACGGGGCGGAGGGGGACAACATCCTAACTAACGCATCGCGGGGTGGAGGGGGACAACATGCTGACTAACACATCGCGGGGCGGAGGGGGAAAACATGCTGACTAACGTATTGCGAGGCGGAGGGGGACAACATGCTAACTAACACATCGCGGGGTGGAGGGGGACACCATGCTGACTAACGCTTCGCGGGGCGGAGGGGAACACCATGCTGACTAACGCTTCGCGGGGCGGAGGGGAACCCCATGCTGACTAATGCATCGCGGGGCGGAGGGGGACAACATGCTGACTAACGCATCGCGGGGCGGAGGGGGACAACATGCTGACTAACACATTGCGGGGCGGAGGGGGACAACATGCTGACTAACGCTCCGCGGGGCGGAGGGGAACACCATGCTGACTAACGCATCGTGGGGCGGAGGGGGACACCATGCTAACTAACACATCGCGGGGCACCATGCTGACTAACGCATCGCGGGGCGGAGGGGGACACCATGCTGACTATCGCTTCGCGGGGCGGAGGGGGACACCATGCTGACTAATGCATCGCGGGGCGGAGGGGGACAACATGCTAACTAACGTATTGCGGGGCGGAGGGGGACAACATGCTGACTAACGCATCGTGGGGCGGAGGGGGACAACATGCTGACTAACGCATTGCGGGGTGGAGGGGGACAACATGCTGACTAACACATTGCGGGGCGGAGGGGGACAACATGCTGACTAACGCATCGTGGGGCGGAGGGGGACAACATGCTGACCAACGCATCGCGGGGCGGAGGGGGACACCATGCTGACTAACGCATTGCGGGGTGGAGGGGGACAACATGCTGACTAACGTATCGCGGGGCGGAGGGGGACAACATGCTGACTAACGCATCGTGGGGCGGAGGGGGACAACATGCTGACCAACGCATCACGGGGCGGAGGGGGACAACATGCTGACTAACGCATCACGGGGCAGAACACACCTGGCTGAGGAGAAAACACCAAAAAAAACTCAGAAGGAGAAAACTAGAGATGGAGGCTCACAATTAACGTGTACACAGATACACACACACACACACACACCTACACGCAGGCATCAGCAAGCACGATTCAGCACACATACACACTCATGTAAAGTACACACACAAGCACACACACACAAGCACACACACACAAAGACACACACACAAAGACACACACAAAGACACACACACAAAGACACACACACAAAGAGAGAGAATGAGAAACAAACAAGGTCTGTTTTCCTATTTGTCCCTATCAAGTTTCTGTGGACTCTTTGTGCCATATGGGCAAAGGGGCAGGGAAGGAGGGAGGGGGCTGGGAGGTGGGGCTGGGGGTGGGGCTGGGGGGGGGGGAGAAGAAGCATCAAAGCTAAATAAAAATGATAATGATGCCATCCACTTTGGAGTTAAGTGTATCATGCCCCCATCCTCTCCTCAGCCTGCCCGCTGTCTTTTTTAACACCATTAGCAAAGTGCAGGCTAATAGAGTTAGCGAACTAGCACAGTCCAGTGGTGAGGGATTGGGTGACGCTAACAGCCCAGGAGCTCCCTTCTCCTCCCTACTCAACTTGCATGGCTGCCTACCCGGGTTAAATGATCCCGTGCTATCACGTCATTAGTCAAAAGTTTTATAACTCCTACTCGTAAGGGCAGCGGGTCCATTTCTCAGGCGCTAGCCTCTTGATTCCCTCACAAGCCTCAGTTCCAACAAAACAACGACATCAAAAGTTTGTTTCCTCATAGCAAATGACAATATCTACAAAGTTATTTTTATTTTATAGAGGGAAATCTTTACATTTGAAAACATGCACATCACTAGCCTTTCTATGCACCCATATGAAGTATTTTACATGCATTCTTCAATGCATCTTGCTTTATATTATAATATTTTCTCTCCAACACACACACCTGGGAGACATTGAATGCCGCCAAAACCGGAGAGGAATACGTTGAAAACATACTACAGATCCATCCTGAAAACGACACTACATCACATCCCACACCTAGTCCGACCGACATATACATCCAGCAGGCCTACAGGTCCTTCAGAAAGTATTCACACCCCTTGACTTTTTCCACATTTTATTGTTTTACAGCCTGAATTTAAAATTGATTAATGTGTCACTGGCCTACACACATTACCCCATAATGTCAAAGTGGAATTATGTTTTTAGACATTTTTACAAATTAATACAAAATGAAAAGCTGAAATGTCTTGAGTCAATAAGTATTCAACCCCTTTGTTATGGCATGCCTAAATAAGTTCAGGAGTAAAAATGTGCTTAACAAGTCACATAATAAGTTGCATGGACTCACTCTGTGTGCAATAATAGTGTTTAACACGATTCTTTGAATGACTACCTCATCTCTCTACCCTACACATACAATTATCTGTAAGGTCCCTCAGTCGACCAGTGAATTTCAAACACAGATTCAACCACAAAGACCAGGAAGGTTTTCCAATGCCTCGCAAGAAGGGCACCTATTGGTAGATGGGTAAAAATAAAAAAAGCAGACATTGAATAGCAGACATGGAGAAGTTATTAATTACACTTTGGATGGTGTATCAATACACCCAGTCACTACAAAGATACAGGCATCCTTCATACTCAGTTGCTGGAGAGGAAGGAAACCGCTCAGGGATTTCACCATGAGGCCAATGGTGACTTTAAAACAGTTACAGAGTTTAATGGCTGTGATAGGAGAAAACTGAGGATGGATCAACAACATTGTAGTTACTCAATAATACTAACCTAATGGACAGAGTGAACAGAAGGAAGCCTATACAGAATAACAAATATTCCAAAACATGCATCCTGTTCGCAATAACTCACTAAAGTAAAATTGCAAAACATTTGGCAAATAAAATTTACTTTTTGTCCTGAATACAAGAGTTATGTTTGGGGCAAACCCAACACAACACATCACTGAGTACCGCTCTTCATATCTTTAAGCACAGTGGTGGCTGCATCATGTTATGGGTATGCTTGTCATCAGCAAGGACTACGGAGTATTTTAGGTAAAAATAAACGGAATAGAGCTAAACACAGGCAAAATCCTAGAGGAAAACCTGGTTCAGTCTGTTTTCCAACAGACACTGGGAGACAAATTCACCTTTCAGCAGGACAATAACCTAAAACACAAGGCCAAATATACACTGGAGTTGCTTACCAAGATGACATTGAATGTTCCTGAGTGGCCTAGTTACAGTTTTGACTTAAATCGGCTTGAAAATCTATGGCAAGACTTGAAAATGGCTGTCTAAGCAATATTTAACAACCAACTTGACAGAGCTTGAAGAATACAAAAAATCATAATGTCCAAATATTGTACAATCCAGGTGTGCAAAGCTCTTACAGACTTACCCAGAAAGACACACAGCTGTAATCGCTGCCAAAAGTGATTCTAACATGTATTGACTCAGGGAATACTTATGTAATGAGATATTTCTGTCTTTCATTTTCAATAAATTTGCAAGAATCTCTAAAAACATGTTTTCACTTTGTCATTATGGGGTATTCTGTGTAGATGGGTGAGAACATAAATCAATTAAATACATTTTGAATTCAGGCTGTAACACACCAATATGTAGAATAAGTCAAGGGGTATGAATACTTTCTGAAACACATGAAAACCAGAAAGTAAGGAATAAGGTAAAGATGGATGTTGTCTCAAAGGAGCTCTGAACCTCCAAACGTTGTGTTTGAGGCTCGTAGAGACGTTTTACTGGGTTTTACTCATGTACTAGCGAAAGAGAGCAAACAGGTAGCCAAGGAGGCTCTGAATCTCTCATGCGCTTCACAATGATTTACGGTTCAATCTCCTGTCGACTCCTCCAAGGTATTGATTAAATATACTGTATATTTCCTCTAAGTGGAGTTGTGTCTGTGTCATCTGTCAATTTGCCATGCAGGTTCATACATGAGCAGAGATTTCTTTTTATTTTGATGAATTGCCATTGATATCTATTGGAGCACCATCAATACTTGATTGATGTTAAATAGCTGGATGCTTAGGTGTTTTGCTCTGTTAGTATTGGGCATAGTGCTACTGCTATGGACGTTCAGTGCACAAACGACAAAGAATACGATCATTTGAGTTAGGAATAGTACACTGTCCACTTTAAACCAGCATACAGTACACTGTCTCTCTGCTTTCTTATGGCCGTCCCAAAAACTACTGGTACTAACTACTGGTACTAACTACTGGTTCTAATTACTGGTACTAAGCACTGGTACTAACTACTGGTACTAACTACTGGTTCTAATTACTGGTACTAAGCACTGGTACTAACTACTGGTACTAACTACTGGTTCTAATTACTGGTACTAAGCACTGGTACTAACTACTGGTACTACCTACTGGTACTAAGTACTGGTACAAAGCACTGGTACTAAGCACTGGTACTAACTACTGGTACTAACTACTGGTACTAGTATTGACAGCAGTCCAGGGATTTCTAGCATCTTATCTCTTACTTATACAGTATCTTATATCTAACCTCCCAGGCACTATGATCGCAGGTGTGTGTTTCCAGGTGTGTGTGTTTCCAGGTGTGTGTGTTTCCATGTGGGTATGGTGGCACCCTTGGGAGGCATACGGGCAGAGCTCAGTCACCTGGCATCCAGATTACATTGGTAGACACCACGGTGCGACGCCCCAACTGGTGTGGACAAGACTTCCTATCATCAGGCCTTGTGCTGCTCTCCGCCCCTAACATGACACCTCAACCTATTCGCCCATGCTGCATTACCCATGAGGCCCTGTTCTCCTCTACCCCGCCCCTCCCAGCCTACAAAGCCCCGTCCTGCCATCCCATCATGTTATGCCATCACGGTCGCCGCCGGCGATGATTCGCACCCCAGTCGGTGGGGGCTTTTGGTGTTTCACAGACCGGCCCGAAACCGGAGCTTTGTCATGATAAGACCATGGACAATGGAGGCAGTGTTGTCACCACACTGCTCCCAGGCAAGGTGTTGTCACCACACTGCTCCCAGGCAAGGTGTTGCCACCACACTGCTCCCAGGCAAGGTGTTGCCACCACACTGCTCCCAGGCAAGGTGTTGCCACCACACTGCTCCCAGGCAAGGTGTTGCCACCACACTGCTCCCAGACAAGGTGTTGGGTGTTGCCACCGCACTGCTCCCAGGCAAGGTGTTGTCACCACACTGCTCCCAGGCAAGGTGTTGCCACCACACTGCTCCCAGGCAAGGTGTTGCCACCACACTGCTCCCAGGCAAGGTGTTGCCACCACACTGCTCCCAGGCAAGGTGTTGTCACCACACTGCTCCCAGGCAAGGTGTTGTCACCACACTGCTCCCAGGCAAGGCGATAAAAGATACAATCAGGGAGACAAAGTTATCTGCGGCCTGTATCGGCCGGTGAAGGCCAGGAAACGGGATCCTCTTGTTGCTGTCGGAGCAGTGGGTCTCAGTGGGTCTCCGAGTTGCCCGCTGGGGCAGCAGACAGTGCCTGCCGGGGCGGCCCGGTCCCCTGGGTTACCAGGTAACTCTAGCTTCTCTCTCCCACCATCCGCTCTCCCAGGCTCTCTCACAAACAGAGACGCACACACACACACTCATCAGAAAGACACAAACTCACACACGCAGACACACAAGCATGAATGTACACACACCTACACACACACAGACACAAACTCTCCCTCATACATATACACACACACACACACACACACACACACACACCCCTTGTCAGGTATCTCGCTGGAATTCTCCCCACTCAGTGACAGGATGACAGAGCTCTCAAAGAAAATGCATCGACTATTATGTTGCTTTTCACAGGACTCTGGTTTCCGTTGCTGATTGTGAGTGCCTATTCAGATTTCCCATGTCAAGCTGACTCAGCGATTGGCCAGGGCAAGAGGTGATGTATTTTTAATTGAGACAGGGCCCTCCACAAAATGTTTGTGCTCTCGATGCCGGGTTAGGCAGCCTGTGAATCTGAGAGGTGTGTTAGTATCAAAGAGGATCTCTCTTGCCTGACAGACGAAGGGTGGACGAGGGAGACAAGCAACATTGGCAGAGGAGAAAATAAACTGTACACAGAGAAGGGGAAAAAAGGGGAAACAGAATCTATAGCCAGCTTTTAAACCACGCTCAATGCAGGACTCTCTCAGAACTAGTTCAAATTATTCCGGAAACAATTTCACATGCAGTCCTTCAGTTGTGGATCGTTCATGGTGAGTGGCCTTCAACACCTGTATGTTTGGTCACCGTCGGCTCAACGAGACCTTTAAGCTCACAATTAGTTGCTATGAGTATTTTGACTTATCTGAAAAATATTAAAACTGAGAAACGTCCAATGGGGTGGATGTAAACAGACAAGTGGAAGCAGGATTGGTCCAAATAGTCCAAGCCCTGAGTACCAGACCAGCGGTTTTGTCAAGCCCCTCTACAGGCGGAAGGTGTCCCGTAGAACTTGTTTTGCTTTCCCAACATGGCATTGAGAGGCCAGGAAGAATCAAAGGTGAGCCAGGATCAAAGAGTAACTCCTGCTTTAGAGAAGAGAGGAGAAGGGATAAAGCAGCTCTGACAGAACAGCGGAATAATAAAAATGGAGAGAATGAGAGAGCGAGAGAGAGCGAGACAGAGAGACAGAGACAGAGACAGAGAGACAGAGAGACAGAGACAGAGAGACAGAGACAGAGACAGAGACAGAGACAGAGACAGAGAGACAGAGACAGAGAGAGAGAGAGAGAGAGAGAGAGAGAGAGAGAGAGAGAGAGAGAGAGAGAGAGAGAGAGAGAGAGAGAGAGAGAGAGAGAGAGAGAGAGAGAGAGACAGAGAGAGAGAGAGAGAGAGAGAGAGAGAGAAAGAGAGAGAGAGAGAGAGAGAGAGGGGGGAGGTGGCCACTGCAGGCTAACTACCTGACCAGCAGAACAACTGGGACGGCACATATTCATCTACATTTTCTAAAGGGGCTTCCTCTCCTCTCCTCTTCTCTTATAGGCGGTTGGCAAACCCTTTTATCCAAAGAAATGTACAGTTAACACAAACATTCAGTTCTTTTGAACTCTACAAGTTCCATGAACCCCTAAAATGCCATGGAAGTGGTCTGAACTACATTGTAGAGTACGACCATAGGTTTTGGCTGGAGACCCTCTGGTAGCTTGTGCACTATTCCTCACTCTCGTGCACAGCCTCTCTGTCTTGTGCACTATTCCTCACTCTCATGCACAGCCTCCCTATCTTGTGCACTATTCCTCACTCTCGTGCACAGCCTCCCTATCTTGTGCACTATTCCTCACTCTCGTGCACAGCCTCTTTGTTTTGTGCACTATTCCTCACTCTCGTGCACAGCCTCCCTGTCTTGCACTATTCCTCACTCTCGTGCACAGCCTCCATCTCTTGTGCACTATTCCTCACTCTCGTGCACAGCCTCCATCTCTTGTGCACTATTCCCCACTCTCGTGCACAGCCTCCATGTCTTGTGCATGGCTTATGCACACGTGGTAATGAAGCATTTGATTTGAGTGCTAAAATCAAATCAAATTTTATTGGTCACATGCGCCGAATACAACAGGTGCAGACATTACAGTGAAATGCTTACTTACAGCCCTTAACCAACAGTGCATTTATTTTTAACAAAAAAAGTAAAAATAAAACAACAACAAAAAGTGTTGAGAAAAAAAAGAGCAGAAGTAAAATAAAATAACAGTAGGGAGGCTATATATACAGGGGGGTACCGGTGCAGAGTCAATGTGCGGGGGCACCGGCTAGTTGAGGTAGTTGAAGTAATATGTACATGTGGGTAGAGTTAAAGTGACTATGCATAAATAATAAACAGAGTAGCAGCAGCGTAAAAAGGATGGGGTGGGGGGGCAGTGCAAATAGTCCGGGTAGCCATGATTAGCTGTTCAGGAGTCTTATGGCTTGGGGGTAGAAGCTGTTGAGAAGTCTTTTGGACCTAGACTTGGCACTCCGGTACCGCTTGCCGTGCGGTAGCAGAGAGAACAGTCTATGACTAGGGTGGCTGGAGTCTTTGACAATTTTGAGGGTCTTCCTCTGACACCGCCTGGTATAGAGGTCCTGGATGGCAGGAAGCTTGGCCCCAGTGATGTACTGGGCCGTACGCACTACTCTCTGTAGTGCCTTGCGGTCGGAGGCCAAGCAGTTGCCATACCAGGCGGTGATGCAACCAGTCAGGATGCTCTCGATGGTGCAGCTGTAGAATTTTTTGAGGATCTGAGGACCCATGCCAAATCTTTTCAGTCTCCTGAGGGGGAATAGGCTTTGTCGTGCCCTCTTCACGACTGTCTTGGTGTGTTTGGACCATGATAGTTCGTTGGTGATGTGGACACCAAGGAACTTGAAGCTCTCAACCTGTTCCACTACAGCCCCGTCAATGAGAATGGGGGCGTGTTCAGTCCTCTTTTTTTTCCTGTAGTCCACAATCATCTCCTTTGCCTTGGTCACGTTGAGGGAGAGGTTGTTGTCCTGGCACCACACGGCCAGGTCTCTGACCTCCTCCCTATAGGCTGTCTCATCGTTGACGGTGATCAGGCCTACCACTGTTGTGTCGTCGGAAAACTTAATGATGGTGTTGGAGTCGTGCCTGGCCATGCAGTCATGGGTGAACAGAGAGTACAGGAGGGGACTGAGCACGCACCCCTGAGGGGCCCCCGTGTTGAGGATCAGTGTGGCAGATGTGTTGTTACCTACCCTTATGGTGCACAAGAGATGTCGGGAGAGTAATCATTGTGGAATCTGAAAAGCCACGTTTGCCGAAAGCATGATGGTGTACTTACTATGTGCAAATGCTAAAAGAAAGGAACGAGGTGGGTAGATAACCGTGTCATTGTACCAAAGTATTCATAAACTAAAAATCTGTTAAACGTTTCGTTCATTTTTGTTCTATTATCTATACAATAGGCCATAATTGATTTAGGCCCAATAGACCTGACATATTCCCACGTTCAAGGAGCTCTCCGTTTTGAATGGGTTATTTTGCCTAAAAACCTTTAGGCCAACCTATATAAAAAATAAAAAAAACTCTGCATCTCGGCCCAGCCTGGCAAGAGTGGCCAAAAGGGTGTTCAGCGTCCCCAGTGGCTCTGCAGGTGTGGAGAGGATATTCTCCGCTGCTGGCCGGCTCCCCAGGCACCATCGCATGAGCCTGAAGCCACAGACCGGCCAAACTCGTGTTTCTAAAAATTAATTCAAAGGCACTGTAGACTGAGCCTAATAAGGCAATTTCTAGACTATAATGATTTAATCCAACTAAATGTTGTTTAAATGCTGAGCCCTTTATGTCCCTACCAGCCTGTTGTCGCACTCACAAATGCTTCACTATGTATTTCTTTGTAGACTATAGCCTTGAAATAATTCATTTTCGTTCCTTCTTAGGCTCCCTGTCTGGCTCCTGACCTATTTAGAGTGTTTATATGCTGTTTAATATGACATGTAGCCTATTTGAAATTATGGTTTGAATGAAAAGTATTTTAATAAACATGAAAAGGTGAATGTAAGAAGCGCTTTCAATACTTCAAAACCAAATGGTAGGTCCAGGTAGTCACACAAATAGATGGGTGTTGGTTAAATTGAGATTTTAATGAATGGAGCAGCAGTTTTTTTCCCGAGAAGCGTTATTTAGCGGAGCGGTTGGAAAGGACGTGGAGCGCCGGAGCACCGCTCCATGAGCGATGAGTGGGATTTCAGACCGCTCAACTCTGCTCACATACTCTGGTGGAGATTAAACCATGGTTGGGGGGGGATCCTAGCCTTGGAGGAGCTGGAGATGAAATCCATCAGTGGACCAGACAGGTCCTGGCGAGTGGATCAATGTTGGATCACCATCCCCAAAACCCCTCACAGTCTGGGCCACTCACAGACAGCTGGGATTGGCTGATCGATTCACATGTGGACTGAGGGGATGGAGGAAATGAACCAGTGTGTGTGTGTGTGTGTGTGTGTGTGTGTGTGTGTTTACTGTATGCATGCTTGAGTGTCTGTGTGTGTATCTGCGATTGTGTGTGTGCGTATTGTGAGTGTCTGTGAATGTATCTGCGATTGTCTGTGTGTGTGTGTGTGTGTGTGTGTGTGTGTGTGTGTGTGTGTGTATGTGTATGTGTGTATGTGTGTGTGTGCGTGTGTTTACTGTATGCATGCTTGAGTGTCTGTGTGTGTATCTGCGATTGTGTGTGTGTGTGTGTGTGTGTGTGTGTGTAAATAGAGTGGGGGCATCATTTAGCCACTGTGTTAATCAAGGAGGAGGACAAGGGCACAGCGGAGCAGCACTCTGGGGTCATGGCCACTGGCTGGGGTGCTCCAATCTCCCTGCTGTGGTCTTGTTAACTGCCTCTGAAAACCCCTGGAGCCCCTGCCACCCCCACTGGCCTCCAGCCCCCAGCCGCCTCGGCTACAAATTAATGACTTGGGCTAAAACTCCTCACGCTGGCCCATTACAACCCTCTCAATGAGGCCATTCATGCTCCGCTTGGGGACCGTCAACAGTTCCCTGCCTCTGACCTCTGTTCTACAGACAAGTACAGGGAGACCTGGAGAAGGGGAGAAGGAAAGAGGAGGAGAGGAGGAGAGGAGGAGAGGAGGAGAGGAGGAGAAGGGGAGAAGGAGAGAGGAGGAGAAGGGGAGAAGGAGAGAGGAGGAGAGGAGGAGAAGGGGAGAAAGAGAGAGGAGGAGAGGAGGAGAAGGGGAGAAGGAAAGAGGAGGAGAGGAGGAGAGGAGACGGAGAGAGGAGGAGAGGAGGAGAAGGGGAGAAGGAGAGAGGAGGAGAGGAGGAGAATGGGAGAAGGAGAGAGGAGGAGAGGAGGAGAGGAGGAGAAGGGGAGAAGGGGAGAAGGAGAGAGGAGGAGAGGAGGAGAAGGGGAGAAGGATGTGTATGTGCATGTGTATGTGTGTGTGTGTGTGTGTGTGTGTGTGTGTGTGTGTGTGTGTGTGTGTGTGTGTGTGTGTGTGTATGTGTGTATGTGTCCATCACCAGACACTAGAGCACCAAATCCATTGACACCCATAACTACGCTTGCTTCTTAACACCAACATCATGTGCCATGACTGGCAGTGGTCAGCAGCCATAAAGGTTATGACTGGCAGTGGTCAGCAGCCATAAAGGTTATGACTGGCAGTGGTCAGCAGCCATAAAGGTTATGACTGGCAGCGGTCAGCAGCCATAAAGGTTATGACTGGCAGCGGTCAGCAGCCATAAAGGTTATGACTGGCAGCGGTCAGCAGCCATAAAGGTTATGACTGGCAGCGGTCAGCAGCCATAAAGGTTATGACTGGCAGCGGTCAGCAGCCATAAAGGTTATGACTGGCAGCGGTCAGCAGCCATAAAGGTTATGACTGGCAGCGGTCAGCAGCCATAAAGGTTATGACTGGCAGCGGTCAGCAGCCATAAAGGTTATGACTGGCAGCGGTCAGCAGCCATAAAGGTTATGACTGGCAGCGATCAGCAGCCATAAAGGTTATGACTGGCAGCGATCAGCAGCCATAAAGGTTATGACTGGCAGCGGTCAGCAGCCATAAAGGTTATGACTGGCAGCGGTCAGCAGCCATAAAGGTTATGACTGGCAGCGATCAGCAGCCATAAAGGTTATGACTGGCAGCGATCAGCAGCCATAAAGGTTATGACTGGCAGCGGTCAGCAGCCATAAAGGTTATGACTGGCAGCGGTCAGCAGCCATAAAGGTTATGACTGGCAGCGGTCAGCAGCCATAAAGGTTATGACTGGCAGCGATCAGCAGCCATAAAGGTTATGACTGGCAGCGATCAGCAGCCATAAAGGTTATGACTGGCAGCGATGAGCAGCCATAAAGGTTATGACTGGCAGCGATCAGCAGCCATAAAGGTTATGACTGGCAGCGATCAGCAGCCATAAAGGTTATGACTGGCAGCGATGAGCAGCCATAAAGGTTATGACCGGCAGCGATCAGCAGCCATAAAGGTTATGACTGGCAGAAGTTGGCAGCGGCTAGATGAAATGGGCCCTAATTGTCCAGACAGCATCCAAGCACTCCATCTGTCAGTATTCTCATCGCTGGAGGACTGTCAATCTGAGCTCAGATGCGCAAGCTGCTCACAGTTGTCTCCCAAATGTTACATTTGGAGTGGCTTCAGAGATGCTTATTACAAGAAAAAGAAAGAGATCCATGGGCAAATAGAGACAAGGAGAAATATTTTCTGTTGAGCTTCAGAGCCTGGGGGATGTAAAAAAAAAGTGTTTTCTATTAGGTTTACCTTGAATTATTCCCAAAACTGCAAAACATTGAGTGTATGAATGGTCGTCTTATGGTACTAAGACTGAGGGATAAATCACAAACCAACAAACTAATCACGGTTTACATATACAGGTGCTGTAGATCTCAGTCGACCCCCCTCCCCCCTCCCTTCCTCCTCTCATTGCCTGGGCCCTGTTGATTGGATCTAATGAAGTGTCTCTTCGTGCTGTATCCAGACAGCTGCTGCAACATGCCCGCTCTCTGTGTGTGGCGCTCGGCTAGTTTGCCTGCTGTGGACAGCTCAATCTATCACAGAACAACAAGACCACATGGGGCAGGTGGGCCCTGCCTGGCTGGATGGAGCAAGAGGAGCCCGGGCAGAGAAAATGTACCACACAGCGCAAGAGTCAGGGGCACAAGCTAGGAAATTCCGAATAAAATGTCCTAGATGAGGGCGCCAAACGTGAGCCACTATGATCAAACAGCAGCTAGCATTTGGTGCCGCTTTTTCCTCCTCTTTGAAATCTTTTGGGCATGTTTTGTTTTTCTTTCTCGTCTTTTGACTCGCCTCAAACCATCTTCTGAGGACGACGGCGAGTGGCAGTGCACTCAGATCCGAAGCTGCTCAGATAAGCTCCAAAGGCAACAGGGTTTGGCAGCGGAGCTCAACGGAAGTGGGGCGTGTGGCACACGGGCAGGCATGGGCACCCACAGGAGACAGAACCTCACATGGTGGCGCATGTGCCAGGGCTAGCACTCATTACCCAGGCTCCCTACCAGAGCTGCCTGCCCCACACAGCTCATTAAAATACTGCCACACGGCCTCTCCAAGCACACTCTGGCAAATCACTCACCAATGTGTTACTGGGGAAAAGTTCCAACTGCTTCAGCAGAACTTCATAGGCTACCTCATTTTTGCAATGGCTTTTTGAAGACTGTACTGTACGGTAATGTTTGGTGTGCCTCCGTAGCATTGCTGAGGATCAATAGGTTTAGCAAAAGCTCAATGGAATCCCAGATTCTATCCACAGAGGCTGGTCTGTAATGCGTTGCACTTGCACATGCACCGACCGTTCACCTTCGGACACCTAACACAGGGATATTGATGAGGCCTTAAGTAGCCAGACACAAATAAAGATGAATGGGGTAATGATCATAAGGCAAACAGCTACCTACCACGAGGGACTGTCAGTGCGTAAGTGGGTGTGCATGGATGTGCACTTATGAAAGGGTACTAAGTGTTCGACTTCAGGGACGGGAAGTGTTCAAAGGCCCAATCCCAAATCAACCCCTAACCCCATTGCAATCTGAGATACCGGATGGGTAAAATCAAGATGATAAGGGCGCCACCCACTTAAAAGCAAGGTGGAATTGTTGCTATACTTTCACCTATCCAATTCATTCAGATCTCCATAAATGGATTGAGGGTTAATTCTGGAGTAGGTGTAAATCTACAGCGTCCTCTACAGAGATAACACTTAGCGGAGCCTTTCCTAGTAACCATCCTTCTACCGCCGGGCTCCCGGGAGCACATTAGTCCAACTGGCGGGTTAATTGGCCATGACATGGAGTGCCATCTTCACATGCCGGCCCGTGTGCTTCTCGCCATAGCACCCTACCAAGAATATATCTCTCAATCTGCCCTGTGGAGATTTGTATTTCTATTTATTATGAATCCCCATTAGCTGCTGCCAAGGCAGCAGCTACTCTTCCTGGGGTCCAGCAAAATTAAGACAGTTAGAGTGCATTCGGAAAATGTTCAGACCCCTTTACTTTTTGCACATTTTGTTACGTTATAGACTTATCCTAAACTGGATTAAATAAATAAAAATCCTCATCAATCTACACACAATACCCCATAATGACAAAGCAAAAACAGGTCTTTAGAATGTTTGCACATTTATAAAAAATTCAGAAATACCTTATTTACATGCTATGAGACTTGAAATTGAGCTCAGGTGCATCCTGTTTCCATTGATGTTTCTATAACGTGATTGGAGTCCACCTTTTGTAAATTAAATTGTTTGAACATGATCTGGAAAGGCACACACCTGTCTATATAACGTCCCACAGTTGACAGTGCATGTCAGAGCAGAAATCAAGCCATGAAGTCGAGGGAATTGTCCGTAGTGCCGCGAGACAGGATTGTGTCGAGGCACAGATCAGGGGAAGGGTACCAAAACATTTCTGAAGATTTGAAGGTCCCCAAGAACACAGTGGACTCCATCATTCTTAAATGGAAGAAGTTTGGAACCACCAAGACTCTTCCTAAAGCTGGCCGCCCGGCCAAACTGAGCAATCAGGGAAGAAGGGCCTTGGTCAGGGAGGTGACCAAGAACCCGATGGTCACTCTGACAGACCTCCAGAGTTCCTCTGTGGAGATGGGAGAACCTTTCAGAAAGACAACCATCTCTGCAGCACTCCACCAATCAGACCTTTATGGTAGATTGGCCAGATGGAAGCCACTCCTCAGTAAAAGGCACATGATAGCCCGCTTGGAGTTTGCCAAAAGGCACCTAAAGGACTCTCAGACCATGAGAAACAAGATTCTCATCTGATGAAACCAAGATTGAACTATTTGGCCTGAATGCCAAGCATCACGTCTGGAGGAAACCTGGCACTATCCCTACGATGAAGCATGGTGGTGGCATCATCATGCTGTGGGGATGTATTTCAGTGGCAGGGACTGGGAGACTAGTCAGGATCAAGGGAAAGATGAACGGAGCAAAGTATAGAGAGATCCTTGATGAAAACCTGCTCCAGAGCGCTCAGGACCTCAGACTGGGGTGAAGGTTCACCTTCCAACAGGACAACGACCCTAAGGACACAACCAAGACAAGGAGTGGCTTCCGGACAAGTCTCTGAATGTCCTTGAGAGGCCCAGCCAGAGCCTGGACTTGAACCCGATCGAACATCTCTGGAGAGACCTGAAAATAGCTGTGCAACGACACTCCCCATCCAACCTGACAGAGCTTGAGAGGATCTGCAGAGAAGAACTCCCAACATTTATTTAACCTTTATTTAACTAGGCAAGTCAGTTAAGAACAAATTCTTAATTACAATGACGGCCTACCCCGGCCAAACCCTCCCCTAACCCGGGCGACGCTGGGCCAATAGTGCGCCCCCTATGGGACTCCCGATCACGGCCGGTTGAGATGCAGCCCGGGATCTAACCCGGGTCTGTAGTGACGCCTCTAACACTGCGATGCAGTGCCTTAGACCACTGTGCCACTTAGGATCCCAAATACAGGTCTGCCAAGCTTGTAGCGTCATACCCAAGAAGACTTCTCAAAGGTGCTTCAACAAAGTACTGAGTAAACGGTCAGAATACTTATGTTAATGTGATATTTCAGTTTTTATTTGTAATAAAAAAAATATATATTCTAAAAACCTGTTTTTGCTTTGTCATTATGGGGTATTGTGTATAGATTGATGAGGGGGGAAAAAAACGATTTAATCCATTTTAGAATAAGGCTGTCACGTAACAAAATGTGGAAAAAGTCAAGGGGTCTGAATACTTTCCGAATGCACTGTATATACAATTTTAAAAACATTACAATACATTTCACAACAGATTTCACAACACATTAAATGTGTGCCCTCAGGCCACTACTCTACTACCACATATCTGAAGCGTTTTAGAACAACAACAAAAACCGCTTGGACCAGGAAGAACAGAACAAATGAGGAGGCAGTACAGTCCATTCTTTATCAGTACACATCTGAAAAGTATGATTACAAACCGGGTGGTTCGAGCCCTGAATGCTGATTGGCTGAAAGCCGTGGTATATGAGACCGTATACCACAGGTATGACAAAACATTACTTTTTACTGTTCTAATTGCATTGCTAAGCAGTTTATAACAGCAATAAGGCACCTCGGGGGTTTATGGTATATGGCCAATATACCATGGCTAAGGGCTGAATCCAGGCATGCTGCGTTGTGTCGTGCAGAAGAACAGCCCTTAGCCGTGGTATATTAGTTATATACCACACCCCCTCGTGCCTTATTGCTTAATTATATTTAAAAAAAAAAATGTTTAAGACACGGAGAGCACATCGTCTACGTGCACTGCAGTTTAATGGTCCAAATTCAAATCCATGATCTCTCCGTGCTTTGAATGTCTCCAGTCTATTACAGTCAATCACAACAGTCCCAAGCCATTGCGTTTATCAGGACTGGATATCACACTACATACGCTAATCTCTTCTCTGGCACGTCCTGCTCCTTCCTCTCACTGCTCTTCCTGATGTGAGGAAACAAGGAATGAGCGCCACAGCATCAAAATGAGCCTGGTGATAAAACGCAGGCTCCTTTGGTGCTATAAACCAGTCAGTGCCGTAAGAATTGGAGGATAATTGAGAGGCGCCCAAACAGAGCACTGTATCTGGCTGCTGGATCGCTGGATCGCTGGATCGCTGGATCGCTGGATCGCTGGATCGCTGGATCGCTGTCTGTCTGTCTGTCTGTCTGTCTGTCTCTCTCTCTCACACACTCAAACGCTCACACTCACGCTCGCTCACACACACACACACACACAGAGGAAGCCATGCTCATTTCTAAAACAAGGGAGCTTTTTCATCTTTCCCCTCTCTGGCTGAACCCTGACCCTCAAATAGATCTGGAAATAGGCACATCCTCGAGGGAAATAGGGCAGTGCGCCTCTAACCTAATGTTATCATTCCAAAAAAATAAGGAAATACAAATAAAAATATGAAACATGGCCCCCATGTAGTCTGTGATTCTAGACACGTCTCCTCTCCTCCTTTTTATTCCCCCCATCATCTGTCAGATGGAATCAGTTTAGACCTGGGCTGGACACACCTGCTCCCTGGACTATCGACGATGCCTTGTCCTCCGGCTCGCACTGCAACATTTAGTGACACATGTTGGAATGTGGAGCTCAGTGAAGTGCACACACACATACACACACACAGCGACACACACAAACACACAGCGACACACACACAAGCACACACACACAATCACACACACAGTGACACAAGCACACAGCGACACACACACACAGCGACACACACACACAAGCACAGCGACACACACACAGCGACACACACACACAGCGAGACACCTGCCCTCGTGTGGGCCTTTAACCCATCCTCTTTATTGCAGAGTGCTGAGAGAAGCCAAGAAGGAATTAAGGGTCAAAGTCATGTAGTGGAAAGGAGTTGGTTTAACTGAATAAAGTAGAGACTTTTGGGGGCTGGGAAAGGGAAAGGGAGATACCTAGTCAGTTGTACAACTGAACGCATTCAACTGAAATATGTCTTCCACATTTAACCCAACCCCTCTGAATCAGAGGTGCGGAGGGCTGCCTTAATCGACATCCACGGCGCCCTGGCAGCAGTTGTTGTTGGAGGTTAACTGTCTTGCTCAAGGGCAGAATGGCAGATTGGAACCAGCGACCTTTTGGTTGCTGGCACAACGCTCTTAAACGCTAGGCTACCTCTGTGTGAGTGTGTGTTTGTGTTTGTGTGTGTGTGTATGTGTGTGTGTGTGTGTGTGTGTGTGTGTGTATATGTAATGGGGAGCTAGAATGGTTCCAAATACATACCCCATCTGCCATTTGACCCAATTTTGATAAGTTGGTAGTCATAGAGGTCGCTAAGTCAAAGATACAGTATGTCATATTAAATATTTTGGTCACACTTTCTCTAACCACCTGTATATAATGCATTTATGATGCCATCTATCACTGTCATAGTAATACTTGCTGTGTAACTAACAATTTGTGGCTTTAGAAATACATAAATGACTGTAAAAAAAAAAAAATAATGCATTATACACAGGTGGTTTGTAGAAACTGGGTCATAGACAGGTGGAGAGTTCCCATTATTATTTTTCTGAAGATGAGATGCAATGAATTCATGAATGGCCCTCTGTTTAGAATGATGATGCAGAGCTGTGTAAGACAGAGAGATGGATGGGAGGGTTGTGTGTGTGTGTATGTGTGTGTGTGTGTGTGTGTGTCTGTGTGTATGGAGTGTGTGTATTATAATATGTGTGTATATGTGTGTATGTATTTATTCTGTGTGCATTTGCGGTGTGTGTGTATAAGTGTGTGTGTGTGTGTGTGTGTCGTCTGGCAGGAAAGGTAGACCCAGCCTGATTCTAATGAGGCATGGATCAAAGGACCACAGGAAGGAGATTAGAGATGAGTATTGTATTGATTTTTAATTGACTGGAGTGGAGTTGGAAAGCGAGGGGAGGGGAGGGTGGCCTGGGCCAGATTATGAAATGAGCTGGAGCTGTCACTCACTGAAGGGAGAGGGAGAGAGAGGGAGCGGATGCGGGGAGAGGGAAAGAGGCAGGGAGAAAAAGTGGAGAGAAGGAAGGAGAGAAAAGGGGCTTAAATAGGAACTCTGCAGCAGAGGACAGCTGGTGTGAGAGAAGCTACCCTACCGCCTATAGTTACCCTACCTCTCAAAGTCTTTAGGGAAAGGAGGAGGTTCCAGGTCAAGCATGACTGTAGCCTCTGACCCCTGGACTGGGCTCTGTGTGTATGAAAGGACAACCATCTGTGTGTGTCACATACAGAGTGGGTCGACTAACGTAGAGACAGAAGGGAGAGGAGGGGATGCACACACAGACAGACAGACACACCACATGTGCTTGCTCATCACACAAATTCTCTCTACACTTCCCAGAAACTTGTGCCATCTCCTTACAGGTAACATCATCTCTGTTCCCCTCTTTTTCTCTCTCTCTCTCTCTCTCTCTCTCTCTCTCTCTCTCTCTCTCAAACACACACACTGCCATCCTCATAAGAATTGTCATCCTCACCCCATCTTTCTACTCCGTCCCCCTTTCCTCTACTGTTGTCTCTCTCTCCTTCTCCCCCCTCTCTCCCTACTTCTCTCTATGCCTCTCTCTCTTTCATTCTCTCTCTCCTTCTCCCCCTCTCTCTCTCTCTCCTTCTCCCCCCTCGTTCTCTCTCGCTGGTCCTCTCTCCCTCTCTCTCATATCAGTCTCCTGAGGGAAAAGCGCAGGAGCCTTTGATCTGATCCATGTTTTTTTCAATCCTGAAATGGGAAGTGCTCTCCAATTAGTTTGGGTTAAATATTTCAGAGGATACGGCAGCCAGCCTCTTCCTCTTTCCCCTCCCTTACTGAACGGCTTCCATGCTTCCATCGGTTCTCCAGCTGACACTACAGAGGACGGCGAAAAACCCGCACTCAACCTTATAACGCACATTCTTGACTGGAATGAACGGCAGTTAGGTTTGCACTACAAGCCCTGCGGAAAATGTCTTTGAAATGTTAACGGCAAGATAAAGCGGGAAATACCAACAGGGCGTATGGTGAATCGTTAAGGGAGAGACAGAGCAGAAGATATAATAATGAAACACGTAAATAAAAATAAAAACATCTTAATTTATGAGGAATGAATATGCGAATGTTAATTGTGATCCTGGTTATCGTCAATCTTTGCTATGATACGTTGTTATAATAGTCATAGTGGCAACCGCCACGGTGGCAATGATGACAGTAGTTCTATGGTAATACAATCGTGATAATCTGATGGGTGACATGTGCAGGTATCACTTACGGAAATGTGCCCTTACTAGCTCAATGCTTCCAATATGTATCCATCTCGAATACTAAACACATGTACATCTGGCTCAGATATCTGGTGGCGATTTCTCCTTTGGGGCATGTGTTTGGAAAAATATAAGTTTCTTTTTCAATCTGTTCCCTGAAAGGAGGAGGGGAATGTGTAGTGTCGCCCGCAGGCTTTTGCTGGGAATTTGACACCCCTACCATTTTTGTCAGAGTGGCAGGGTAGCACAAAAAAGGGTGGGAGAGGAGGGGGAATTCTAGGCCTTGGTTGTCACGATTTCGACTGCTACACTCTATATTCTGTATTTTGTCAAACACCCATCAACTGCCAACCCAACCCCATCCCACCCTACCATCACCCCTGACCCCATCCCACCATCACCCCTGACCCCATCCCATCCCACCCTACCATCACCCCTGACCCCATCCCACCATCACCCCTGACCCCATCCCATCCCACCCTACCATCACCCCTGACCCCATCCCACCATCACCCCTGACCCCATCCCATCCCACGCTACCATCGCCCCTGACCCCATCCCATCCCACCCTACCATTACCCCTACCCCCATCTCACCATCACCCCTGACCCCATCCCATCCTACCATCACCCCTGCCCCCCACCCCATCCCACCATCACCCCTGACCCCATCCCATCCCACGCTACCATCACCCCTGACCCCACCCACCCTACCATCACCCCTGACCCCATCCCACACTACCATCACCCCTGACCCCATCCCACCCTACCATCGCCCCTGACCCCATCCCACCCTACCATCACCACTGACCCCATCCCACCCTACCATCACCCCTGACCCCATCCCACCCTACCATCGCCCCTGACCCCACCCTACCATCACCCCTGACCCCATCCCACCCTTCCACCCCACCTGTGTGGAGGGTTCAGGTACCAAACACAACAACAACATCAATTAACATCAATCACGGGGCTCAATGGTCTCCTTGTGCTGCAGGGTCTACTCTTCGCTGACTCCATTGACTTCCGTGTAAGCGAGAGAGCTGTCAATCCAAAGTCCAGTTGGAGTTGAAGCCTTGATGGCTCAGCACTCTCTCTCCCTCTCTAGCATCGCTAACTCCTCCCCTCTAATATAGGCATTGTGTAAAAGGCATTGTGTAAAATGTTTTGAAAATGAGTCCTCGCTTCCCTCCTGGCACCATTTAATCACAGATCTATATGAGAGAAGTGTGCAAAGAGTGGTGTGGTGGTATGGGGACATATCCCTGGCGATCACCATCAAATAGCTACCCTCTCAATCATATGATATCACCCCCACTGATCAGATCACTGGCAGATCAAGGGGAGAAGGGGAAGCACACATTTTAAGGGCAGAGGAGTGGGTAGTGAGCACTGCTGGTTGACACTGATGAAGTAGTTGCCGCAGCTCACGTTTGCCAAAACTCTGCTGACACATGTAGGAAGCGGAAACGCAAACATGCTAAGGCGAGAAAAGACAATGTGTATACTACAATATCTACGAAGAGGGGGAGGGATGGAGGGGAGGGTGAGTAATGGAGGGCAGGGTGAGGGATGGATGGGAGGGTGAGGGATGGATGGGAGGGTGAGGGATGGAGGGGAGGGTGAGGGATGGAGGGGAGGGTGAGGGATGGAGGGGAGGGGAGGGGAGGGGGAATAAAGCCAGTGATTCTTCCCTCTCACTCAGCTATATGGCTCTTAATAGACTCTTGGGGAATAGCACGGCAACTAAATTATTTAATTTACTCAAACTGTTGCTCGCAGATACATTTTTTATATTTCCTTTTGAAGTGTGTAAATGAGGTTTGCAAGCGCTGCACTTTTAGAAAAAGGAGCCTTTTTTCCTTTCTTAGCACCCCCCTTCGCTCATGTTAATATGGAATAAGATAATTAACATAAAATAAAAGGGGAAACCCGTAGTAAATCAAAGGCGAGCAGGTGAGTGCTCTGTGGCCACTCTGACATGGCAGGTTGAAGAGAGCTGGGAGTGCCAGGTGGCCTTATTGTCAGTGTGACTGAGGAGCTGCACAAGTCCCCCATGCACAAAGGGATGCCCATTTTCTCAAATCTTTCTAACTCCCAGAGCGGCTGGGTATGGACAGGTATAAAAGGGTGAAAATTGGCAATACCTTTGTCTTCCTTTATACGATAGAAAAGAGAGAGCAAAAGTGGAAGACGGAGAAAGTGAAAGGGGGGGGGGGGTGCAGAGAGTGAGATTCGAGTTTCTATAAGCGAAGCAGCTCTGACCAATCACGCCCAGTTAAATCCATTCATTCACTACACTTAATGGTTCTATTGATTGGTCTCAGTGGCTGCTCTAACGAGCCAGCAGCTCTGATGAGGCTGGAAGGTTGGGCTGAATGAAAAGGCTTTCCCCGACCCTCTTACAACCCCCCCTCCCAGTCCACATCTCCCCCAGGGCTAATGACCACATCACCCCATTGGAGCAGCTGGAGCCTCAATTACCTGACTAGGCTCAAAAAGTGATCACATCTCCAGACTCCAAATCTCACAAGGGACCATCAAGCATAGGGTATCATCAACTCGCTCCTGGCTCTAGGTTCCCCAGAGCCCTCAGGGGCCCCGTACCTCCAGCTCCAACATTACAACATGTCCCTAATCGTCTCACCATCGTGATGGACCTCGCAGATCATCTGAGCTGATGTCAGGGGGTGCCCACTACCCCCCCTTGGACATCTGACAATGTAGAAAGAGAAGACTGTCCCTTTTTCTCTAGCTAGTGCCAGGTAAACCCTTTCATGTAGAATGAGCTGTGTGAAAGCAGAGCAGACGGTTACAAGGCTACACTGAACATTAGAGACCTTGGACGTGAAAGCTGACCAGCGTGGGTGTATACACTACGCTTCACCCCATGCCATTTTGAACGTCATGTTCCCACTAACAGTGTCCTGGGGAGAAACTATGGCACTATGACATGGTTAGTAATTACAACAGATTGAATACAGTAAAAGTACGGAATCTGTTCATTTGCATAGCAATGCACAGTAAAAAGTTAGCAACAATATCTGCTGTAAAACAGAGCTAATATTTCCTTTCTGGTACATAGATTTTCTGGCCAAGTGGAGATTAAGCTTTTTGTGTTCCTATGCAGCGCTGGTAGACTGGTCTTCACATAGTTAAGGGACAGCCAGAGCCATGCTAAAGTGGTCAGGCCTGGCACCGAGGGCTCCAAAATGGAGGCTTCTTTTTACTCCAGCAGAAACACGAGGCAGGGCGACCACCCCAAAACTTCGGGGGCAGAGACAGAAAACGAGAAACGGACCCTTCAGGGGCGTAATCAAACAGAGGGGAGGTGGAGGGGGCGAAAGGAACTGTGGTACTCTGAACAAATAAACAGCTCCAGCTCATGCTGCAGCAATGCTTCCCTCCCAATCTGATTTCCTCCCGGTTCAGTAATGCGTCCCAGGCTCTTTCTCTCGTGTGTTTATCACCGGCGTAAATGACGATGATTTAACTGGGTGCCACATCAGTGATCAAGAGCAAACAAGCCGCTTTTCTGGACGATTTTTCTTGCTCTGTGTACATGTGCTCAGCATCACTAACGACGGTGAGGAGGTTTGATCCTCAAGGACTAATCCGTCTGGGCCTGCACTGGCCTGCCATCATCCCTCAACATCCACAGCCTGAATTAATTTAGACAAAGGGTCCCTCACTGTGTAGATGGGCTACAACAAGAGAAGATTAGAGAAGCGCTCAGGACTGGAGAGTGGAAACTATAGTGTGTAGTATGGGTGCTCTGATCGTACTGAAGTAACTGAGAGGATTGGTCAGCAGAGGCAAGCATTAACAGACATAACAGAAGAGAATAAATGAGTTGGGCAGTAACTGGTCGCAAACTTCCAAAACCAACCCACAACAAGCCAGCAGTCTCTAGGTATGTAAGAGTCCACAACATTGTCAAGGCTGTGTAGAGTAAACATACACTTTACTACTATGCCTTTTAGACCGCATGGTCACTATCCCACTTCTGACACCAACGTAGTATCTGACTTTATGCACACAAACCAAGCATTCAGAAGTGGTTTCTCCGTAATCCAAACTATCAAACCTATACAAATGTAGCAGGATGAATTGCCATTTTTCTTTTCGAGAAATCCACTTTCAGAAGCATTATAGAAGTACAATAACACAAATATAGTAAAACAGACAAAAGGATGACAAACAGAGTGTACAGCCAAGGAACAGACGGGTTGGTTTGAGTAGCCTCGGACGGCCAGATGTCTTTGTTGCCGGCCCAAAGACATGGAGGGTTACCGGACACTGGAGGGCATTGCTCCAGAGTCCATGGGGGAAGGAGGAAGGGAGTGTGAAGAGGATGAAGCCGTATTACAGTTCCCTTTCCCTCAGTTAGCGGTTAGCGCTGTCCAGAAAGCCTAGCAGTCTCTCATAATATCTCCTGCGGAATTAGCGGGGTTCAATGCGCCCAGTGAACAGAGAGCTTTGCTGAGGGAAAAGCTCTCCGGTAACAGATGGTGGGCAGTTTATCACGTCAATTCCCAGGCCGGCACTGGCATCATGGCCGATTGGGACGCGTCCAGTCCCTTCTCAACCGACTCGGAAGCCTGGAATTACAACATCCTCTTTAAATCACATTACTGCAACCTGACAGGGAATTTCTCCATCATTACATTTTTCATGGCCATGCTCCCATCATGCCTCACGGTGAAGGGCAGTAGAGCCTGCTCCGCTCTTTCTTCCGACAGTTGAAAGTGCAGTGCCCAGCTGATAATCACCCCGATAATTACCTCGAAACTGAACCTAAACTATACCAAAACTAATTTCACACATATAACAGCAGATGAAATAAATGAAGTACAGTATGATGGGGGCGAAAGGGTGAGTTGAGGAGCGAGGGGAAGCAAACCATGCACAATTATGTCATCACCAATTGAAGAACAGGGCAGGCCATTTATTATATTGATCCATTCTAATTATCATCTTACAATGGTATGTACCTGTATCAGTCCACCAAACCAAAGCAGTCTTATCAGTCTACTCTGGCCTACTTGGAGTAGGCTACACAGTGAGAGCATGCGTAATTGTACATGCTGACTAGCTTTCAATATTTGGGAAAATATCCACATTGGGCAGCAGGTGAGCGAGTGTTGGAGAATGTGGTGATGAGGCTTGTGGAATCTTACGTTGGCAATGGGAGAAATGTAACCAAGTTGCTTGCAAAGAAAATAAGTCTGGCTGGCACCGGTGCGGAAGAACGCGTGAAGATGCACACAAGCTGACAATAATTCACTATTTTTGACTGCTGTCATATCGACACTTATATTCATTGCAATGCCATTATTGCTTTTGTGATGAGTTTCACTATTTAACAAGGCCACTTGGCACTTATAATGATGTTTAGGCTACTGATGTTTTCATCATTTGACCGTGCCTTGACCGTGCGTGGTTGGGGTATTTTTTTTATTTTGTCGTTATTAAATAGAAGCTGGTACCGTGTTCGAACACATATGCTTTCTGTTCCATAGTTGTAACAAAGGCACTCCACAAATACATTTATTGAACACTTGATTTTTTTTATATATCCTACAATAACATAAACTAATGAAAATGATAGTGTTATTTAAAAATAACATGTAAATAAGGCCTTCATAAACACAACAAAATGATAATTTTTGCAATAGCATATATGAAATGTATTAACTACACTGTTAGAATGTTGCAGTCAGAATGACTGCTCATTAGCTTGAAGGGGGTTCCTTCGAGGCCCAGTGGTTCTAGTGTTAAGTAGTGTTTACGGATAGTATTGTGTCAATATTCCTGTCTTCCATGCCCATCGGTTAGAGCCGTCAAAGCATTACTGGCAGGAGAGATGACTGAGACTCCATTCACTTCTCATTTCAGTAACGTGACACACAAGCCTGTCAGGCCCTTAGTGCTACTCTCCCTATCCAGTTCTCTCTCCTTTCATTCTTCTGGAAGGCTGCCAAGGATTTCTACGACGAATTCGCAATCAAAGACTGTCACAATATTCAAATTCATCCATTTTTTTGGTTTATATTTCAAATACATCAATTTTTTATGTTTATATTTGATGGACGAAGGTGGGAGTATTCACATCCATTATCCAGTATCACTTGGTGTGGGATTTCTAGGTGTCATTTAGCTGCACTGTGATTCTACATGGAGATCCTCATGATGCTGATTTCTCATGCCTGTCCTCAGAAGCCTCTGATACTCCTCTCTCTATTATATCCGACTATATATATTTAATCAATACAAGCATCTTGGGGGTTTAGAGTGTTAACTCTACATAAGAGACCCAAAGGCAATTCAACCTTGTTACGTGAGAGGGTTATATAATTACGTCAGACAATATCTCTGTGCTTGTTCACAGGCAAAAACAAAGTCTGAATGGGAGCTGGGAGTATGTACAGCTGAATATCAGATTATTAGCAGAGAGAGTAATGGAGTTTAACCATGAAGAAATACTTCAGGTATAGTGTGATGTGTACTGTGTTAACAGTGCTTGCGTCATCTTCTCCTTTCTTGGGAGGTTGAGCTGTGGGAATCTTTACCGTCCCCCCTTCCCTCTTCCGCTCGATCATACTCTCCCTCTCTTTTCCCCTACCTCCCTTCCTTCTCCCACTCTCCCTCTCTTTTCCCCTACCTCCCTTCCTTCTCCCACTCTCCCTCTCTCCTTCTCTTTCTCCCCCCCACCACTCTCTCCCTCCTTAATCTCTCTCTCTGGTTCTTTTGAATGAGGGCTAGCAGTGGGTAATGTATTCCTGTGCTGGTTGCGGCTCCATCCACTCTCCTCCTCAGTGCCTGTGGCTAAGCGAGGATCAGACGAGGAAATCTATCAGCCCTTTCCTGGTAGCGTTGGCAAGCCGTCTCTTGCGGGCCTCTGCCGCTGTGTGTTATGTAAACACCCGACTCACGCTGTCAAATAATAAAAAAAACACCCGATAAACTTGACGATAAGAAGGTTTCTTCACCTTCCTTTGTGTCTGTTTCTTTTCTTTGGCCTTCCCTAAAACAAAAAGGGCTTGAAGTTGGAGGCCTTTAACATGAGGCACCATGACCTTCAAGAAGTGTTCTCTGACCTTCTGAGCTTTGCTAATTCCCGCTGTTAACTGCGATGTGTCAAGACTAAAGCTAGACATAATGCCTGGCGTAAGAGCCCAGTGTTGAAACCACTCATCCCCAAGCGGCTTCAGTAAGTTGGCACTGGGCCTATTCAGGACTATTTGACCTGGACCCCTTTGTATAAATCGCCACAGAGTGAAAACCAGGTGAAGCCCTGTTTGATGTCTCAACGACACAAGCGGTGAGTTTGTGTTTTGCATTAGCCGGGCCCCACAGGTTTACTGTGTCTGTCTACAGGATCATATTTCCCTGTCCGACTGGCCCCTGCACTAAACATAAACAAGACAGGCTGCTCTGGGGGCAGCCAGCCTTCCCTGGGGCCTTGAACCCCCACTCCCTCCCTGATGAGCAACCGTGCATCAATCAGCAAGAACTCCACTAACACTGCCGGACCTCCCCTACTGCCAGGAGTGGCCCTGACCCAGCCAAAGAAATGAATAGCAGGGGAGAGGGAAAGACTGAGAAGTATGGGGGTGGTGGGGGCAGAGAGGGATTAGTGGAAAGCCAACTGTTAAAATATACACATCTGTCAATCAGAACAGGCTGTGAACACACCGTTTGGCTGGAACCAAAGACAGGGGCTTTCAGAAGTTTGTAGTAAACAATAGAATAGAGCTGGAGGTGAGTGAGGACAGAGGGCGTCAACACTCCACTAGGCTCTCTGAGGTGAGTGAGGACAGAGGGTGTCAACAGTCTGCTAGGCTCTCTGTTCTGTTCTGCTTTGGCGCTGCAGCCAGCTGGGGCCCTGAGCGGTGCATGCTGGTCCTATGTGGCGGCCGCGCAGGGGACGGTGGGCGCTCATCTGCAGAGGAGCACTAGGTGGAGAGAAGGAGGAGGAGAGAAGAAGGAGGTGGAGGAGGAGGAGGAGGAGGAGGAGGAGGAGGAGGAGGAGGAGGAGGAGGAGGAGGAGGAGAGAGAAGAGAGAAGGAGGAGGAGGAGGAGGAGGAGGTGGAGAGAGAAGTAGGAGGAGGAGGAGGAGGAGGAGGAGGAGGAGGAGGAAGGTTGTGCTGACTGGAGGTGACCTGGAGACAGGGGGACACAGACTACTGACAGGTTCAGGGGCAAAGAAGGAGAATGGGAGCAGGAGGAAGAGGAAGGGAGGGAGTCCGCCCCAGGAGGAGGGCCCACAGCCAAGCTGCTGAGTGGCAGATAGGTCAGGCCAGTCGAGATGGACTGACAGGGCAGACAGAGACAATGCTGGGGGAGTCGACAGAGCGTCAATGGCCCCTGCGGTCATGGGTAGTGGCACACCTATCCAAGGGGGGCAGGGGGGGACGGTGTGTGTGACAAAACTGAAGTGGCCCTTGCTATCAAAGCGAGCAGGTGTAGCTGTCAGTGTCATGGGGGCTCAGAGAGAGAGAGAGAGAGAGAGAGAGAGAGAGAGAGAGAGAGAGAGAGAGAGACAGAGAGAAAGAGAGAGAGAGAGAGAGAGAGAGAGAGAGAGAGAGAGAGAGAGAGAGAGGAGAGGTAGGTAGGGCAGGTATAGATGGAGAGCTGCCTGCTATCTGACAGCCCTGCCATGCTCTCTGACTGAGAAGCCTGAGAGGCCTGAGTGACCGACCCAGGGTCCATGTCCCGCTATGGGGGGAGTTAGTTTGATGGCCCAGGACAATGGAGGGAGGGAGGGACGGAGGGACGGATGGAAGTGGTGAGGGTAGCGAGATGGAGCATTGTCACGACTGACTTTCAGAGCATGGCCGCCCTTCCCATCATGCCCCTCTCCAGCTGTCGGAGTCCATCTCTGTCCGTCATACCTGTTTACACTGTTGACACCTCATCATCCCAGATAAAGGGGGGGAGCAATCAGACACTTGTTTTCTCGGCTCCGACTCTTCTCTTTCTTTCTTTCTTTCTTTCTTTCTTTCTTTCTTTCTTTCTTTCTTTCTTTCTTTCTTTCTTTCTTTCTTTCTTTCTTTCTTTCTTTCTTTCTTTCTTTCTTTCTTTCTTTCTTTCTTTCTTTCTCCTTTTGCCAAATGCATTTCAGTTCTTCTTTTTTCTCGGGGAGTTGAATTATTGACCGAATCTCTGCACTTGATACATTCTTCTCTCTTCGGAGAGCGTCAGGGCTGAAATGTCCAACTATCCAATAAGAAACATTTCTTCCTCCCCTTTCTATGTTCTGACTGTGTCTTCTATTACTGAAGGGTCCCGCAATAATAATAAAAAAATAAGTTAAAAGCAAATTATATTTTACTTAATGCAACAGAGCGAACCATAGTTTCTCTGCAGCCATCCCTAAGATCTTAATTTTTATTATAATAATGTCTTAGATACATACAGTATAATTTAGAATCAAGATGGCCTGGGATATTATGCAGGAATATTATGCAGTCACTGAATGTTTTGTGTTGTACATTTGTGAAAGAACTTTCACTAACACAACACATAACCGCATGTATACCAGGCTGCACAGTTTGTTTGTGTGTGTGTATGTGTGTGTATGTGTGTGTGTGTGTGTGTCGTGTGTGTGTGTGTGCGTGCATGTTTGTGACTGTGAAGACAGGGTAAGTGTCATAAGAGGTTTTCAGGAAACCGACATGCCTGGTGTGGCACAGGAAACCACCATGCCTGGTGTGGCACAGGAAACCGACATGCCTGGTGTGGTACAGGAAACCGACATGCCTGGTGTGGTACAGGAAACCACCATGCCTGGTGTGGTACAGGAAACCGACATGCCTGGTGTGGTACAGGAAACCACCATGCCTGGTGTGGCACAGCAAACCACCATGCCTGGTGTGGTACAGGAAACCAACATGCCTGGTGTGGTACAGGAAACCAACATACCTGGTGTGGCACAGCAAACCACCATGCCTGGTGTGGCAACTCCCCTCCAAGTCTCCGACCACTACTTTGTATCCTTTTCTCTCTCGCTCTCCTCCAACACTACTCACTCTGCCCCTACTCAGATGGTAATGTGCCGTCACAACCTTCGCTCTCTCTCCCGCTACTCTCTCCTCTTCCATCCTATCATCTCTTCCCTCTGCTAAATCCTTCTCCCTCCGATCTCCTGATTCTGCCTCCTCAACACTCTTCTCCTCCCTTTCTGCATCTTTTGACTCTCTGTCCCCTATCCTCCCGGCCAGCTCGGTCCTCCCCTCCTGCTCCGTGGCTTGACGACTCATTGCGAGCTCACAGAACAGGGCTCCGGGAAGCCGAGCAGAAATGGAGGAAAACTAGACTCCCTGCGGACCTGTCATCTTTTCACTCACTCCTCTCTACATTTTCTTCCTCTGTTTCTGCTGCTAAAGCCACTTTCTACCACTCTAAATGTCAAGCCTCTGCCTCTAACCCTAGGAAGCTCTTTGCCACATTCTCCTCCCTGCTGAATCCTCCTCCTTCTCCCCCTCCCTCCTCCCTCTCTGTGGATGACTTCGTCAACCATTTTGAAAAGAAGGTTGACGACATCCGATCCTCATTTATTAAGTCAAATGACACCGCTGGTCCTGCTCACACTGCCCTACCCTATGCTTTGACATCTTTCTCCCCTCTCTCTCCAGATGAAATCTTGCAACTTGTGACGGCCGGCCGCCCAACAACCTGCCCGCTTGACCCTATCCCCTCCTCTCTTCTCCAGACCATTTCCGGAGACCTTCTCCCTTACCTCACCTCGCTCATCAACTCATCCTTGACCGCTGGCTATGTCCCTTCCGTCTTCAAGAGAGCGAGAGTTGCACCCCTTCTCAAAAAACCTACACTCGATCCCACCGATGTCAACAACTACAGACCAGTATCCCTTCTTTCTTTTCTCTCCAAAACTCTTGAGCGTGCCGTCTCTAGCCAACTCTCCTGCTATCTCTCTCAGAATGACCTTCTTGATCCAAACCAGTCAGGTTTCAAGACTGGTCATTCAACTGAGACTGCTCTTCTCTGTGTCACGGAGGCTCTCCACTCTGCTAAAGCTAACTCTCTCTCCTCTGCTCTTATCCTTCTAGACCTATATGCTGCCTTTCATACTGTGAACCATCAGATCCTCCTCTCCACCCTCTCCGAGTTGGGCATCTCCTGCGCTGCACACTCTTGGATTGAGTCCTACCTGACAGGTCGCTCCTACCAGGTGGCGTGGCGAGAATCTGTCTCCGCTCCATGTGCTCTCACCACTAGCCATTGCTAGCTAGCCAACACTACCAGCTAGCAGTACTGTAGCAGCTAAATACAATATAATTTTAGTCAATGAGAATTTTGCAACATAAAGCTTCCCTTTCTGAACATTCGAGATGTGTAGTCCACTTGTGTAGCTAGCATGACTGACTTTGTGCTAGCTAGCCAACGTTTAATTATTGCTGTGTTATGAAAGGAACTAGACACGGACACAAATTATCTGTTTAGTGTGTTAACACACTATTGGTAGTTTGTTGTAACCAAGTATTGGTGCTAAATCGTGTGTTATTGGATGCTAGCATGCTAGTTAGCTAAGGCGTCATAGGATACGGTGCCCTGGGCGGTTTTCATGGAAGAATACTGTACCAAGTTAGCTAGCTGAATAAAGTAAGTTAGAGTCTATTCCTAGAAACATTGAACCGCTGTAGTTTACAACAATTCTCATTTCTAAAGTGGAAGTTGGGAGAGTTATATTCGGGTGTTTCAGTGAAACAATTATAGTTTCTGAGGTGGAAGTTGGGAGAGTTATATTTGGGAGTTGTGGTGAGGGAGGCCCCGCTCTCTCCTTTCCCAGATGTTTAGTTCATTTCATTCCGATCTCCTCTGTATTATTGTAGCTATTTGCTGCAGCCTGTCAACTATGCCTCTGCCTATCCCTGTTCTCTCCTCTCCGCACAGGCTACACAAACGCCTCACACCGCGTGGCTGCTGCCTCTCTAACCTGGTGGTCCCTGCACGCACCACACACCTGGAGTTCCAGGTCTCAGGCAGCCTCTGGAACTGCCGTTCTGCTGCCAACAAGGCAGAGTTCATCCCAGCCTATGCTACCCTCCAGTCCCTCGACTCTTGGCGCTGACGGAAACATGGATTACCACTGAAAACACTGCTACTCCTACTGCTCTCTCCTCGTCTGACCATGTGTTCTCGCATACCCCGAGAGCATCTGGTCAGCGGGGGTGGTGGCACAGGAATCCTCATCTCTCCCAAGTGGACATTCTCAATTTTTCCCCTAACCCATCTGTCTATCTCCTCATTTGAATTCCATGCTGTCACAGTCACTAGCCCATTTAAGCTTAATATCCTTGTCATCTATCGCCCTCCAGGTTCCCTTGGAGAGTTCATCAATGAGCTTGACGCCTTGATAAGTTCCTTTCCTGAGGATGGCTCACCCCTCACAGTTTTGGGGGGATTTCAACCTCCCTACGTCTACATTTGACTCATTTCTCTCTGCCTCCTTCTTTCCACTCCTCTCCTCTTTTGACCTCACCCTCTCACCGTCCCCCCTACTCACAAGGCAGGCAATACGCTTGACCTCATCTTTACTAGATGCTGTTCTTCTACTAATCTCACTGCAACTCCCCTCCATGTCTCCGACCACTACTTTGTATCCTTTTCTCTCTCGCTCTCCAACACTACTCACTCTGCCCCTACACAGATGGTAATGCGCCGCCGCAACCTTCGCTCTCTCTCTCCCGCTACTCTCTCCTCTTCCATCCTATCATCTCTTCCCTCTGCTCAATCCTTCTCACTCCAATCTCCTGATTCTGCCTCCTCAACCCTCCTCTCCTCCCTTTCTGCATCCTTTGACTCTCTATGTCCCCTATCCTCCCGGCCGGCTCGGTCCTCCCCTCCAGCTCCGTGGCTTGATGACTCATTGCGAGCTCACAGAACAGAGCTCCGGGCAGCTGAGCGGAAATGGAAGAAAACTAGACTCCCTGCGGACCTGGCATCTTTTCACTCCCTCCTCTCTACATTTTCTTCATCTGTTTCTGCTGCTAAGGCCACTTTCTACCACTCTAAATTCCAAGCATCTGCCTCTAACCCTAGGAAGCTCTTTTGCCACATTCTCCTCTCTGCTGAATCCCCCCTCCTCCCTCTCTGTGGATGACTTCGACAACCACTTTGAAAAAGAAGGTTGACGACATCCGATCCTCGTTTGTTAAGTCAAATGACACTGCTGGTCCTGCTCACACTGCCCTACCCTATGCTTTGACTTCTTTCTCCCCTCTCTCTCCAGATAAAATCTTGCGACTTGTGACTGCAGGCCGCCCAACAACCTGCCCACTTGACCCTATCCCCTCCTCTCTTCTCCAGACCATCTCCGGTGACCTTCTCCCCTCCCTCACCTCGCTGATCAACTCATCCTTGACCGCTGCCTATGTCCCTTCCGTCTTCAAGAGAGCGAGAGTTGCACCCCTTCTCAAAAAACCAACACTCGATCCCTCTGATGTCAACAACTACAGACCAGTATCCCTTCTTTCTTTTCTTTCCAAAACTATTGAGCGTGCCGTCTTTAGCCAACTCTCTTGCTATCTCTCTCAGAATGACCTTCTTGATCCAAACCAGTCAGGTTTCAGGACTGGTCATTCAACTGAGACTGCTCTTCTCTGTGTCACGGAGGCTCTCCGCACTGCTAAAGCTAACTCTCTCTCCTCTGCTCTTGTCCTTCTAGACCTGTCTGCTGCCTTTGATACTGTGAACCATCAGATCCTCCCTCTCCACCCTCTCCGAGCTGGGCATCTCCCGGCGCGGCTCACTCTTGGATTGCGTCCTACCTGACCGGTCGCTCCTACCAAGTGGCGTGGCGAGAAGCTGTCTCCGCACCACGTGCTCTCACCACTGGTGTCCCCCAGGGCTCAGTTCTAGGCCCTCTCCTATTCTCGCTATACACCAAGTCACTTGGCTCTGTCATATCCTCACATGGCCTCTCCTATCATTGCTACGCTGACGATACACAACTAATCTTCTCCTTTCCCCCTTCTGATAACCAGGTGGCGAATCGCATCTCTTCATGTCTGGCAGACATATCAGTATGGATGACGGATCACCACCTCAAGCTGAACCTTTGCAAGACGGACCTGCTCTTCCTCCCGGGGAAGGACTGCCCGTTCCATGATCTCGCCATCACGGTTGACAACTCCGTTGTGTCCTCCTCCCAGAGTGCGAAGAGCCTTGGCGTGACCCTGGACAACACCCTGTCGTTCTCCGCTAACATCAAGGCGGTGACCCGATCCTGTAGGTTCATGCTCTACAACATTCGGAGAGTACGACCCTGCCTTACACAGGAAGCGGCACAGGTCCTAATCCAGGCACTTGTCATCTCCCGTCTGGATTACTGCAACTCGCTGTTGGCTGGGCTCCCTGCCTGTGCCATTAAACCCCTACAACTCATCCAGAATGCCGCAGCCCGTCTGGTGTTCAACCTTCCCAAGTTCTCTCACGTCACCCCGCTCCTCCGCACCCTCCACTGGCTTCCAGTTGAAGCTCGCATCTGTTACAAGACCATGGTGCTTGCCTATGGAGCTGTGAGGGGAACGGCACCTCCGTACCTTCAGGCTCTGATCAGTCCCTACACCCAAACGAGGGCATTGCGTTCATCCACCTCTGGCCTGCTGGCTCCCCTTCCTCTGCGGAAGCATAGTACCCGCTCAGCCCAGTCAAAACTGTTCGCTGCTCTGGCACCCCAATGGTGGAACAAGCTCCCTCACGACGCCAGGACAGCGGAGTCACTCACCACCTTCCGGAGACATTTGAAACCCCACCTCTTTAAGGAATACCTGGGATAGGATAAAGTAATCCTTCTACCCCACACCCCCCAAAATTTTTTTTTTTTAAATGTGTAAACTGTTTATCCCACTGGCTATAGGGTGAATGCACCAATTTGTAAGTCGCTCTGGATAAGAGCGTCTGCTAAATGACGTAAATGTAAATGTAGTGTCCCCCAGGGCTCAGTTCTAGGCCCTCTCCTATTCTCTCTATACACCAAGTCACTTGGCTCTGTCATATCCTCACATGGTCTCTCCTATCATTGCTACGCAGACAACACACAATTAATTTTCTCCTTTCCCCATTCTGATAACGAGGTGGCGAATCGCATCTCTGCATGTCTGGCAGACATATCAGTGTGGATGTCGGATCACCACCTCAAGCTGAACCTCGGCAAGACGGAGCTGCTCTTCCTCCCGGGGAAGGACTGCCCGCTCCATGATCTCGCCATCACGGTTGACAACTCCATTGTGTCCTCCTCCCAGAGTGCAAAGAACCTTGGCGTGACCCTGGACAACACCCTGTCGTTCTCCGCTAACATCAAAGCGGTGACCCGATCCTGCAGGTTCATGCTCTACAACATTCGCAGAGTACAACCCTACCTTACACAGAAAGCGGCACAGGTCCTAATCCAGGCACTTGTCATCTCCCGTCTGGATTACTGCAACTCGCTGTTGGCTGGGCTCCCTACCTGTGCCATTAAACCCCTACAACTTATCCAGAACGCTGCAGCCCGTCTGGTGTTCAACCTTCCCAAGTTCTCTCATGTCACCCCGCTCCTCCGCACACTCCACTGGCTTCCAGGTGAAGCTCGCATCTACTACAAAACCATGGTGCTTGCCTACGGAGCTGTGGGGAGAACGGCACCTCCTTACCTTCAGGCTCTGATCCTACACCCAAACGAGGGCACTACGTTCATCCACCTCTAGCCTGCTAGCCCCCTTACCTCTACGGAAGCACAGTTCCCGCTCAGCCCAGTCAAAGCTATTCGCTGCTCTGGCACCCCAATGGTGGAACATGCTCCCCCACGACACCAGGACAGCGGAGTCACTGACCACCTTCCGGAGACACTTGAAACCCTACCTCTTTAAGGAATACCTGGAATAGTATAACAGTAATACTTCTACCCCCCACCCCCCCATACAAAAAAGAAGGGAAAAAAGGAGTCGTTGTCCCACTGGCTATTCTAAGTTGAATGCACCAATTTGTAAGTCGTTCTGGATAAGAGCGTCTGCTAAATGACGTAAATGTAAATGTAAATGTAAATGTAAAGGAAACCACCATGCCTGGTGTGGTTCAGGAAACCAACATGCCTGGTGTGCACAGGAAACCAACATGCCTGGTGTGGCACAGGAAACCAACATGCCTGGTGTGGTACAGGAAACCAACATGCCTGGTGTGGTACAGGAAACCGACATGCCTGGTGTGGTACAGGAAACCACCATGCCTGGTGTGATACAGGAAACCAACATGCCTGGTGTGGTACAGGAAACCACCATGCCTGGTGTGGTACAGGAAACCAACATGCCTGGTGTGGTACAGGAAACCAACATGCCTGGTGTGGTACAGGAAACCAACATGCCTGGTGTGGTACAGGAAACCAACATGCCTGGTGTGGTACAGGAAACCAACATGCCTGGTGTGGTACAGGAAACCAACATGCCTGGTGTGGAACAGGAAACCAACATGCCTGGTGTGGAACAGGAAACCAACATGCCTGGTGTGGAACAGGAAACCAACATGCCTGGTGTGGTACAGGAAACCAACATGCCTGGTGTTGTACAGGAAACCAACATGCCTGGTGTGCACAGTCAAGTGGGTTCATTTGGTGAGCGGACATCATCGGTTGAGATCAACATCAGCAGGGCGGAGACTGGAGTCGAGTGGGTGACAGGTAGCACCTTGCGGGAGCATTTGATTGACAGTACAGGACACTCAATGTCTGGATCGATCACTGAGGAGGAGGGAGATTGGAGCGGAAAGGCCTAGAGGGATGGGGTAACGAGATGGGGGAAACAGGGTGGCTGTCAATCGTAGGGGCTCGGGTAGTACTATGTGTGTGAGGGGAAATTGTGTGTGTGTGTGCATGCGTGTATGGTGTGTGTGTGTGTCTGTTCTTATGTGTGCATGGCTATGTGTGCTCGTGTGTATTGTACTGTATACCATCGGAGGAAGTCCAGCCCGGGCCTTGTCTTTAGGATATCCTGTCTGTGTCGCGTCCTGTCTGCCCAGCCCAGCCCTCCATCTCTCCAGAAACTCCACAGGTCCTGGTGACCAGCCCAGCCCTCCATCTCTCCAGAAACTCCACAGGCCCTGGTGACCAGCCCAGCCCTACATTTCTCCAGAAACTCCACAGGCCCTGGTGACCAGCCCAGCCCTCCATCTCTCCAGAAACTCCACAGGCCCTGGTGACCAGCCAAGCATTCCATCTCTCCAGAAACTCCACAGGCCTTGGTGACCAGCCATGAGTCCTAGTCAGAGTAGGCTAGTGCCATCTCCCCGTGTTAACCCAACCTGCAGGCTACAGACTGGCTACAAACTGCCTCACTGCCATACAGGCCAAATGTCATTGTCTCAAACAGCATAGCCTCATCTAAGGCTGGCTCAAATAACCAGGGCGTTAAATTCAATGGTATTTCCCAATGTCAAAGTATTTGTTGATGTTCAACATGAAAATATGTTTTTATAGGGAAATGTACAGTACCAGTCAAAATTTTGGGCACACCTACTCATTCCAGGGTTGTTCTTTATTTTTGCTATTTTCTACATTGTAGAATAATAGTGAAGACATCAAAACTATGAAATAACACATGTGGAATCATGTAGTAACCAAAAAAGTATATAAAATATATAAAATATATTTTAGATTTTAGATTCTTCATAGTAGCCACCCTTTGCCTTGATGACAGCTTTGCACACTTTTGGCATTCTCTCAACCAGCTTCATGAGTTAGTCACCTGGAATGCATTTCAAATAACAGGTGTACCTTGTTAAAAGTTAATTTGTGTAATTTCTTTCCTTCTTAATGCATTTGAGCCAATCGGTTGTGTTGTGACAAGGTAGGGGTGGTATACAGAAGATAGCCCTATTTGGTAAAAGACCAAGTCCATATTATGGTAAGAACAGCTCAAATAAGCAAAGAGAAACGACAGTCCATCATTACTTTAAGACATGAAGGTCAGTCAATGCGGAAAATTTCAAGAACTTTGAAAGTTTCTTCAAGTGCAGTCGCAAAAACCATCAAGCGCTATTATGAAACTGGCTCTCATGAGGACCGCCACAGGAAAGGAAGACCCAGAGTTACCTCTGCTGCAGAGGATAAGTTAATTACAGTTAACTGCACCTCAGATTGCAGCCCATATAAATGCTTCACAGAGTTCAAGTAACAGCCACATCTCAACATCAACTGTTCAGGCCTTCATGGTCGAATTGCTGCAAAGAAACCACTACTAAAGGACACCAATAAGAAGAAGAGACTTGCTTGGGCCAAGAAACACGAGCAATGGATATTAGACCGGTGGAAATCTGTCCTTTGGTCTGATGAGTCCAAATTTGAGATTTTTGGTTCCAACCGCTGTGTCTTTGTGAGACGCAGAGTAGGTGAACGGATGATCTCACGGTTCCCACCGTGAAGCATGGAGGAGGAGCTGTGATGGTGCTTTGCTGGTGACACTGTCGGCACACTTAACCAGCATGGCTACCACAGCATTCTGCAGCGATACGCCATCCCATCTGGTTTGCGCTTAGTGGGACTATCATTTGTTTTTCAACAGGACAATGACAGGACAGGACAATGACCCAAAACACACCTCCAGGCTGTGTAAGGGCTATTTGACCAAGAAGGAGAGTAATGGAGTGCTGCATCAGATGACCTGGCCTCCACAATTACCCGACCTCAACTCAATTGAGAAGGTTTGGGTTGAGTTGGACCGCAGAGTGAAGGAAAAGCAGCCAACAAGTGCTCAGCATATGTGGGAACTCCTTCAAGACTGTTGGAAAACATTCCTCATGAAGCTGGTTGAGAGAATGCCAAAAGTGTGCAAAGCTGTCATCAAGGCAAAGGGTGGCTACTTTGAAGAATCTCAAATATAAAATATATTTTGATTTATTTAACACTTTTTTGGTTACTACATGATTCCATAAGTGTTATTTCATAGTTTTGATGTCTTCACTATTCTACTACGTAGAAAATAGTAAAAATAAAGAAAAACCCTTGAATGAGTAGGTGTGTCCAAACTTTTGACTGGTACTGTAGCTTGCAACGCCAGGGTTGTGGGTTCGTTTCCCACAGGGGGCCAGTATGAAAATGTATGCACTCACTAACTGTAAGTCGCTCTGGATAAGAGCGTCTGCTAAATTACTAAAATGTAAAAATGTAAATAAAACGAATACAGTAACAACCGCATGCTTTCATCATCAATGAATTCGCCCACAAGATAAACATTAGACATACCAGCGTCAAAGAATGCATCTATTTACGATAGAAAAATAAACAAAAATTCAACAATGTTGAAGTTGTTCTGAATGCGGGCAATCAAAGTAATTTCTCACACAACGCTCAAGGAAAACTTTTTTTGGGGGAATGAAACCTTCCCTACTACTAACTTCTTTGTTTCTCAAATGGCTTGGCACTGTGGCACAGATGTCAGTTCAACGTCTAGTTTTGATTTACATTTGGTTGAGTTGTCAACTAATGTGAATTGAACATGAAATCAACCAAAAATGTTACCATGCCATTAGATTTGGGTTGAAAGTTGTGTGAAAAAAAGACAAAATTCCCTTAAATTGATGACTTTTTGCAAATCCAATCAGTTTTCCACGTAGATTGAATGTCATCACATTATTTATTTTTTACGTGGAAACAATGTTGATTCAAACAGTTTTTGCCCAGTGGGATGTACAGTATCTCCAAGTGTATGAGCGCGAGAGTAACTGATGGCTTCGCTTATAGGGTAGGATTTAGCTGCTAAGCTGCTGTCTGAGGCCCTCGGATTCCATGGTAACATTGGGCAGAGGGAGGCGTGTATAGTGCCAGATATGAAGCAAGCAGAGGGCCTCTGAGCATGGCGCTTGCAACGCCAGGGTTGTGGGTTCAATTCCCACGGTGGGCCAGTATGAAAAATAAATAATAATAATGTATGCACTCACTAACTTTAAGTCGCTCTGGATAAGAGCGTCGTCTAAAATGGGCCTGAAATTTTCAATTCAATATCCTAATAGAAACCATGCTGCTTTTTAATCCATGCTTCATTCAAGATTCCCTGTGGAATGTCAGAGGCGGCTCTGTTTTGCCATGAAAAGAGGAAGTCTTTAATATTCCTGGAGCCATTCTTAAGCATATCTAAAGAGCCTCAGTGTTAAAAGCCAAATGCGACTTTGAAAGCAAACACCAGTATAGCAGCGGGGAGCAGTGTATTAACCAATAGGAGTCAACGTTGAAGAAAGACACGGGGCCTTAGACTTCTTTTGCTGGAGACGGGCCAAGGCCAAGGGGGAAGGCAGCAAAGTGATAAAAACCGAGCACAACAAACACACTGACTGAGCCCTGTTTCTGGCAGCCACAATATGTGACGAGTGAAACTAGGTTATATCTATTACTCTCTGCAATATTTCAATTTACATCTAATTAAAGACAGTTCCACGACTCTGGTCAGTGCCAGAAAATGTATTTCACAATGGGGTTTGAGGAGTTTTCCATGTTTCATTTATTGCTGTATTGTAGCGCCATGACAGATGCTCATGTAACAATAAGTTGTTCACAGGTGGAAAAGCAGGTGGCAAAAAGAGGGTCAAGCATGAAATGTCATTTTTGTATTTCAGATGGTGACGCCCCTTCATTTCTGTGTGTCACACACTGTGTTCCACTTTAATTCTTCCCCACTCCAGCTCCCAAACCCCCATCTGAGGTGACACAACTAGTCACCCGTGGCCAATTACCGTTACACAAGGTACCTGTCTCTGTCCCCTCAAGTCCCTTTTCGACACCGCAGGAGACAAGCCGCAACCCAGGGGCGGGCCCTCCGAGCACAACACAGACTCAGCCTGACTCAGATCAGCTCAGTTCATCTCTCCCTCTCTCTCTTTTCTCTCTTCTCTCTCTTCTCTCTCCCTCTATGTCTCTCCCTTCATCCTCCTTTCCCTTGGAGAAAGCTCAGTTTCTCCATAGCCACCCTTCTGTCCTTCATAAACCCATACCAACACCACAGAACGATCCATTCTGTAAGATGCACACAGTCACACACACACACAGTCACACACACACAGTCACACACACACACCACCTAGCCTCCCACTCCCATGAGCCTCATGAAGAGAAACATGTTTCAGAAATGCTGCAATCGCTTTGTCCCCAGCCACCAACAACCTCCCACCTACACAACACTCCTTACTCCTTACTTCATCCATCTCTCCATCCCTCCTCCTGCCCACACATATTGTTTGGATGGAGCTCTAGCATCAGAGCAGGTTTCCAGAGTTACAATAACAGAAAGGAATGCATTAGGAGGGAGGGCCCTCTCCAAATGAAAGAAAAGAAACCAATTAAAATCAATCTGCATAGGTTATCAGAAGAAAATAACACGCATCCCCATTAAAATCAATAGTGAGTGCAACATCACGGAGGGTATTTTCTCTGATCTGAGGCACAACAAACTGGGTATAAATAGAGCATGTTTGCCCTGCTGACTATGCCAGTTATTCTAATGGGGGAAATGTGCTCTACATACTTGTGGATCTTGCTTTTAGACATGCATCTCTTGAACAGATCTAATCATGTAAGACAGGAGTTTACACCTGCAGTTGCATTTGCTACACATGAATATATGACATGGCAGATAATGTTTGTACAATGTGAGCTGTGCTGTATCCCACTACCTATTAGGGCCGGGGCAATACCAGTATCACGATACTCGTTAGTATCGTGGCAAGGAAACAAAACACGAAGCGGATTTAACTTCTTTAGGAAAACAGCCCTAATGTTGGAAACATCATTATGTTGTCATCCAGAGTCACATATATTTATTTTCCCAGCTATAGCACACAATATTTTATATACAGCAGATTTCTAAAGGACCAAAGAGTCTGCTTCATGTTTTCATTATCGCCATGGAAAACAATATTGCGATACTGGTATCGTTACGGCCCTACAACCTATGGACCCATTCACCGACTCACTTAAAATGGCTTCTAATAGGTCCTAATACGCTGCTTTTTCTATGGCCAATAGTTTACAGTTGTTTTGACTCATTTTTGATGGTCGACTGTTAACTAATTTCTATGGAAATACAATTAATGTAATAACAGATTGAAATATAAAGATCCAGTCAATTTAACAATGTGGAGGCCCCTTACACTTCAGTGTTGTGATGCAAAAATTATATCAAATTGTATAGTGCATAGAATTAAAAAGGTATTGTCAGACATTATTCATTCTAATCAGACAGGTTTTTTACATGGACATACATTGGAGATAATATAAGGCAGGTACTGGAAACAATAGAACACTATGAAAAATCTGGGAAACCAGGACTGCTATTCATAGCAGACTTTGAAAAGGCATTTGATAAAGTACGACTGGAGTTTATATATAAATGCTTGGAGCATTTCAATTTTGTAGAATTTATAAAAATTTTGTAGAACTTATAAAATGGGTTAAAATCATGTATAGTAACCCTAGGTTTAAAATAGTAAATAATGGCTATTTCTCTGAAAGTTTTAAACTGTCAAGAGGAGAAAAACAAAGATTGTCGACTATCAGCATATCTATTTATTATGGCCATCGAAATGTTAGCTATTAAAATCAGATCCAACAATAATATCAAGGGATTAGAAATCCAGGGCTTAAAAACAAAAGGTGTCATTGTACACTGATGATTCATGTTTTCTTTAAATCCACAACTCGAATCCCTCCACAGCCTCATAAAGGATCTAGATACATTTTCTAACCTCTCTGGATTACAACCAAATTATGATAAATGTACTATATTACATATTGGATCACTAAAAAATAAAAAATGTACATTACCATGTAGTTGACCAATAAAATGGTCTGATGGTGATGTGGATATACTTGGAATATATATCCCAAATGAAATAAATGATCTCACTCCAATAAATGTTAATAGAAAGTTATCAAAAATAGATAAGATCTTGCTACCATGGAAAGGTAAATACCTGTCTATTTGTGGAAAAATCACCCTGATTAACTCTTTAGTATTATCCCAGTTTACCAATTTGCTTATGGTCTTGCCTATGCCTAGCGAACAGTTTGTTAAATTGTATGAGAAAAAAATATTCCATTTTATTTGGAAAGGCAAGCCAGACAAAATTAAATTGGCCTATTTATATAATGAATATGATTTCGGAGGACAGAAATTATTAAATATTAAAGCATTAGACCTATAAAAGCTTCAGTCATACAAAAATTATACTTAAATCCGAACTGGTTCTCTAGCAAACTAGTAAGATTGTCTCACCCAATGTTCAAGAAGGGACTTTTTCCCTTTATTCAGATTACAACCCCTCACTTTCAGGTATTTGAAAAGGAAATCATCTCCCAAATATCACTATTTCTAAAACAAGCCATAGAAAGTTGGTTGCAATTTCAATTTAATCCTCCAGAAATGACAGAACAAATATTGCAAAAAATATTGTGGTTAAACTCAAATATACTAATAAATAAAAAACCGTTCTTTTTTGAGAATGTTTTAAAAAAGGTATAATCTTCGTAAATGATATCATAGGTAGGACTGGTGGAGTTATGTCGCACATGCAGCTAACAAAAACATATGGAAATGCCTGCTCTACCCAAAATTACAACCAAATAATTGCAGATTTACCGCAAAAATGGAAGAGGAAAGTGGAAGGGGGAAAAAGTAAGGAACTTGTCTGTCGGCCCTGAATTAAAGAACATAATTGGTTAAAGAAAATTGTGATAAATAAAAAAGTTTACCAGTTTCATTTAAGGACCAAAGGATTGACAGCCGTCCCATATAGATTGCAAAATAGTTGGGAAGAGATTTTTGACGTACCGATTCCATAGCATAGTGTTTATGAACTGATTCGCAAAACGACGCCTGATTCTAAACGTAGAATTTTTCAATTTAAATTATTATACAAAATTCTTGCTACCAATATAATTTTATTTATATGGGGGATACAATCTTCACAGCTCTGCAGATTTTGCTGCGAAGAGACATAATCATTAGATCATTTGTTTTGGTACTGTCCATTTGTAGCTTGTTTTTGGACACAGGTCCAGGAATGGCTGATGGATTCTTTTTTTTAGGGGGTAGATCAGCTTTAATATTGCAGATAGATTGTAACTTCCATCAATGTAATTGTCTGCATCACTTCCAATTCCCCATATGTTTTTTTTCTCTCGCAAATATATATATATATATATATACACACATACATACAGTGAGGGAAAAAAGTATTTGATCCCCTGCTGATTTTGTACGTTTGCCCACTGACAAAGACATGATCAGTCTATAATTCTAATGGTAGGTTTATTTGAACAGTGAGAGACAGAATGACAACAAAAAAATCCAGAAAAACACATGTCAAAAATGTTATAAATTGATTTGCATTTTAATGAGGGAAATAAGTATTTGACCCCTCTGCAAAACATTACTTAGTACTTGGTGGCAAAACCCTTGTTGGCAATCACAGAGTTTCTTGTAGTTGGCCACAAGTTTCTTGTAGTTGGCCACTAGGTTTGCACACATCTCAGGAGGGATTTTGTCCCACTCCTCTTTGCAGATCTTCTCCAAGTCATTAAGGTTTCGAGGCTGACGTTTGGCAACTCAAACCTTCAGCTCCCTCCACAGATTTTCTATGGGATTAAGGTCTGGAGACTGGCTAGGCCACTCCAGGACCTTAATGTGCTTCTTCTTGAGCCACTCCTTTGTTGCCTTGGCCGTGTGTTTTGGGTCATTGTCATGCTGGAATACCCATCCACGACCCATTTTCAATGCCCTGGCTGAGGGAAGGAGGTTCTCACCCAAGATTTGACGGTACATAGCCCCGTCCATCATCCCTTTGATGCGGTGAAGTTGTCCTGTTCCCTTAGCAGAAAAACACCCCCAAAGCATAATGTTTCCACCTCCATGTTTGACGGTGGGGATGGTGTTCTTGGGGTCATAGGCAGCATTCCTCCTCCTCCAAACACGGCGAGTTGAGTTGATGCCAAAGAGCTCGATTTTGGTCTCATCTGACCACAACAGTTTCACCCAGTTCTCCTCTGAATCATTCAGATGTTCATTGGCAAACTTCAGACGGCCCTGTATATTTGCTTTCTTGAGCAGGGGGACCTTGCGGGCGCTGCAGGATTTCAGTCCATCACAGCGTAGTGTGTTACCAATTGTTTTCTTGGTGACTATGGTCCCAGCTGCCTTGAGATCATTGACAAGATCCTCCCGTGTAGTTCTGGGCTGATTCCTCACCGTTCTCATGATCATTGCAACTCCACAAGGTGAGATATTGCATGGAGCCCCAGGCCGAGGGAGATTGACAGTTCTTTTGTGTTTCTTCCATTTGTGAATAATCGCACCTGTTGTCACCTTCTCACCAAGCTGCTTGGCGATGGTCACTTTAAGAGTGTGCTCCTAATCTCAGCTCGTTACCTGTATAAAAGACACCTGTCCACAGAAGCAATCAGTCAATCAGATTCGAAACTCTCCACCATGGCCAAGACCAAAGAGCTCTCCAAGGATGTCAGGGACGAGATTGTAGACCTACACAAGGCTGGAATGGGCTACAAGACCAGTAGTGCTATCTGCAGGGTTAGCTCCAGGTAAATATTGCAATCCTTCAGCCATTCCACTAGTTTACTAGTGAGGGAATGGTTTATCGAAAGAGAAAATCCATTTTTGAATTCATGCCTTTTTGGTTTCACTAACTGTTTATTAGCGAGTGTTGAGAAGTATCTAAGAGGAACATTTGCTGTCTCTGAACAATATTCTTCAATTATACCCTTGGAATACTTGTTCTTGACACGCATTTCTGCACACAGTGCCAGAAGTAACAAAACCAATGCCAGTCTTTCCAACACTGGCTCAAGAAACAAGAATTCTGAGTGCGTTCCTTTATTAAAAGCTGTATACCTGAAATGGGGACATTTACACGACAGACTGCTACAGACTGTTACGTAGTCTGTGCCTTGTTGTTGCCGTGAAACCTGGACCGAGCACACTTACACATAAACAGGAAGCAAGTGTTTTGTGGGAATTGTAGGGCGCTGCAGCTAAACCCAGGAGAAGCCATACACAACAACAGGACCCATTTTGTAAGGCTGTGAAGCAAACTGAGAAGAGTGGAAGATGCTGAATATATCAAGTCCAGAGCTTAAAACCTTGCCTCAAAGTGCTTCTAAAATCACTTTAAAGTTTGTATTTTTTCTCTAGTTTTTATTTTAGATTTTTCCCATAAATTTGGCATTGTGTCATATAATTCGATCTAAAGACCAAATGGCATGAGAAATTGACATTATCAGCGTAATAAATGGACTCGTCTCGACAAACTACGAATTTGGAGTAAACCCTCACTTTAAGATGTCGTTGTTCGGCTAAACGAGGTCAGGCGTTGTTCGACTAAACTACGCATCCAAAAGTTTAACAAGAAAGTTCCCGGTTCAAGGGGGCTTGAGAGTCACAATCAAATGCCGACCGTATTATCTCCCAAGAGAATTCTCTTCGGTTATTGTTACAGCCGTGTATATCCCCCCTCAAGCCGATACCACGACGGCCCTCAAGGATCTTCACTGGACTTTATGCAAACTGGAAACCATGTATCCTGAGGCTGCATTTATTGTAGCTGGGAAAAAGAGAAATTTGAGAAAAAGGCTACCTAAATTCTATCAGCCTATTGACTGTAGCGCTCGCGCTGCTAAAACGCTGGACCATTGTTACACTAATTTCCACTATGCATACAAGGCCACCGACGATTTGCTGCCAGACAAGCTGAAAAAGTTATTTGCCTGCTTTGAGGATAACACAGTGCCACTGACGCGGCCAGCTACCAAGGACTGTGGGCTCTTCTTCTCCATGGCCAACGTGAGTAAGACATTTAAACGTGTTAACCCTCGCAAGGCTGCCAGCCCAGACAACATTCCTAGCAGTGTCCTCAGAGCATGTGCAGACCAGCTGGCTGGTGTGTTTATGTACATATTCAATCTCTCCCTATCCCAGTCTGCTGTCCCCACATGCTTCAAGATGGCCACCATTGTTCCTGTACCCAAGAATGCAAAGGTAACTGAACTAAATGACCATCGCCCCGTAGCACTCACTTCTGTCATCATGAAGTGCTTTGAGAGACTAGTCAAGGATCATATCACCTCCACCTTACCTGTCACCCTAGACCCACTTCAATTTGCATACCGCCCCAATAAGTCCACAGACGATGCAATCGCCATCACACTGCGCTATCCCATCTGGACAAGAGGAATACCTATGTAAGAATGCTGTTCATCGACTATAGCTCAGCATTCAACACCATAGTACCTTCCAAGCTCATCATCAAGCTTGAGGCCCTGGATCTCAACCCCGCCCTGTGCAATTGGGTCCTGGACTTCCTGACGGGCCGCCCCCAGGTGGTGAAGGTAGGAAACAACATCTCCACTTCGCTGATCCTCCACACTGGGGCCCCACAAGGGTGTGTGCTCAGCCCCCTCCTGTACTCTCTGTTCACCCATGCCTGCGTAGCCATGCACGCCTCAATCATCAAGTTTGCAGACGACACAACAGTAGTAGGCTTGACTACCAACAACGATGAGACAGCATACAGGGAGGAGGTGAGGGCTCTCGGAGTGTGGTGTCAGGAAAATAACCTCACACTCAACGTCAAAAAAACTAAGGAGATGATCGTGGACTTCAGGAAACAGCAGAGGGAGTACCCCCCTATCCACATCGACGGGACAGCAGTGGAGAAGGTGAAACGTTTTAAGTTCCTCGCTGTGCATATCACTGACAAACTGAACTGGTCCACCCACACAGACAGTGTGGTGAAGAAAGCGCAACAGAATCTCTTCAACCTCAGGAGGCTGAAGATATTTGGCCTGTCACCTAAAACACTCAAAAACTTTTACAGATGCACAATTGAGAGCATCCTGTCGGGCTGTATCACCGCCTGGTACGGCAACTGCACCGCCCACAACCGCAGGGCTCTCCAGAGGGTGGTGCGGTTTGCGGTGGCAAACTACCTGCCCTCCAGGACACCTACAGCACCCGATGTCACAAGAAGGCCAAAAAGATAATCAAGGACAACTACCACCCGAGCCACTGCCTGTTCACCCCGCTATCATCCAGAAGGCGAGGTCAGTACAGGTGCATCAAAGCTGGAACCGAGAGACTGAAAAACAGCTTCTATCTCAAGGCCATCAGACTGTTAAACAGCCATCACTAGCACAGAGAGGCTGCTGCCTACATACAGACTTGAAAATCACTGGCCACTTTAATAAATGGAACACTAGTCACTTTAATAATGCCACTGTAATTATGTTTACATATCTTGCATTACCCATCTCATATGTATATACTCTATTCTATACTATCTTAATAACGTTTATATATCTTGCATTACCCATCTCATATGTATATACTGTATTCTATACTATCTATTGCATCTTAGCCTATGCCACTCTGATAATGACATTGCTCATCCATATATTTATATATTCTTATTCCATTCCTTTACTTAGATTTGTGTGTATTAGGTCCCCTGTAGCTCAGTTGGTAGAGCATGGCTCTTGCAACGCCAGGGTTGTGGGTTTGTTTCCCACGGGGGGCCAGTATGAAAAATGTATGCACTCACTAACTGTAAGTCGCTCTGGATAAGAGCGTCTGCTAAATGACTAAAATGTAAATGTAATTAGGTTTTTGAAGTAGAACTGTTAGATATTACTTGCTAGATATTGCTGCACTGTCGGAACTAGAAGCACAATAATTTCGCTACACTCTCAATAACATCTGCTAACCATGTGTATGTGACCAATACATTTGATTTGATTTGATTTGAAAGGCGGGTTTGACAACGGCGCTCCTGCGGCTGTAAATGTCGAGTACAAATTAAATGAAAACATTTGCAGCCCACTCAATGAATCATTATGCATTATTTTGATTACTAATAATAATAATGAAAAGAGCTAAATGGCGTTTAAAGTGCCCTCCGTGGCCCTGGCACTCATCCTGATGAACAATTTGGGACCACTCATATTAGTCCTCTGTGCTCTGAATGAGTCAGTGTACTGTATGGAGCATTAAGAGAGCGGTCACTAGGACACAGCGGTCACTAGGACACAGCGGTCACTAGGACACAGCGGTCATCAGGACACAGCGGTCATTAGGACACAGCGGTCACCAGGACACAGCGGTCACTAGGACACAGCGGTCACTAGGACACAGCGGTCACTAGGACACAGCGGTCATTAGGACACAGCAGTCATCAGGACACAGCGGTCATCAGGAGACAGCGGTCATCAGGAGACAGCGGTCATTAGGACACAGCGGTCACTAGGACACAGCGGTCACCAGGACACAGTGGTCATTAGGACACAGCAGTCACTAGGACACAGCGGTCACTAGGACACAGCGGTCACTAGGACACAGCGGTCACTAGGACATGCTATTAAATCACATAAAGGCAGGCGCTAAAACAGCAGGTGGACACGCCCTGAGGAATGCATGTGCACAGACACACGTCTACAATGTACATACAGACATGCACACACACATGCTTACTATATGTACTGTACATACACACATTACCCACATGTACACACACACACACACACACACAGTGCTCAGATGACAAACTCCTCTTTTGAATTCTGTTTGTGCAGTTCTCTCTCTCAGTCATGGGTTTCTGGTTGAGTTGAGAAGAGGAGAGGAGAAGATGAAAGTGGAAGTAGGAATGTGAGCTCCACATTCCCCCAATAAAGTGCACTCCCCAAATCCAAATCAATACAACCTCCTTCAGCACATCACTCAACTCAGGGGATCTGCTCTCTTTCATTCTCTCTTTCACACACGTACTAACATGCAAACAACACACAGACTAACATTCTAACAACACACAGACTAACATGCTAACACACACATACTAATATTCCAACACACACACACTAACATGCTATCTACACACACACACTAACATGCTAACAACACAACACTAACATGCTAACTACACACACACTAACATGCTAACAACACAACACTAACATGCTAACTACACACACACAAACATGCTAACACACCCACTAACATGCTAACACACACACTAACATTCTAACAACACACACACTAACATGCTAATACACACACTAACATGGTAACAACACACACACTAACATGCTAATACACACACTAACATGCTAATACACACACTAACATGCTAATACACACACTAACATGCTAACAACACACACTAACATGCTAATACACACACTAACATGCTAACACACACACTAACATGCTAACAACCCTCAGTACACATACTGTAGTGAAGAGTAAAAACATACACAGACCTCTATACTATCCTACAAATACACACACAAAACACAAACAAAAAGAGATGAACATACATGCATGCATAAACACACACACACACACACACACACACCAGCTCAAAGGAGACAAAGAGCACGATATCTATACATATATTTCACTCAACAGATTGATGAGACGGCAACAACAGGGAACGCCAAACAAGCCTGATATGTTTCCAATGAGTTAGCGTAGTTGGTTAATTAGATTGGGCCCTTTTTATAAGAGACACTCCAACATGTTTCAGAGAGATCCAAGCAGCCATTTGCTTATGCTGGATGGAAGAGTGTAATTGTACTGATTCAAACGATACTCTCAAGGGACAAGGAATGTATGGCAAATGGAATGTGTATTATATTATGAGTAGGGACGGTTTGGAAACAGTCGGATTGACGTTCAGCTCTTATCGTAGCTCCACATGTGTTCAAATGTGGTGTGTGTGTGTGTGTGTGTGTGTGTGTGTGTGTGTGTGTGTGTGTGTGGTGGGTACTGGTAAAGGTAATAGTCTTGTTAATACACTTGTGGCTGGTAGTTGGTGCTGGTGGTTTGATGCTGGTGCCTGCCTACCCTTCTGTCACAGGCTCCCCCACAGTTCCTCTCTTTTAATCCAGACCAGCGGAGGCTTTCCTCCCCATGAAACCCCCCCCTCTCCCTTAAGAAGCCCAGGCTGGTGGGCACACATACACACAGATAAGTGCACACACACACACACACACACACACCTACACACACACACAGAAAGAAAGCCCATCTGCCCGTGGAGAGCTCCCCATTCCCTGGGCTCTTGTCAACAGCGGCTCCTCGAGTGCCTGGTGGCACACAGCCTGCTGCCATCTACCCTGCCCGTCGTTGCCTAACCTAGTGTGTGTGTGTGTGTGTGTGTGTGTGTGTGTGTTTGAGAGTGAGAGAGAGAGAGATTGAGAGAGATTGAGAGAGAGAGAGATTGAGAGAGAGAGAGAGAGAGAGAGAGAGAGAGAGAGAGAGAGAGAGAGAGAGAGAGAGAGAGAGAGAGAGAGAGAGAGAGAGAGAGAGAGAGAGAGAGAGAGAGAGAGAGAGTACTTAAACTCTTTAACATCATCCTTAGCTCTGGCATCTTCCCCAACATCTGGAACCAAGGACTGATCACCCCAATCCACAAAAGTGGAGACAAATTTGACCCCAATAACTACCGTGGGATATGCGTCAACAGCAACCTTGGGAAAATCCTCTGCATTATCATTAACAGCAGACTAGTTCATTTCCTCAGTGAAAACAATGTACTGAGCAAATGTCAAATTGGCTTTTTACCAAATTACCGTACGACAGACCACGTATTCACCCTGCACACCCTAATTGACAAACAAACAAAACAAAACAAAGGCAAAGTCTTCTCATGCTTTGTTGATTTCAAAAAAGCTTTTGACTCAATTTGGCATGAGGGTCTGCTATACAAATTGATGGAAAGTGGGGTTGGGGGAAAAACATACGACATTATAAAATCCATGTACACAAACAACAAGTGTGCGGTTAAAATTGGCAAAAAAACACACATTTCTTTCCACAGGGCCGTGGGGTGAGACAGGGATGCAGTTTAAGCCCCACCCTCTTCAACATATATATCAACGAATTGGCGAGGGCACTAGAACAGTCTGCAACACCCGGCCTCACCCTACTAGAATCTGAAGTCAAATGTCTTCTGTTTGCTGACGATCTGGTGCTTCTGTCACCAACCAAGGAGGGCCTACAGCAGCACCTAGATCTTCTGCACAGATTCTGTCAGACCTGGGCCCTGACAGTAAATCTCAGTAAGACAAAAATAATGGTGTTCCAAAAAAGGTTCAGTTGCCAGGACCACAAATACAAATTCCATCTAGACACCGTTGCCCTAGAGCACACAAAAAACTATACATACCTCGGCCTAAACATCAGCGCCACAGGTATCTTCCACAAAGCTGTGAACGATCTGAGAGACAAGGCAAGAAGGGCCTTCTATGCCATCAAAAGGAACATAAAATTTGACATACCAATTAGGATCTGGCTAAAAATACTTGAATCAGTTATAGAACCCATTGCCCTTTATGGTTCTGAGGTCTGGGGTCCGCTCACCAACCAAGAATTCACAAAATGGGACAAACACCAAATTGAGACTCTGCATGCAGAATTCTGCAAAAACATCCTCCGTGTACAACGTAAAACACCAAATAATGCATGCAGAGCAGAATTAGGCCAATACCCGCTAATTATCAAAATCCAGAAAAGAGCCGTTAAATTCTATAACCACTTAAAAGGAAGCGATTCCCAAACCTTCCATAACAAAGCCATCACCTACAGAGAGATGAACTTGGAGAAGAGTCCCTAAGTAAGCTTGTCCTGGGGCTCTGTTCACAAACACAAACAGACCCCACACAGCCCCAGGACAACAACAACAACAACACAACTAGACCCAACCAAATCATGAGAAAACAAAATGAGAATTACTTGACACATTGGAAAGAACAAACAAAAAAACAGAGCAAACTAGAATGCTATTTGGCCCTAAACAGAGAGTACACAGTGGCAGAATACTTGACCACTGTGACTGACCCAAACTTAAGGAAAGCTTTGACTATGTACAGACTCAGTGAGCATAGCCTTGCTATTGAGAAAGGCCGCCGTAGGCAGACCTGGCTCTCAAGAGAGGACAGGCTATGTGCACACTGCCCACAAAATGAGGTGGAAACTGAGCTGCACTTCCTAACCTCCTGCCAAATGTATGACCATATTAGAGACACATATTTCCCTCAGATTACAGCGATCCACAAAGAATTCGAAAACAAACCCAATTTTGATAAACTCCCTTATCTACTGGGTGAAAAACCACAGTGTGCCATCACAGCTGCAAGATTTGTGACCTGTTGCCACAAGAAAAGGGCAACCAGTGAAGAACAAACACCATTGTAAATACAACCCATATTTATGTTTATTTATTTTCCCATTTGTACTTTAACTATTTGCACATTGTTACAACACTGTATATATACATAATATGACATTTGAAATGTCTTTATTCTTTTGAAACTTCTGAGTGTAATGTTTACTGTTAATATTTATTGTTTATTTCACTTTTGTTTACTATCTACTTCACTTGCTTTGGCAATGTTAACACACGTTTCCCATGCCAATAAAGCCCTTAAATTGAAATTGAATTGAATTGAAATTGAATTGAGAGAGAGAGAGAGAGAGAGAGAGAGAGAGAGAGAGAGAGAGAGAGAGAGAGAGAGAGAGAGAGAGAGAGAGAGAGAGAGAGAGAGAGAGAGAGAGAGAGAAAAAAAAACTCCAAACCTACAACCTGATTTTGGACAGAATTACCTGGAAAGCTTTCTACTACCAAGGATTACTATTCTCAAACCATACAGCAAATGCTCTGGCAAACAAACAGAAACCTGAAAACACCATCCAACCTGGAACTGAGTGAGTAATGTTTAGTATGAAGCTATTTTTCACTTTCAAAAACCAAGAAGAAAAATTCATTACAATGATATATTTTATATTATAAGGACTGAATTCTAAGGCTACCAAGCTTAAGCTTGCTACAAAGAGATAGAATTTCAATTAGCACTGACGTGTGAAGTGAGAGGTGTCAAAGCCCTTGAGCCCAACAATGGCAGGAGAGTCGTACAGTCTACCCCAACTAAATGGAGAGGCCTTAGAAGCACCCCCCCACTGTTAAGAGGTCATTAAAATACAGTACCCTCTGAATGTAAAAAACGACAAGACACGAAAAGAGTACAAATTGAAACTTCTTTTGGGGAAGCACGAGACACTTTTTGCTGATTTGTATAATAGTCTCCTGAGTGGCGCAGTGGTCTAAGGCACTGCATCGCAGTGCTAACTGTGCCACTAGAGATCCTGGTTCGAATCCAGGCTCTGTCGCAGCCGGCCGCGACCGGGAGACTCATGGGCGGCGCACAAGTCGTCCAGGGTAGGGGAGGGAATGGCCGGCAGGGATGTAGCTCAGTTGATAGAGCATGGTGTTTGCAATGCCAGGGTTGTGGGTTCGATTCCCACGGGGGGCCAGTATAAAAAAAAATATATATATATATATGTATTAACTAACTGTAAGTCGCTCTGGATAAGAGCGTCTGCTAAATGACGTAAATGTAAAAATGGGAACATAAGCAACCTTATCTTCCACACAGACCATCCCCTGGCATGGCACAGTGCTATACTAGCACCCTACCCCTCTGTTAAGTGTTAGTGACGGGTTAGCGACGGGTGGAAACTCAGGATACTGGACAACGAGGACTCTGAGTTGTCTAATATTAATCTCTATAAATCTGGAACCGTTTTGGTTCAAGGCAACACCAAACAGTTCCAGCTGGACTTTCACCTAATCAAAGAAATAGCTCAGCAGGAGAAGCTCTCCCTTGAGAAAGATACCCCTACCCCGAGCGGGTCAGACCAGACCTCTTCATTAAATAATCCCACAGAGCAACCCCAAGCAGAAAGTCAACTTCCCAGCACAGAGTACTACTCCCTCATTGAAATGAAGGATACATTCACCCAGCTGGAGGTAAGGCAGGTGGAGCTGGAACAGCAGGTGAACACACTCCAGTCAGCACAGACCCAGACAACAGTCCAGCACAACAACACCCCCTTAACTAGACCTGGAGAGCTGCAGGTAGAGAGAGACATGTCTGCACTCTGGACTGTGGTGAGACAACATCAACAGAAGAAAGAGCAGGAGCAGGAGAAGAACAGAGCACAAGAGGAGAGGATCAGAGTGCTGGAGGAGAAGGTGAGAACGATGACGGGTGACATTGAACAACCCATTAGAGAACAGCCTACCTCAGATCCTGGCCAAAGTCTCGACACCGCAGCAGAACAGTACACCCTAGACCCTGACCATAGCCCCGACATCACACCCAGACAAACAAATGAAGAACCCCAAGCCCTGGGGACCCCAACCCCTCTGAGCAACCCCCCAGTCAGACACCCTGATAGCCCTCATGACGACCCCCCCACACCCACTGAGGACATACACAAGCTACAGATTGTACTCCTTATGGACTCAAATGGGAAATACATACAAGAAAATAAACTTTTTCCAAAACACACAGTGTCTAACCTCTGGTGTCCAAACACCCAGCGCGCCCTAGACCTTCTGTCTGAGGACCGACTAGGATCACCCAGCCACATAATAATACACACAGGCACAAACGACCTGAGAACACAGCAGGAAAGGGTGGCCACATCACTCAAGGGAGTGATAGACAAAGCTTCTTCTACTTTCCCCAACGCACAAGTGGTTATCTCAACTCTGTTACCACGAAAAGACTTCCACCCTGTTACCATACAGCGGGTAAACGCAAGTATTTCCCGTGACTGTGCATCAAAACCAAATGTCTTCCTGGCCCACCACTCCACCCTGGACGTGAACAGCCTTTACGACCAGGTCCACCTATACAAGGCAGCAGTGCCCACCTTCGCCCGGACCCTAAAGGATATCGCCCTCAACCGCAGACCCAACACCTCACACAGGAGCAACAGATCAACAGACACCCCGCCCAGACCAGCGAGACACTCTCCCAGACCTGCGGGACCCCCCCCAGGACCTACACATTGAGGACCCCCGCAGAGAGGACCTACATCCAGACCACAGCACCATCAACCACATCTACATCCCAACCCCCACCAATTAACTCCCCCCCAAGTCAACCATGCCCACACCCCATTTAGGCCCCCTCAGATCAGACCTATGCCCCTCCTACCCACCCCAAGCCCCCCCACTCCCACAAAGAGGGCCTCAACATGAAAGTCACACATACGCCCAGGCCGTGAGCAGGCAAACAGGCCCAACACCCACTCTTACACTAGCCCAAGCCAATGGCATGTACCAGATGCTCAGCAGGCTCTGCTCACAATTACTGGCCTGAGGCCAAACCACACAACCAACAACATTAGACACTTTATGGAACACAAAGCTTTCACTATTTCATCCTGGAATATCCAAGGCCTGAGGTCATCTGCCTTTGGCCTAAAGAGCAGGAATCTGGACTTCACCAAAGAAATCGGAAATACAGACATTGTCATCCTACAAGAAACATGGTACAGAGGAGACGGACCCACTGGTTGCCCTCTAGGTTACAGAGAGCTGGTAGTCCCATCCACCAAACTACCAGGTGTGAAACAGGGAAGGGACTCAGGGGGTATGCTAATTTGGTATAGAGCAGACCTAACTCACTCTATTAAATTAATCAAAACAGGAACATTTTACATTTGGTTAGAAATTCAAAAGGAAATTATCTCAACAGAGAAAAATGTCCTCCTGTGTGCTACCTATATCCCCCCACTAGAATCCCCATACTTTAATGAAGACAGTTTCTCCATCCTGGAGGGGGAAATCAATCATTTCCAGACCCAGGGACATGTACTAGTCTGTGGCGACCTAAATGCCAGAACTGGACAAGAACCTGACACCCTCAGCACACAGGGGGACAAACACCTACCTGGAGGTGACAGCATTCCCTCCCCCATATGCCCCCTAGGCACAACTACGACAACATAACCAACAAAAACGGGTCACGACTCCTGCAGCTCTGTCGCACACTGGGTATGTACATAGTCAATGGTAGGCTTCGAGGGACTCCTATGGTAGGTACACCTATAGCTCATCTCTTGGCAGTAGTACTGTAGACTACTTTATCACTGACCTCAACCCAGAGTCTCTCAGAGCGTTCACAGTCAGCCCACTGACACCCCTATCAGACCACAGCAAAATCACAGTCTACTTGAACAGAGCAATACTCAATCATGAGGCATCAAAGCCAAAAGAACTGAATAATATTAAGAAATGCTATAGATGGAAGGAAAGTAGTGTTGAAACCTACCAAAAAACAATTAGGAAACAACAAATTCAATCCATTCTAGACAACTTCCTGGACAAAACGTTCCACTGTAATAGTGAAGGTGTAAACTTGGCAGTAGAAAACCTAAACAGTATATTTGACCTCTCAGCTTCCCTATCAAATCTAAAAATCTCTAACAGAAAACCAAAGAAAAGTAATAACACTGATAAATGGTTTGATGAAGAATGCAAAAACCTAAGAAAGAAATTGAGAAACCTATCCAACCAAAAACATAGAGACCCAGAAAACCTGAGCCTACGCCTTCACTATGGTGAATCACTAAAACAATACAGAAATACACTACGGAAAAAGAAGGAACAGCATGTCAGAAATCAGCTCAATGTAATTGAAGAATCCATAGACTCTAACCACTTCTGGGAAAATTGGAAAACACTAAACAAACAACAACACGAAGAGCTATCTATCCAAAACGGAGATGTACGGGTAAACCATTTCTCCAATATTTTTGGCCCTATAACAAAGAACAAACAGCAAAAAAATATACATGATCAAATGCAAATCTTAGAATCAACCATTAAAGACTACCAGAACCCACTGGATTTTCCAATTACATTGAATGAACTACAGGACAAAATACAAACCCTCCAACCCAAAAAGTCCTGTGGTGTTGATGGTATCCTCAATGAAATGATAAAATATACAGAACACAAATTTCAATTAGCTATACTTAAACTCTTTAACATCATCCTTAGCTCTGGCATCTTCCCCAATATTTGGAACCAAGGACTGATCACCCCAATCCACAAAAGTGGAGACAAATTTGACCCCAATAACTACCGTGGGATATGCGTCAACAGCAACCTTGGGAAAATCCTCTCCATTATCATTAACAGCAGACTAGTTCATTTCCTCAGTGAAAACAATGTACTGAGCAAATGTCAAATTGGCTTTTTACCAAATTACCGTACGACAGACCACGTATTCACCCTGCACACCCTAATTGACAAACAAACAAACCAAAACAAAGGCAAAGTCTTCTCATGCTTTGTTGATTTCAAAAAAGCGTTTGACTCAATTTGGCATGAGGGTCTGCTATACAAATTGATGGAAAGTGGGGTTGGGGGAAAAACATACGACATTATAAAATCCATGTACACAAACAACAAGTGTGCGGTTAAAATTGGCAAAAAACACACACATTTCTTTCCACAGGGCCGTGGGGTGAGACAGGGATGCAGTTTAAGCCCCACCCTCTTCAACATATATATCAACGAATTGGCGAGGGCACTAGAACAGTCTGCAACACCCGGCCTCACCCTACTAGAATCTGAAGTCAAATGTCTTCTGTTTGCTGACGATCTGGTGCTTCTGTCACCAACCAAGGAGGGCCTACAGCAGCACCTAGATCTTCTGCACAGATTCTGTCAGACCTGGGCCCTGACAGTAAATCTCAGTAAGACAAAAATAATGGTGTTCCAAAAAGGTCCAGTTGCCAGGACCACAAATACAAATTCCATCTAGACACCGTTGCCCTAGAGCACACAAAAAACTATACATACCTCGGCCTAAACATCAGCGCCACAGGTAACTTCCACAAAGCTGTGAACGATCTGAGAGACAAGGCAAGAAGGGCCTTCTATGCCATCAAAAGGAACATTACATTTGACATACCAATTAGGATCTGGCTAAAAATACTTGAATCAGTTATAGAACCCATTGCCCTTTATGGTTCTGAGGTCTGGGGGTCCGCTCACCAACCAAGAATTCACAAAATGGGACAAACACCAAATTGAGACTCTGCATGCAGAATTCTGCAAAAACATCCTCCGTGTACAACGTAAAACACCAAATAATGCATGCAGAGCAGAATTAGGCCAATACCCGCTAATTATCAAAATCCAGAAAAGAGCCGTTAAATTCTATAACCACTTAAAAGGAAGCGATTCCCAAACCTTCCATAACAAAGCCATCACCTACAGAGAGATGAACTTGGAGAAGAGTCCCTAAGTAAGCTTGTCCTGGGGCTCT